>NC_089874.1:98830000-99155000 GCF_040182565.1 Anser cygnoides | reverse complement strand
CTTAAAGTTCAGAGCTGTGCCATTCTTTGCTTGCTGTCAAGCAATCTGAATTTCACCATTGTGCAAATATGTGCGGTAGCATGAACTTTGTTATAGTGAGCTGTAAACCTCCAAGGAAGCCCAGGGCTAAATCACCTTCTGAATGCAGACCTGATTTTTTTCTGAAGATTCCGAATCCTCCCCAAGTTTTGGCGAGGGCAAAGTAGCGCTGTATTCTAACAGGAAACCATGCAGTAATAGAAAATATTGTACATGCCCCTGTGCCTGGGATACAGTTGCTGAGGAGAGTTCAAGTTTGTGTTTTGCTGACTTTTGTGCCCAGACCCGGTTAAGCCCAGTTATATTGCTGCGTTAACGTAGCTTTCTGCATTTACTTCAAAAGAGCAAGCTCTCCATTCAGCTCAGAGCTTCGAGAGAGCAGCAAGGCTCTCCTTATTGTGTAGGAGAATGACACCAAGGGAAAGGAATTTCACTGTTCTCGGAGAGCAGCGCTGCAGGAGCATTACAGGGGCAGCTTTATAGCTCTGCCGTCACTGCGTACAATGGTGAGAGCTCTGTCTGTCAGCTCAACAACGGTCCTATTGTGAGCAGCTGGCCGAGGAATCTCTTCAGTCACCGTGACTCCATCACAGAAAATTTGGCTTACAAGAAAATATTGAGCACAAAGTGCGAAACGAGATGCCTGCGTCAGAATGAGTGATCGAGGGGAAGGACCGGCCAAGCTGACACAGCAGCTCTTTTTCTATTGTATTGTTATACACACCCCATGTGTCATCTGATTGAGTGCTTTACTGCCTTTGGTTTCATAAGAAGTGCAGTACAAAAACCAGAACCTAAAGTTTACGGTGAGGTCAGGACATGAAAACCGGGCCCATCCAAATTGTACGAAGCAGCAGGGATCTCATTCCTGTCAAATTTCTACTTATAGCCACCCACTCGCCTAGCTAGCGCAGATCTTGCTGCTTAGAGATATTTTTCAGGAATGTGATGAATGCCCCCGTGTCCATTTTTTTTTTTTTTTTTTTGAACATTAGTACCATCCTAACAGCAGCATTTCCATTATTAAGGCAGCACAACTCGTATTGTCTCAGGCCGTGACCCCATTTCTTGTAGGAAGTGCCTCGTTTGTCTGTACCACAACTCCAGTTCCTACCACTGATTTTGAGAATCTGTGTTTTAAGGCAGTGCAATCCTGCGAGATTTGCTTCACTGTCATTATGAACAATCCGCGTGTTTTAGCATCTGTGTAACAGGTTATGCCAGGCTACTGTTTCATAAGCTGCTTGAAGCAGCATCAGTGGCAAACAGTGGCAGGCAAATACAAAAAGCCTGGCAGTTTGATAGTCTGGCTAAGGTTCAAGAAGCAATTCCTTCTGACTCTGGCCTTTGTGGTGGGCCTCTGTAATGCCTCTGCTGGATCCTGACCCTGCCTGTTTTAACATTAAATAAGTAGAAACATGTAGGCGCTGTTTACAGCCCCGCATCGTGCTCCTTTGAGCAGATTGAATTCTCACCAAGTTCGAGTATTTGTGAAATTTCATAGGGAAATAAGAATGCACAGCACAAAATGATGTGCGATTTATGAATTGCACATTTTTGCATTTTCATTCTATATTACTTGTATTTTGTTATCAATGAAATAATTTAGATGTGAGGCAGCGTAGCTTTGAAAATGTAGATTATTTTATTCAATTGCTGACTGTAGGAAATAATCCAAAGCATTTTGAAATCAATTCGTAAGTGAAATCACCGATACATGTCCTCCATTTGCTTGGAATCTCATTGCTATCTGTAGTTCGCCTTTCTTTCAGAAAGAACCCTGAACTGGTGGTACTGGCATTTCAGCATTCTCCTCAGCTGCAGATGACAGTGCCAGCAGGATGCTGCGTTAGGAACTCCAGTCATAAGACACCATGTCTTTGCCTCTGTGGTCTTACTCCGCTAATGTAGCTCTGTGTTATTTGTTGGTTTGGATTCGGTGAAATCGGCGTACTTTCAAAGATGAGAAGACAAAAATGCCGAAGAGTAGGAGTCTGCAAAATTAATTAGCATAGTTTTTATACAACTGAACTTCATAAACTGTAAGGGTGAGCGGAAATGTAGTATCTGGTTTGTCCAATATCTTTTTCTCTTTTCTAAAGGAAGCAAAGAGTTGCAGATACTGTGTGAGATGTAATGACTTTCTACATAATTTTGTGTAAAATTTTCTCCAAGTAATTCTGAAAAAAAAAGCAGGGGGATGAACAGCTAGGATGTTATCTGGAGTTAGTTCTAATTGAGACAGCTTTGCTTGTTTGAAAGGAAAAATGGCACTTTCAAGAAGACGTTGAAGAAATAATTAAAGCTTTATTTCTTTGGAAATGGGCAATTTCATGTCCATTGGGGTAATGCAATAAATGCCACGGAGCAGAGGCAGAAGTAGATCATATGATCTCTTAATTTTTTAGGCAAAAGCTGGTAAACTTCCACAGTCATCAATATAACCCAGTTTTGCTGCTGTTGAGGTTAAAATTCCTATTTGTGCAAGTTAAAAACATGTTTCAGAGCTAACAGCTTTTCTGCTTATTGTGCTCTATTGCTTGTATGACAAGGAAACATGGATCGTGATTGCCTGTCACTTGTTACGATTCTTCAGTTTCTTACAGTTGAAAAGCAGCTTTTTCCACCAAAATAATCAAAGTTATTTTTTAATTTGGGCGTTCTAATTGCGAACCTCCAAAGCTCATGGTATGGTGATTTCTTTTTCTTACTGCTTTATTCTTTCAGCATTACACGCTGCTGCGCTTTCTGGCCATGTCAGCACAGTGAAATTGCTGCTGGAACATAATGCACAGGTGGATGCTTTGGATGTCATGAAACACACTCCACTTTTCCGAGCCTGTGAGATGGGACACAAAGAAGTGATACAAACGCTCATTAAAGGTCAGCTGTTAAAAAATTTACAAACCTGTTCAGAATTTTGATGTTCCTTTATGTCTGGCTGTGGAATTAATAGCATTGCTGAGCAAGAATGGGGGTAGAAAATTACTCCTCTAAAGAAAGTATTGTCTGTAAGTACGCTTTGTGGAACAGTATTAGTAAATAAAAGAAATTTTCAGAGCAATGTGCGAAAGGGCTAGAAGGTTAAATCTAAATTTTCAAAACAGGGATAGTTCTTTCCACAGCTTTTTTTTGTTCAAGCCTGTTCAAGTACATTCTAGTCTCTCAACCACGTCTTCCCCTGACAAGTCATTGTTTTGGTGTTTTTTTCTTCTTTTTATTTTTTCTTTCAATAAATAAGACCGCATAAAGCTTCCTCTATGTCAGACATCACTTTTAGTTGTCTTTGGAAACTTTTTGACTATTTAAATGAATGCTTATTTTTAATTAAAGTAGTTATCAAAAATCCCAAATCATTAATATTTTCCCATAATTGGATTTTAGAAACAGTATTTTAATTGTAAACAGAAATGAGACTTAATAATGCACACAATTTTAGATAATTGTAAAAGCTCTGCTGAACTGTACAAAATAGGGTGAAAAAACAGTGGTATCTTAGCAAAATTCTTTCATTTTAACCTCACAGAAAAGTTTGATGTAGGCTAGAAGCAGTCTCCCTCCTACTGGAGATAGTAACCCATTTATTGTCAGGTGAAGTATGCAGACTAACAAATTACAAGTTTTCTGTCAAATGACTTTTCTTAAAAGTTTGGTTTCCTTTGTTAACTACTGCACTTTAACTTCCTGTTAAGCTCTTCCTCCAACCCTTTATGCCATATAACTTTTGATGCAAGAAACTCGGTTTTCAGAATCCAAGTTATGATTAATTCTATATTTTATGATATAGACAATCATTGTTGATGGCTAGTTTGAGTTTAGGTAATTGTGGAGTTTTATTTTTGTAATGACTTTTTGCATCTTACAAGAACACAGAGAAATTAATTATCTGCATAAAAGAGTCTTAGCATGCTTGAATTAAAAAAAAAAAACAAACTTTTTTTAAGTCATTCTTACACTGTGAATATTTTATCTTTTTATTCTATATTGTATGCTTTAGAGATTTAAAAAGGGGTTACATTTGATGTCTAGTTATCAGAAGTGATTGTCGTCAAGAAATTTAAGTTTTACTAAAATTAATAGGCCTAGAACATAAAATAGATTTTTCAAGGCTGTTTGACAAATCTCAAGTTTCTAAAGCATCTGAGAGGATCTCAAAAGCTTATGAAGCTGTTAGTTTACTGACCCTCACTGAAATTATTTCATTGCCAATTCATTTTGGTTTAGGTTTTGAGTTTAGATAATAATGTTAATGTTACATTCAGAAGTATTTCTCTGAATTGCCAGTCTACCAGAAAGTTGCTGTTGAACATAAACGTAGTCTTTGTTTTCTCTTTGTTCAAAATTTTCTTGTTCAAAAATTGATTTGTTGTTACAGGAGGAGCAAGAGTAGATTTGGTTGACCAAGATGGCCATTCACCCCTTCACTGGGCAGCCCTGGGAGGAAATGCTGATGTGTGCCAAATCTTGATAGAAAATAAAATCAACCCTAATGTGCAGGATTATGCAGGTAGAACACCTTTGCAGTGTGCTGCATATGGAGGTTACATTAACTGCATGGTAGTGTTACTGGAAAATAACGCAGATCCAAATATTCAGGATAAAGAGGTATGTTGTTGTTCATGAGGCTATTTCATTAACTTAAGAATAACCATAAATTTAAAGATCATTCTCTTCTCTGGGACATAGAAGCATTTTTGCTGCTGTTTATCATGAAGTGAAATGCATCCTGACGTAATTGAATGAAAAATAATAGTTTAATATACAACGTGAATTGAAGACATATTTTCCTTGATCATTTTTGTCTTTGCCTTATCAAAGTGTGATCTTTATGAGGAATCATTTTAAGCATCTTATTTCTTCACTTCTAATGTTCCTTATTGACAAGTGACATGGGAATGTGTTTTTATAGTCTGTAGAGTGTTTCTTCAGCATGTGTTAGTGAGGTAGAGCAAGTAAGATATTGCAAGTGAGGTTATAGAACTTCTTCAGTTATTTATCTGTGTGTACCTCTTCCAGATGAAAGTAATAAATAAATAAATAAAAACATCTATGGTTTGTTTATATGTTCTTGTGCCATTGTTCAAGCAGTAAGTGGAATTAGGAGCCAGAATAATTGTGCAACATATAACAGATTTCTTTGTTATTTGACATTATTTCTCTGAAGTCAGTAGAACTTCATCAATCAAAAGAATTTCACCCAATTTATTAAACTTTTCTTTAGTTATTCATTATAGGGCATGAATAATTCCAGGTAATGGAAAAGTGTTTTTTTCTTATGAGTTCTCCAGAGTATTCTGGGAATGTTTTCCAAACCTGCTACCAGCTTCATAAGGCATCAGCCTGAATAAAGGTGTCCACATAGCTCCAGGCCACTTTTTCACGCAGAGACACTACAGGATGCTCTACAGCACTTGACATTCATAGACCAGCTTGTTAGCACTGGACTCAGAACGTTTTTTTATGTTTTTCCATGATACCCAGTCTTCTAGCCTATTTCCTAAATTTCGAGTTCAGAAAAGCAAGATGCAGACACAAGAGGCGTGTCCTAGAAGTGAAGTGGAATACCTATGTTTTGTTGATAATAACAGACCTCAAGGTATTCATACTGTGATTCTGTGATCCCAGTCCCGAGAATGGTGATAGTGGTTGTACAGAGTGCAGCCAGTGTACTGTACAGTGAGCGTATTGTGAGTTGGACTTCTGCTTCATGTGAGAGAAGTCACAACTGGAGTCTGTCTTTCTGTGTTTGCCCGAGCTGATAAGCTTTCCCTGAACTTCATCAGATTTTGATTTTTGTAATAATTTTCTCAGTCTTGTCAGAGTATTTTGGATCAACCTAGAAAACAGTCTGAATTACAAAGGTTGCTGAGAGCTGCTTCAGACCAGGGCAGCGTAGCTGCAAAGAAATCACCCGCAGGGCTAGTCTCCTAATGCTAATTTTCAGCTACTTTATGTAAAAAAAGCACTAGTTTAGCGATCTAGTTTAAAAAGAGAAAAGTAGGTGATTTCATTTTTAAATGATGTACTCTTTTATTTTAACAAGTGAGTTTATTTAGAAGATCTGCTTGTCCTTCATGTCCAGAAAAGCATTGAACTACAGTACGATTTGTAACTTCTATTGTGGTGTGATAGAGTTTGGGAATAATTTTTTTTTCTTTTTTTTCTATAGGGAAGAACTGCTTTACACTGGCTCTGTAATAATGGCTACCTTGATGCTATAAAGTTACTGCTTGGTTTTGATGCTTTCCCTAATCATATGGAGAACAGCGAGGAAAGGTATTACTTGTCTGAATGTGTTACTTTCTAATTTAGCATTAGTGCTACTTATTGATTTAAATGTTTAATGTTCAGATATTTTCACAGAATCATGATCTTCCTTGTATGTAAAAGGAATGCTATAATCTTGAGCTTCAATTTCTAATGTGAAAAATCTCTTCTTTAAGTAAGACATTGCAAGTGTAAACTTCAACTGTTTATACTTTTGAACCTTGAGTTTATGGATTTCTACGTTCTAGTCTCATTTCAAATATTAAGGATGTTTTTCATTTATATGAAGTTGACAATGGATATGAAAAAATGAAAAGGCATTTCCGCTGCTGTTGGTATAGACTGGAATTTTTCTATTTGATGGGAATACACTATGAAGAAAGAAAATGGGAGAAATGTAATGTTACATTTTAAAATGGTGATTACAAATTACCTGGTGATTGACTGTATTCTAAAGGCCTGGTTTAAAAAAAAAAATCTTCCTATAATCATAAAGAGACAGTACATTTACACCTCTTTTCTTTGTCTTTCATTGACACACAAATAATAGTTTTTTAAAAGTGATTTGGGTTGTGGAGTTCAAATTAGTCACCTGACCATGAAGATAATTAGTGTTAACAGAAATTTGTAATGCTTTTTTAGAGGAGATGACCTCATCATAATCATAAATAAAATTATGATCAGCATGTCATATACATTTGAATATTTCAACATTTTAAATGATTTAAATACTTTTAAGCCCCGTATTTTAGTGCTAAGCTTGAAACTTCCTTGGTTAACCCAGTTTTTAATTGCTTTTTTTCCCTCATCATTTTTCCTTTGTTCTCTACTCTAACCACTCAGATCTCTTTTCCTTTTCTATGTATTCTCATTTTTTTAGTGAGAAACACAAATGAAAGCTTTAAGTAGTTCCTAATTAAGTAGTGCCAATACTCTCTCTAGTAATTTTTGATAGAAAATTAAATGAACAGCTGTAGTTAAATTACTCTTAATAAGTACGATTAAAAGCCAATATTTTGCTAGAAAGGAGCCTGTTCTTTTCCTTACATTGCTGGAATGTACTGATGATATTCAACTATCAGAAAAAGACCTTAGCTGTGGTGTTACTGTAGCCATTTAGTTAGTATCTATTTTTGTTTCTCTTCTGGCATTCATGTATGTTCTTATGTATAAACCTAGATTACTCAAAATATAACTAGCAGTATTCCAAATGTCAGCTCTTAAGCACTAGTCCATGTGCAGAACAAAGCATATCCCCAATATTTCGAGATGAATCAGTCTTTAATTTTCCAAAACACATATTTTATATATAGAAATTGCACAATTGCCTCTTAGTAGACACCTACAAAACCCTGTTTTATTAAAACCAGTTTTAAAACAGCAGAAGTTTGGATAGTGGAAAAGAAAGTCAAGCGTAAGAGAGTAATAATGACCTGGTGGATATGGTTCATCTAATTGGATGAAACTGCTTTTTCACTGAGTAACGGTTTCACAAAATAGTGATTTTTTTCTAATATACCTACAGAAAGAAGCTTCTCTTGATGTTCTTAGACTGCAGTATGAGATACTAGTTCAAGATTCAAACCTAGCAGTTAAAACTAAATCGGCTTGTGAAAAGATAGAGCTGAGATTTCATCTAAGATTTTAAGTTGCCCACTTCCGTGCATGTGTGTAATCAAGTGCTAGTCTGAAGGGTGGTAAGTTTGTTGTTGTTTTTTGCATTTGGTTATCCAATTGTATGTCCTGGATGCATCGTGTGATGCCAGGCTATCTTGACCAGCTTAATGCTAGATTACATATAACAGTTGATGGCCGATGTCTTCTCTGTGTGTTTTGCTGTGAAGCCAGCTTGATTTAAAAGCTATCTGCTTTAGAGATTACAAATTTTTTTTTCCATTGGATTTTTTTTTTTTAATAGCCTTTGGACTGACACAACAGATTAATGGGTTGTTGTGAGAAGTGTCCATGAGCAGCCTTGAATGGGTAGTGTCCAGTTATACAAACCCCTATTCAGATTTGATTGAGTGCTTTTTACTTTCTAAGGTAGTTCAAATGGAGTCAGAGAGTCCGTGTTTAAGAATATGGGTCTGCATGACTGGGATCCATAATATTGTCTTTTTACATACATATTAGCAGCATAAAGCTTACTTCAATATCTTTTGTACCTGTAAAGTAAAATATTCAAAACCAGCTATACTTTAAAAACGTGTTTTCCTGAAATGAAGTCATTTCTGAAGTACCCAGTCCTGGGTTATCAAAAAATCTGTCTTTCTTTAAATGCTATCAACACACCTTGACATACAGATTTTCGTGTTATGTCATTGTCTTTATTCCTGTAGACACTTCAGTTCAGATACTGTTAATCCTTCCATCAAATCATTGCTGGGTGGCAAGTCCAATTGTGCTCTTTCTGTCTGTTTTTCTTTGCTTACCAGTATTGTGTCCTAGCAAGTTACCATCAAGAAGAGCCCTAATTTTCACAATTATATGCGTTGACACTTACTGCTTGAAGATCTTGCGTTATATGGTCTTGATTGTGGCTTGTGACTGATAATTTTCATTCACTAAATATCTTTGCCTAATGTTTCAGTGTTGGTGAGGGAGGCAGGCATATTTTGCTTCCCTATCAACAGTAGAAATTGGAGGAATTTTTTTCCAAAAGTGCTTAGGCAACTTTGACACTATTAAAAAGCAAAGGGATTTAATACTTTTACCACCCTCATCAATTTGAAAGCAGACTTAAGTCTTTCTAGTGCTTCTTAAAAAAAAAAATGTTATTCATTAATGCAGGTTTAATACTCTTGCTGGCCAGTTCTGCTGTCCTCAGTCATTGTTATAGAAGTGAAGCCAGATTCGACAGTAAAACCTCAGAACTTAAATGCATATGTAAATAACACAAAATATATTTTAACTTGCTTTTTACTTAGACGATCTTCCTATATGTGAACCTTAATAACTTCTTTGAGATTGTTTTCTTAAAGCAGTTACTCCTGTGGCTAGGGCTTTGGAGGATTTGGGTCTGGCACCTACTATTGTCTACCCCCTGCCAAGTTAGGAAACTAAAATAAGCCTTAAACATAATCGTGGTATGCACAATGAGCAAGAAAGGAAAATATTATTTAAAATAAGAACAGTGGCCTACTGAAAACACTGCTTAATCAGTCTTCGTGCTAGAAGTTGCCTTATTCAGGATGAATCTCGTAACATGAATGCACATTATATTAGGAATCTAGTTCAGTGATGATTGCTGTGTTCTTTTTTCAGGTACACACCACTTGATTATGCCTTGCTTGGGGAACACCATGAAGTGATTCAGTTCATGTTAGAACATGGAGCTCTGTCTATAGCTGCTATACAGGACATTGCGGCTTTCAAAATTCAGGCTGTCTATAAAGGATATAAAGTTAGAAAGGCTTTTCAAGAGAGGAAGAATCTCCTAATGAAACACGAACAGCTGAGAAAAGATGCTGCTGCCAAGTAAGTCTGAGACTTGAAATATCCTCTAGCAAATAGACATATACTGTAAATTTATGTATATTAGTGTATGATTTTATCCATTACTCATCATCACTTACTGTTCCTCTTACTAAAATTCATGAAACTTGCAAGCACATAATGGATTTTTTTTGCATAATACTATGATGAAAACTGTTTTTCAGGCAATCCCAAATTAAATAAGAATGTTTATATAATGTTCATGAACAAGGCAAAATACCAAACACCAGGAAACTAGCGTATTAGAATCATTATCTTTAGCTAATATTCTGTATGATGATAAAAAGTTTTGGAAAACATTTATCACTCTAAAGTAGTGAAAATAATTATTGACCTAGCAGATCTTTGATACCAGTTTTGAAAAGAAATTAATAAGTAGATGAAAATGAATGAGATGTACTTGGAAAAGCCCAATTAAATAAGGCTTAACTAACCGTTTCATAGGGGAGGCTGTGCTTTTCTAGCAAACTGAACTCCTTCCAGATTTTATTTGTAACTTTTATCTTGGCAGTATCATACACTGCAGTTAAGATTTTCTGCACTTGACAATTACCATGAAATCATTAGATTATAGATAACTAACATATGCAGTTCGAATAGTTATTTGTAAGATGTGTAGATTCTTATTGAGTTTCTGCTCTATTTAATTGAAACAATGGTAGCAAAGGGATATAATTCTAAAATACAAAATTACAGAAATGATAATCAGAATGCTTTAGTTGGTTGATCTGTATCCTTAAGGTCCACAACATGAATAAGAACAAATTAGCACATGGTTTCTCTTAAAGAGATTGGATTCTGGAATGAAAAACGTAACAGTCTGAAAATAGTTCTATATTTTTTTAATTATTTCTGTAAAAAGAGGTCATATGAATGGACAACATAGTCATTGAACATAGAGGGTTTTTTCTTGTATCTATGTATCATAGACAAATCAGCTGCAGTCTGCTATATTTCAAATTAATTAGTTTGCTCTGCATAAGTGGCCAGTCTGACCTTCACTGGCTTTGAGTGCTACTACCATATTGGTTAATACTTGTTAACGCCCATTAAGAATCAAAGCTAGAAATACCAGATAACTAATCTCTCGCTCACATCTTTAGCTCCTAAAGTTGTAACTTGCAGCCCTCCTACTGCTGCATTTTCTGAAGTTGGAACAAGTCAGACCCATGCATGGAGAAGCTGCCTCTGAAAATATTCTGAATATCTTATACATTTCTTTTTAATTTGGAGAACTCAGCTTCTTGCTGTGTGATCACAACTGACTTTACCAATTTGAGGTATTTATATTCTTTGTGATGACAGTCGTTTTTAGAGGAATCTGTGATGCCCCATCCAGAAGATTAAACAAAAAGGGATTGCTTCATGGAAATTTGGGTGTGTTTTTTTCATTGTTTTCCTTTGTGAGTTTCTAAAGTACTTTCTGAAACTTACTAAGTTGTTGATTTATTTGAAAACAATAGAAACAAAGTCTGTGTACCAAATACCATAAAAACAGAATTAAAATATAATTGGAGTATACAAGCAAATCAAGTTGACACATAACAAATTTTATTTAATTGCAATTTTATGATCTGTAATAAACTGAAGGGGACATTTTGTTGTCATCATTCTGAATGTCCATCTGTGCAGTCCACAGTTAAACTTGGCCAGGGTGTTGTTACATACAAACAACTAATATCCCTACTGATGTTTAAAAATCTGCTCTCCAGATAAGAGTAGACATGTGCAAATCCAGAATAACGGTGAACTAGACTGAAAAAGAAACAAAACTAAAAACAACAAAAAAGCCTACTTCAGTGCATGAATTTAAACTTGTTTTGTGATACATTCTTTTAGAGAGTCACACATAAATCAGCCCTAAATCTGCATGTTATTAATTAGCCTGTTCATTAAAAAAAAAAAAAAAGTTAACCACCGTCCCATATTTGTATTATTTTCCTGTGAAGTTACATTCACTTTATTCAACGTCTGTGAAATATTTGTATCTCCCAAGTTGCACAAACCTATAACAAAGAATTATTATGTTACAGAATAAAAAATGGTGCAGGGCAAAACAACATGCACATTGTTATGTCATTGAGCAAAGAGATGTATCAGGAGACCTGCTTGGTTAAGCAGAGGAGCTATGACAGAGATAAGAGGTGGAAGCAGTGACAGGCTTTGTGGAGAAGCCTAAAAACATCACTTGGGCACATAGGGATGGTGTCAGGAAAGACAGAACTCAAATGGAGTTGAGACTGACAAGGGATATCCCAGCCAATGAGCTGAGCTTCTGCCTCTACACTGACAGTAAGAGGCTGAGCAAGGAAAATGTGGGCCTGTTGTGAATGGTGTGGGTGATTTAGTGAGAGCAGACACAGATGAGGTGGAGGTACTCAAGGCCTTCTTGTCCTCAGTCTTCCCCAAGAAGGCTCCCAGGACTCTCTGCTTAGAGAACGGATCAGAGAGGAGGAGAGCTGCCAGCAATGACTGAGGATTAAGTGAGGGATTGCTTGAGAGAACTCAACCCAGGCAAGTTCATGGGACCAGATGAGCTGTGTCCAAGGTTGCTGAGCAAACTGACTCTTGAATATCTCAGAAGGGTCACAGAGATCCGGGAAATTCCCCAATGACTGGAGGACAGCAAATGTTGCACCCAGCTTCAAAAAGGGCCGGAAGAACAATTTGGAGAACTACAGACTGGTTGGCCTCACTTCAGTCCCTACGAAACTCATAATAGTTGTAAACTGAAATGAGAAATTTTGACTGAAAATAAGGAAAAAAAAATCACCATGAGGACAGTCAAGCAGTGGGACAGGTTGCCCAAAGAGTTGGTACAGTCTCCATCCTTAAAGATTTTCAAGACCTTGCAGTATAAATCCGTGAACAACCTCATCTGACCTCATAGATGACCCTTCTTTGAGCAGAACGTTGGCCTTGATGTCTTCTGGAGGTCCCTTCCAACATGTATTCCATATCGTGTGGTGAACCGATCAGGAAAGAAGCACTGGATTAGGACAGTAACTCAGAAAAGGAAGGACACATTTGAAAAACGGTCTGTAGCTCTACATAGAGGTAAAATGTTGGACTTCTAAATTTTTTCAGAAAGAAGCTTTTCTTTTGGAAAACCTGATTTTTAGGAAGATCATGTAAAGTGTTTAAAACATATTCAGAGGAAAAACAATAACCAGGATATTGGGGTTTGAAAGGGCTTCAGAACTCATTCATCAGTTTTTCTCCTTCCTTTTGAATTTCTCAGAATACGTTCCTGAAACCATACTTCTCTGCTTTTACTAAGTCTTCTGAATTTGATTCTGACCAGTTGAAGGAAACTGCCTGAGAATGTGAATATGAAAGGGAACTTGGATGAAAGTGAATAAGAGTAAATAAGTCATGATATTTAGGAAGAGAAGAACAGAAAGAAAATAAAACAGTTCAATGAAATAGCCTTCCATAGATTTAGAAGACTGTTCCTAGGGGCAAGAGAGTGCAAGTAGCTTATCAGATCCTTCAAAAAACTGGTAGTAAGGCCTGCATGCTGAGTGAAGATAGGAAGTATAGCAAGAGAGAAAATAATGAGCCTTTCAACAACCTGAAAAGGGAAAGCACATAGTGGAAAGTTTGTGCCATCTTTAAAAAATGAGAACAGAAATAAAATACAATGATAAAATTAGAAAAGCTGAGGTATAGAATGCAAACAACTAGCAAGGGATGTGACGTATCATAAGAAATCATTGTAAACATGCATTTTAGAAAGAGGAAAAAAAAGAGTTGGTCCACAGGTGATGGTAAGAAGACTGAAATGTTCTTTTTTTTTGGTTTTTTTTCTTTTTTGCTGTAGTCTTCATTAGATGTCAAATTATGTTCAATAGCAAATGGAATTCACACTAGCAACAAAGGGTAGGAATGCAGGATGAAATACTGAAAGAACAATTTAGAGACTAATTGGATGAGGAAGATACTTTCAGATCAGCTTGGCCTGATAAAATTAATCCAGGGATATATAGAAAACTAGCTGATATAATCATAAAAGGGTTACCTTTAAAACTTAAGGAGGACTGGTGGGACTACAGTATTTGTGAAATGAGCAGCGTCTACTTTCTCAAAGAGGAAAAGGAGAAGGCCCTATGAACTTCAGTACCAAGAATCACAGAATTATTGAGGTTGGGACGGATCTCTTGGGATCACCTAGTCCATCCCCACTCCTGCTCAAACAGAGTCAGCTAGACCAGGTGGCCAAGGACCATGTCCAGTCAGGTTTTGAGTATGTCTGCAGATGGAGACTCCACAAACTCATATTGTTTCTGTATAGTTCCATATGTATCTGGAACATAACGAAACAAGAAGTAATGGCTGTCCTGACTTTGCTAAGAACAAATTATGTCAAACCAATGTGATTTTTCTTTTGTGACAGATTAATGAGTTTTGTGGCCATGGAGAAACAGTAGCTCTCATTAAGATTCGCCTAAAGTTTTCATACTTTCTCATGTGTTGCTTTCATTAGCAAATCAGAGCAAAGTAGCTTGAATTAAACTGTAACTAAATAGGTGAAAAACTGCTTGGATGAACATATGCAGAGTAGTTCTTAATGGCTCAACCTGCAGTTGGTGGAGGTATATATTGATTAGAATTTCACAGAAATCCACGCTGGATCTCATACAATAGTGTTTTCACTTAAGAAGTAAAGCGTTAAATTTGCAAATGGTAGCAGGATGGAGAAGACTAAGCACACTGAAGTCTGATTTAGAAATCAGACTGGTGTTAATACATATGAGAAATGACTGAATTAAAAATAAGAGGTCAGGTTAAGGACAAATGCACACCTCTACACATTTTGTAAGGCCAATCAACACAGGAATACTTGGCAGTAATTAACTGGCTTTTTAACATTTTTGTTAAGGACTATCTGTTAAAACGTCATAGTCGATCAGAAGCTGAACGTGTCATGAGTCAACAGTGCCATGCTTTTAAAAGCAACCATGCAAGATTGTATTAGCAGGAGATAGCTACTTACACAACGTGAAATATAACTCCTCTTGGTCCAGATAAAGCCTCAGCAGTAGTAGGATCACAGCTGGAGATCTGTTTTCAGGTATGATTTTTAAAGTAACTTCTTCTGCAAGGATAACTCTATAAATGCTCTCCAGGCACATGGATGTGTTCTAAACTGAAAACGTTCTCCACAGAGCAGATAGAAAAAAACAAAATGTTTTTAATAGAATAGAAGAAATAGAAGAGGTTGAATTCATTTTAGCAGGATCAAAAAATCAAAGCATCTGTATGTCTTCACAAATTTAAGGTTAACGCTGAAACTGTTCTTTTTGGGATGCCAAAACATGTTTACACTGCATCACTTTTGTAATGAAGTAGAAATTTAAGACTCTTAAGGACAAAATTCTGTTGCAGTTAAGGTGGACAATTTTGGCTTGCCAGGTATATTATCACTATCTAGCTGTAGTTGTCTAACGTTAGAGTCTGAGTTTGGATCCTGTAGAGTTGCTGAAACCTCCTGAGAATGACTGAGAGCCCTTAAGTTAGAAACTTGTCTGCTTCCTTTACCTGTTCATGAAACCTACTCTCTTATCTTAATTGAGACAAGAGTAAAAATTGATTATTATTTTTTTTTTTTAATTTTGAGAATATCTTTCACTGTAAAACAAACTGTATTTGTGACTAAATAAAGCCAATCCCAAGGGGAGTATTCAGGAAGTAAGTATTCAGGAAACTTAATCAGCTAAGCTCTACTCTGACAATTAGGATGATGGCCTATGAATAGGGAACTTGGAAATCCCATCCTTT
The DNA here is from genome assembly GCF_040182565.1 of Anser cygnoides. Classification (NCBI taxonomy): domain Eukaryota; kingdom Metazoa; phylum Chordata; class Aves; order Anseriformes; family Anatidae; genus Anser; species Anser cygnoides. The sequence continues at coordinate 99,139,418 of NC_089874.1, read as the reverse complement.
TATTATTTCATCAGTTTCATCTGAAAAATTAGCACACAAATGAGCTTTAAACAAAGCCCCTTTTACTTCTTCTCAACTTCCAGTCCTGTGTCATTTCCATAACTTTACAATTGGCATGTCGCTGATGTTAATGTTTTGAGCTAATCTGCTAGTCCAAAGAGTGCAGGCCACTGTCTTTGGTGTGTCACACAACCTGGCTCACACTTCCTTTTCTAACGCTGAGTGGAGGGTACTGGTAGTAGGCTGCTTGATTTGTGTGAAGAAGAGATAACGACTGTTCTGTGAATAGTAAGATCTGATTTATCAGATCAAATGGCAGAGTAATGGCAGTGAGATCCATACCGTACACGAGACAGACATCCCCACGTAGCCTGTTTGTGGAATGCCGATATTATTTGAAACTAGCCCCTTTTTCCTTGCCACGGGGAATACTGAGCCTCGGGCTGCCAGGAGTGTATTTTTTAGATCAATTAACAGCTTTTCAGGTACAAAGTTCAACCAGCTTCTTCTGCGGGGCGTACTTCATGAGATAGTCCTGACAGATAAAGTTAAGGCTTCTCCCTGGCACATCGCACTGAAATGACATACGCTGGCATTGATGCGACTCACAGGAACCGAGGATGGCATGCTGCATAACTAACCTGTCATATGCTGTGCTGTGAGCTAATGTGTCAACAGTCTGCAAACTATGTTGTAGCATTGGAAGCAAGTTAAAATACCAGGCAGCTACATGATACGACATTTACCAGCTGTCCATTCCAACAGGAAAAGTGTCACTTCGTCTCCTAACCAGTGCTTAATTTATAAAAACAAATTCAATGGTAGGTAGATAGGTAACGTTTGCTACTTGTTATTGGGTTATTCTGCTTTGTAGGAAAAACAATTTAAAAGGTAAAGTGTAATGACGTTTCATTGTATTTCAAAATAGGCTGCAAAATTTTATTGAACAGATGTACCTTTCATAACCTTGTCCAAAATTCTTTTATATCTGCGCTATTTAAGAGATACATGACTTTTTTCATTTTCAGAAACCAAATATAATGACCGTAATGGCAAAATATGTGCACGCAAGTTTTTAATTCCCATCTCATGTTTTCAGTATTTATCATTTGTATAATGTGTAATCCATTTATGTAAAATCACAGAATCACAGAACAGTTTGGGTTGGAAGGGACCTTAAGAACATCTAATTCCAACACCCCTACCAAGGGCAGGGATGCCACCCACTAGATCAAGTTTATTTAAAAATAAATTCTTTAATTATCTACCAATGCCAAGTATATACCAGCAAGTTAGCCCTATAGCTAATTTGCAGTTGGTTGGTAATTGTCTGTATTAGGTATTACACAGGTAAATAAGAAGAATAATTTTCAAACAGATGACATGTCTTTTATGAAGTTTTCTGATTTTCAAATAAATACAGTGCATTGCATTACTATTTATATTAAAGCATGGTTCGTTACTAATTCAAAGCATTCTTATTAGTATCATGTTTCTTGTTTTCTGACACCTTTTTCAAATCCTTCCACTGGTACTTCTTTTTTCCTTGGATTTAAAAAGAGAACTAATGTGAAGAGAAACTATGCTTTTCATTTTTGTATCTGCATTAAAAAAAAAAAAAAGAGCCTAAGTTACATAGTTTTAAATTAGGGGGTGTTTTAAAATAATTTTTTACTGCTGCAAAGTGAATGGGAAGCTGGCTTCTAAGGACTTAACCTTCATTAAGCTGTAGCTGCAAGTTAGTTGCTATTTTGGATCAAGCTAAGACCCTTCAATATAATAGGTCGCCCTTTCTCACAAAAAAAGATGTCATAGTCAAGATTTTGTTTTGTCAGTGTCAGGTTTCTAGAGATGAATGTGTTCAAGTTAAATACATGCTCCCAAAATTTTGTCTTTGGAATTCTTATGGTATTTACTATAATTACAGGAAACGTGAAGAAGAAAGTAAGAGAAAAGAAGCCAAGCTGCAGAAAGGAATGCAGAGCATGGAACAAAGTAAGTTTCGAGTACAACAGAATCCGGTGAATCGAGAGAAAACAACCAGCATCCTGCAGTTGCCTAACAAACAACCTGATATACAGAGTAAGAGACCTCTCTCTCTCAGTGCTTCCCAAATTCAACCAGGGAGAAACAGTAGAGGTTCACCTAAAGCTTGTCACAGCAAAGGGACACCAAAGGAGACTTGCCCATCTTCAGAGCCTCAGAGCGATGGTCATAAAATCAGGCAAGGTTTGTAATAATTTTTATTTGGTCTGATTATTCTTTTTGTCCGCATCTGGGGAAATTCATATGTAGGACCTGTTTTACTCTGTCATTTCTTGTTCTTTCATTATTTAAGCAATTCATATGGGATAGAGTTAGATACAGATTCTTGTTTGCGTGTGCTCTGTCAACTTAGGTAGTCAAAAATACTGATGTGCACGATAACATATCTACTTCTTCTATATTGAAAACAATTTACCTTTCAGTTATCAAGACCCTCGCTTGCCCAATGCAAAATACCTGTGTTTGAAATATTTACATATGCCATGTTTACACAAATATACTCTTATTTTTTTGTTATTGGAGTGATGCTAGGAAAGTTGACACAGGATCAACTCATGAAGTCTTTTGATCAGTTCTCATGAGGTTTTTTAATTAATCCTCTTGTGACCAAAACTTGGATGGACTTCACTGGAAGTTTTACTGGAATTAAACATAAATTTAGATCCTGTGGGCCGTCACTTCAGAAAGATTTTCAGCAGTTGCAAACAGTTTTTTTGCACCTGCTAACAGTATGTAAAAACTATAGTTTAGCTGGTGGCTCTATTCTGATCTGTTCTCCACTCAGAAATCCTCTTTTCTGTATATGTTATCTACTACGTGTGTTATTGCAGCTGTTGAGTTGCATTGATTCTAGTAGCAGCAGCAAAGTTATTTTTTGAGTTCCGTACTTGATATTGCTTCTTTGCAGCTATCTAAGAAAGTTTATTTCAACGTGAAAAGGTGATCTAGAATACTTAAGTGATGTTCTCCTGTCTTTTCCCCAGTTGTTCAGATTGCTTTGCACATGCTGCTCTAATAACAAAAATGGTTTATGGTTGAAATAAAAAAGCATTCTACGCGCCATACTTACAAACCAGGTAGTAGCTTCTGGTGAGTTAAGAATGACAAAGCCCATTTTTCAAAGACTCTGTTCTTTTTTCTCACATCTGTAAAAAGTAACTATTTGAGATATCAAACTGATGTGACAGTGATGGAAATTTCATACATGTGAACTGAATGTCAGCTCTTTGCTGTTTTTATTGATGGCACTGGTAATTTTGTACTTGGCTTCACTGGGAGTGGAATTGTGCCCCAGAAATCTTGGCATCAAAAGGCACATTTTTTTTAAATTGCAGTAGCACACTTTCAAAATCGTCTGTTCCCCTGTTGTAATAAGAGAGAGGGAATTTCCTTCTGCATTCTGGAAGATAAGAAAAAAGAGTAACGTAGATCTAAAAAATAATTAATTAAAGTAATACTCGATTAAAATAGATTATATTATAGATCTTTTTTCTTCCTGTCCTATAACAGACAGGACTATTTACCCATATGACAATCCTGTGCAAGTTAGAGTAGCCTCTCAGCCCATATTGACCTGTCACCATGATAAATCTTCTCTGTCAGAGACATCATTGATGATAATCCTGAGTTTCTTCTGTATAAACTGCTAATCTGCCATATTCTGCTAACCAGACGAGAGTATCACAAAAGTATTACAGTGAGGGCAAATATAGGATGGTTTTACCAGGATTTGGATAACCTGGGTGATTTTCTTTGATTTTAGTATATCAAAGCTTTCTATTTTCGCTTTTTCCACTCTTACATCCCCTTTAACAGCCTCTCTGTCACGTTTCATCCAGTCTGTTCTATTTCTCATTCTCCTGTTTGTTTCCCTAGTAAAAGGTAAGGTGTCTGGTAGGAGGACATTTCCCGTTTTACACCCCAGTCTGGCTCCCAAGTCATTCTCACAAGAGTGTTTAAAAGCAGTCACCACACCTCATTTATTTTTCTGCCCTGGGTGTGGAAATTGGGAAAAGAAATCTTGCAACAATGGAAAAATGGGAAGGACTTCAGAGTTTTATTTAGGGTATCAAGGGAAGTATTGACAAAACCATTGCTCTGGGTTTCCTGGGTCAGTATGCTACATTGACACTGTGTGCCAGGGTAGAGCAGGGTGGATAGAGCAAAAATTTAGCAAATAAATGCTGGAAACAATGACAGTCTGTTAGGGTGTCCTCACTGCAACCAGCAGGTGTGCTCATGTGGCTGCATTCTTCTGCCATGTGGTGAGCTGGTTTCTTTGGAAAAGACACCGTATTCAGGTAGGTGAAGAAACAGTTTTTCTCTCTGAACTTTTTTAGGCATCTAGTTCAGATTTAGTGTTTGAGGGAGAGATACTTGTAGAATGGTAAGCAAATGAAGAAGTTTGGGACCATGCTATTCCAAGCAATCATTACGTCTTCTGATTCTTCCTGCTTATACTTTTTTTTTTTCCATTTAATTGAGAAAAAAATAGAGTAATAAACTCTGGATCTAATAAACTCTGGATCAGAGACTGAATGCTGAATGTTTGTTTCCATTTCTCTGTTTAAAGAATTATTGAAAAAACACATCAAAAGCAAGCCCAGTTGTGTCCATTTCCATTGTGGCAAAGCAAAAGAGGTGACAAAAGTTGAAGCCAAGCATCAGGTTGCAGCTGCTGCGGAAGTGGGCGGAGAAAAGCACAAAGAGCACACCATCGAGGCAAATGGTACTTCTGCTCGTGGTACCAGAAGGCATACTTCTGCTTGTAGGACTGCTAGTGCCGGGGAGAAATTAAGAGATCAAAGTCAGCCTTCGTCTGGTAACAGGGACCATGGTGAAGGAAATTCGGTGTTCTTATGCAACATCAGTTGTGCTGGGGGAATTGCAAGAAATTCAAAGCAGTGTGAAGCTGTTCCAAAGGGCAAAAGGCATCAGCAAAAATCCAGAAATAAAGAGGTAAACGATGAGAGATGTTCACCAGCTGGTTCTAGTAGACCAGGGAGTGCCAAAACGGTATTTGTAAACACCAGAAATGCCAGCGTGCATGCCGTAGAACAAACTAACAATGTGGGAAATAATGAATTAGCGAAAAAGCCCTCCCCTTTATTGTCTGCCGAGACAGAATCTGCCAGAACTGTGCCAAGAAATCCAGCAGCGTGTTCTGCCTCTGATGACAGTTTGAACTTGGAAAAAACAGGCGTAATTGGATCCAGGAATGCAGATGATCAATTATGTTCTGTCGCATGGCAAAGTACAAATATTGAACTAATCCCTTTGGAGATTCGAATGCAGATAATAGAAAAAGAAAGAACAAGAAAAGAGCTATTTCGGAAGAAGAACTATGCTGCCACAGTTATACAGAGGACATGGAGAAGGTAAGGCTGCTATTTCAGTAGCTAGAGATGGGATACAATTAGATGTAAATCACATTAGGCGTCAGCAATGTGTTTTGTTGGGTCCTTTTGCTTGTAACATTACCAGTGATAAATCAGGAATGTAATAATCTTTCACCAAACAAGTGGAAGTGTGTTCCAGTTGCCTAGAATTGCATTAGTAAGTTCGTAAGAAGTGCAAGGTAAGTGATGACTTTTAATAATTGGAGGAGTTATTAAACTTCTATTTCACGCATTGATATTTCTTTGTAGAGCGTCGATCAGGATCCGCCTAAGCCTCGAGTTCACTGCTCTCACGTTCGTTAGCAACCTTGCTCGTGTAGGAATGTGGTTTTTCTCCAGCAGATTTTTTTGCAACCAGATCCTTCACCACTATTTACTGACACACCCAAAATTGTATTCTGACTTGACTTTTAACTCAATAACCAAACAACAAACAGTTTGGAAGCTCGGAGGGAGTTCATTGCCAAAACTTGAACCTGACTTGAGTATTCAGCAGGAATGACTGCAGCACAGAAGAGGCAGACAGGAAGGAGTGAGATGACCCCATTTGCTTTCCCACAGCATCGTCCTGCTTTCATGAATGCATGAGTTTTGACCTCAGAAGTAGAGTCACTCTTGATAAAACATGCACCTTAGTGTTTAATTTCTTATCAAAATTGACAGGAGGAGTGTGGCAGCTGTAGGTCAGCATATAATACGTAGGTGGTTCCTATTTTCTAGTTTTGAATTTTTCTTCAGTTTTTATATGGATGCATAAAACTATAAGCTGCAGATTTTTACTCATAACTTATCTTTCCAGGTCTCTCACTAGCTTAACAGTTCCACGTTTTTATCACACAAATGCTTTAATATTTTCTCTTTAACATTAGTTGCAGAAGAACTAAGAGAGTTAACTCTCACAACCTGTGGTGTAGTTTAGCAGTGATTCAAAAATTGTTCTCCCAAGCACGTTGAATCAAAAGGAGATATCTAGAAGCGTTCAGAAAGTAGTCGCTTCCTTTCTTTATACTAGGGAAACCTGCAAGTCTCCTTCGACAGCAGAAGCAGGACTTAACGCCCAGCTGCCTGCAGAATAGATGCCGAGTTGCCAGGCAGACCTCGCTTCCCCTGGGTCTTGGTGTCTCTCACACTAAATAGCAAATGGGGACATGGGGGAAGGAGTTCTGCCCAACAGGTTTGGGGAATTTAGTCTAGTCTGGTCTTTTAAATAGAGAAGGATGGGGAGGCACCTGCTTGCAGGAGAGGTTGGTGTCAGGCTTCGTGCCTTCAGCATTTATCCCCCATCTCCTGTAAATATTTTTATTTTATTTTTTTATATGCAGGCCCTTGACATCCCTATGTTCTCTCTACTCCTGCAGGCAAGCTTGAGGCAGACATACTGGCATCTCGCTGTTAGTACCAAAATGCCTTTTCATGCCTCTTACACTCCTACACACTGCGCTTTTCAGTATATTTATTTGTGTCTCTGGTAAGCAAGGCCATGACCCAAAATTGCGAGACCAGTTCTGAATTGCTGCTGTGCAAGCCTGCTGTTTTGAAAAGAAGAGATCTGGCGGTGTAATACCACGTAGCTCTGAAAGGGTAACCACGAGGTTGTGCCGCCTGCGTACGGCGGTGTTTCCAGGCCTGAAAAATCCTATGGTCCTTATTTTGCAAGGGGAGTGCTACCCGGGCTCCCCATTGCACAAGACGCCAGGTAGCCGAGAGGCAAGTATCACCAGCTTGTTGTTTGCGGAGTTTTGGGAACCCGGCACTTTTTACAGTTAACTTAGGAAGTGCAGAGAAGTTTTGTCCAGCACAGAGACAGCTGATGCTGGCCGCTGGTGGGGGTGGGATGGGTACCAGCACAGGTGCCCCATGGTCTAAGCTGGTGCTTCGTTTGTTCCTAAATTGAACTATGGCCATTTAAACATTCACGTTGGCTCAACAAATACTTCTGTTTGCTCCAGCTCTTTTATTGGTTAGCCAAAGTATTTCCCAGAATGAGGTTGGGTTTACAGCCCAGTAATATTCCAGTTTATCTCTTCGCTGCTGTTGGCATACAAAAGTGACATTGGCTTTTGTAAGTACACTCCTATTCCAGAGGAATGTTAACATTTGGGAACATGTTATTTTTAATTCATTTTGAGCCTTTTTGAGGGGTGAAAATTCTGACTTTTTAATACAGTGTCACTGTACACAGTACTTCTGTACTTCTCGCATCTTTGGTCTCTGTTTGCTATTTATGACGTACTCCTTATACCCACACGGATCTGAAAGTCAAAGCTCTCCCTTTTTTTTTCCCACCACTTCTGCCATCAGCTCCCTTTGCTGCTTACTAGAGGCTGTGTAAATGCCTCCTTGCTTCCCAAAGTTTCCCAAATCTTCTAAATTGTCCTTTAACTTCTCTTCTACTTTGAAACCTGAATTCTTGTCTTGCTTTCAGATCCTTTTGGATACCAAAAAGTAAAGGAAGTCAGGATTAGGTTAGGGGAGTACATCCGTGTGTGATACTATTACTTCTGAAGGCTACCCTGTTTTCAGTCAACAGCAAACCGAAGTCCTTACAAAGCAGTAGGTGCCCGATACAGCTTTCAGTCGAAGTGTAAAGATACACACTGAGCACTTGTGCACATCACCTCACAAGGATCAGGATCTGAAGCCATGTGTCGAGCTGGCTTACCTCTGCAGAAATCTTTGCATTCCATTTAAATTTTTGATTATCTGAGCATTTTGGATAGACCTTTCCAAAATACCCACCTGTAAAACCATGGTGATGTGTTACCTGAACTGGAAGTGTGTGGAGGTTCATCCACAGACTGGTCTCTTGGCACGAGGTGGTTATTCACTTACTTAAAAGACTGTGGAAAGTGTGGGGATTAAAGATTGTTTAATAATTTGCTATTTAAAGAAGTAATGAAGACAAATAAATATATTTGTAGCATCTACAAAACTTACAGACACAATATAGAACATTAATGAGTATCATAAATCCTGCAAGATTACAAGAGAGGCTACGTTTGCCCCTCCTTCGCTCTCATTTCTTACATCTGCACAAAATTTATTGTTGCTAGAGGTTTGATGGGGCTCAAAGTTTGCAGCAACACCACAATGCATTAATTTTGGTGGCTGTTTCGGCTGAACACCGGGCAGTTCAGGGGGCAGCGATGCCGAGGTGAGGGCACTGAGCTGCCAAGAGGAGTCGTGCTTCCCTCCTACCTTCTCTCTCAGGTCCATGAGCCCAGCCATCTCTCCTGCTTACGGCTCAAGCTCAACATGAGCTTATTTATCCAACTGTCCTGAAACCCACGTGGATGATGGGGGCTGTGAAATCAGACCAGATTTTCTACTCCCCGTTTCCATGCTATTACCCCAGCAGTAATGCTTATTTTCAAAAATAGAAAAGCTCTGCCTCTTGCTTTGAAGCACAGACCATACACATCCTCCCAAAACGAGGGTTCGTATTTCAGTTTAGGATGTGGGTCCCAAGTCAGAGGGTCACCCCTATTTGTCTCTGAGTCCAGGCTTGCGCTGGTAAACAGCCTGCACTTGTAGGCAGCCAGAGAACTGTACGTTAATGACATGTAGAAAAATGTGCTCGAGTCCTGGTATTTCTCTAAGTGAGGGTTACATGCATTTGTCTCACTCCTCTGCAAATTCTGCAGTGGTGATTTTCTTACTGGAAGTGCACTGAAAGCCACTGTGAGCTACAGCACAATGGCGCCGATCCCCTAAAGCATGCCAAACTTCCCTTTCGCAGGAAAATGTTTCAATTCCCAGTGTCCGCAAACCTCGTAAATGCAGTCCTCCGGAGTGAATGTCAAGGTGTGGGGCTTGCCAAAGGTTAAGTGCTCTTCCTGCTCGCTGAGGCTTGCGGATCCCCTGTCTGCCTCGCTCTCTCCTCGGGGGCACTGGGGCCTGTTCCCTTCTCCGCGGCCCGCAGTGAGTTGACAAAAGCTGGAAGCGATTTGGTTGCTGCTACAGCTGGGCTCCTGCTGGACTCAAGGGTTTTCAGCCTGTTATTGCTACACGCACACCCTACCGGCAGTATCTTTGTGTTCAAGCCCCTCTAACACTGAACCTGAGCACTACTTGCCAGCTGTGTCATTCTGCACGTATATCCCACCTTTCTTTTATGGGCATTATTTTTGTTGACTAAGTAGTGGGTATTTTGCTAAGGCACCGCAGGTCAGATTCACAGTGCACCAAACTTGGTCCCGTTCTGCTTTTCCTCCCTAGAGTCGGAGCAATCTGCTACAGGAGGAGCTTCATTTAAAAAAACGCACGCTCACTCTAAAGATACCTGCCTGCATCTTCTGCGTTTCAGAGCCTCGCGGTTGTTTTCTCGTTGTTAAAAGCTACCAGAAACTTTCTACAAACATTGAATCATGGCTGGGTGCAAAGGTGGAGCGCCTGTGAATGGTTCGTTTCATGCACCAGCACAGGCTCCTGGCAGTAATTACCGAACGCCCACAGAAAGCAGCGTGCTGCTCTGTCCTGCTCACGCCTGAAACAGTTCCCCTCCTGTTTTTCCTGCCGGGGGGGCTCACATGGCCCACCCTTAGCACAAGCTATGCTAGCAAGGCGCAGTCATCGTCACGCTCCCCTCACTTGCTCTTCCTCTTACCCCACTGAAAAGTTCAAAGTGACGTCTTAGTTAACAAAACTGGAGCATTTCTTCTTCTGTCTCTCATTAATGCTCCTGTCCTGGAGTCAGGCAGTGCTTTACATCCTGTGGGCAGCGCAGGCACCTACTGGCACGGCGTGGTTGCTCCCCACGTTTGGTACCTACTTTAACGAGCTGCGTACCAGCACACGCCTGGATTCTGAAGTTCCACTGAATTAAGACTAAATACGTGTTTTTTTTCTTAGGCAGCAAATTTCACAGAGGTAATTTACAAAGCTTGTTGAAAGTTTAAAGTTATTAGGGCTGTAAGCGAGCATCTCATATCCTTTTGGCATGCCGGTGTGCTTTTGTATCCTCATTTCCTACATACGGCGGCTGGTTCTGAATACCGTAGTTCATCGGATCATAACATACATTGAAACAGTTTGCGTCTGGTTGTGTCGTCTCTCATTTTAATTTAGGACTTGTTGCAGATGGAGCAGCAGAACAAGTCCCCTCCTTCCCCCTCCTTCCTCCCTCCCTTCACCGAGGCCTTTTTGGATGCCAGCGGGGAAGCTGATCAATGCGTTTTGGCCGCTTACCAAGCACTTATAATTAATATTTTACAAGTGTTACTCAATGCTCATTTGCGACAGGTTTGTGCTGGGAAGATTCAGAGTTAACTGCTAGGCCACTTAATTGACTTGTGAGTGTGAAATGCCAATATCCGATTGAATGCTTCTATCTGATTCAAGACCAAAAAATAAATAAAATAAGGGACCTCCTCGTTTGCTGGGGCCATCAGGCACTCCAGGGGGAAGGACGGATAATCTGCGGTCACCACTTGGCACAGGACTGTGACCACACGCAAGAGGTTAGGAGCTGGGGAGGTGCTGAAGGGAAGGGGAGAAAAGCAAGAAGCTCACTGCGAACAGGGCAGGGGGGAGCATCTTTGGAGACCATAAGGAAACTGGCACAGATTTCTGTAGAGATGTGCAGGTAGACTTGGCTTCTCTTGCATCGATTTACCCGGAATACAAAGTGGCAAAGCGCAGTCAAAAATGCGATGTTATTTTGTGAATACAGAGAAAATGAGAAAATAGTATTGACTATAGTGCTACATCATAAATATTTATAGATTTTCTCTCCTCCAGATTTTCTGTGTATTGTGTTGCAGAACCGTAACTTCTGATACCCGTAACGCCAGGTCTTTATTAGCTGTGTGAAGCAAGGGATGCCTCTAGAATTGAACCCAGTTCCTACTTTTTCTTCTGAGCAAACATTTCTCATCCGAGTGACTTGGCACATCAGTGGGAGTTCTGTTTCCCCAGTTACTCGTGTAATCCCCCGTGTGAACTGATGCATGGAAAGCACCGAAGTTAAAACAGGTCACCTAAAACAAGTGCTCTTCTCTTTTCTGCTCTCTAGTTACCATCTACGACAGGAGTTGTTTCGGCTTCTCAGTGCTAAGCGGCAGTGCAAAGATGAAGACAAATGGAGACAAGAGGCAGCTGCCTTCCTCATTCAGGTTGCCTGGAAGAAACAGCTGAACCATAGCCCTCTGAAGTCAGTTCCTTCATGTAAAAATCTGAAATCCGTGAACAGAACCAGCTCAGCCATAAAAACTAGCAAGCAGTCCATCCTCAAGCAGATATATGGTAATTTTGCTTTCACTGTATTTTAAATAACTACATTTTTATTTTTATAAGTTATAAAGTGTTCCCTATGTTTTGAATTCTTCTATACACTTCTTACCTAATCGTTAGGGATTTAAACTATTTGTAACAATGAGTTTGAGTCTCAGGTGCTATGGGTAGTTCTGTTTCTGGTTAAAAAAAACACCTCTCTGATTTAACATGGTTTCTTCTAAGGCCGTGTGAATCACCGTGTCACTATTCCAGCACAGGTCTTGAGCAACCAGATAGTTCTGTTGCCAGAGCTGCTCACGTATATAAATGCGGAGAGAGAACAGAGCAGTGACACTGGGGATAACTGGCTGTATCGATGCACCGTGGCTAGCTATATGGAACGCAGATGAACCTTCCAAACGTTATTTTAAACTTCTATGGTATTTTGATTATTGTTGTTTTTTAAATACTTCAGTTTGAAGAATGTGGTCGTGTTCAGTGTTAATAACTGCTTTGTCTGAAGACAGCCAATTTTTATTGGAAGGGCAAAAATCATCTTTTATAACACTGCAGTGCTATGCAGTATGCCTGAATATGCAGTGCAGAAGAAAGCATCCTGAGGAAACAATAGAGGAAAAGCATTGTTTTTAAACTCAGGTTCCTTTGTAGGGTGGATCACTGATGGAGTAAAGACATGCTAGCTATATGTACTATAACAGGTGGTAAGTCACTTCTGTTATGGCTCTATAGCTTAGATAGCCAAAAATGATCAAAAAAATAAAAATAAAAAAATAAAAGGTATCACTTAATGTTCCTTCTGTTATATACTATACTATATATACATAGTATACATATATAGTGCAAGACTTTCAAAGTTTGCTTAAAGTTCTGTTGAAGTTGTAACAATTTGCTGTAATGCAAAATGTCTCACAAGTATCCTCATTGATGAATGAGAGCATTTTTTTAGGATAAAATAATGCTGTAGCCTCTTTAAATAATTTATAGATATACATAACCCCGTCTTTATAGGAATAAACATAGAGCTGTTCTTGTTGTTTGTTAAAGGACGTTCTCAGGAAGGCAAAGTGTGTCAGCCAGCAAGACCTTCCTCTAAGCTGAAACTCTCCGATGTGCCTCTGGTCTCAGGTAAGACACATACACTTTAACAATACTAGGAACATAGCAAATGACTTTAATGTTTATTTATTTATATATATGTGATTGGGGTCATCTTAGAAAAGAAAAAAAAAACCAAACTGTTCAAGAGCTGGTTATCTCATATCAAGACACGTAACTGCTACCAACCTGTTGTGATTGAATGTTCTTTCGCTACTTTTGGACTTGAGCACCGTGCTTTTATCCTTATATTGAATCATTTATATGAAAGCCTGTTTTGATTGGGCAAGGGAAGAGCTTAATATCATGGATTTGTACAGTAATAAGCCACTCAGCTGTGGTTGAAAGCACTTACAGATGCTTATGGCAGTGGTTCATCAGCACAAATATTTGCTAGCCCTATGGAAGTAAAGGTAGTGGGTTTCTGCACGTACCAAGAATTCACATACCTGTTTGTTAGAAATACATGCTTTAGTTCATGGGTAAAATTTGAAAATCCAAAGTTAGTCATCTAATCTCTAACATTTCTACTAAAGTGCCTCAATGGAGTTCCTGTCCTGTGCACAGGGCCTCAATTATTTCATAGATTCTTTTTATATGCAGTGAGTTTTAAGGAGAAAGCATGCATTTATCTGCTGCTTAGCACAGAAACCACGTAAGAAGTCATTACTAGGTCTTCTTGGGAGAGCCTCAGTTGTGTTTGTAACTGAAATTTTATCTATGGAACGGGCACCGGGGCAGTAGGGTCGCCAGACAAGTACTTGAAAGTTGGCATGACGGGGACTGTCAAGACATGGGGGCAGAGATGGGGCTACAACACATAATATCAAATAGTAGCCAAAAACACAACCTGTAGAAGTATTATCGAGGTCACTAAAGGCTGGAAGCTTTATGCATGGGGCAGTAGCTTGACAGATAAGTTAAATAGGAAGTCATGGTTGCCTCTCCTAGGAGTACTCCTTTGGTAGATGCCTGTTTTGAGAATTTTGCATCACCTGCAGTTCAGAGCCAAGCCACAGACCGACAGAAAAAGCAAATGGCTCAAGGAGACAGTGGTTCACACACTTTGCATAGGAAAGTAAAATACATTTTCCTCCTAGTTTACAAAATGCTGAAGTCAAAAGGCAATCCACCGGTAGACCTAGCCTTCGGTTTGTCATCTCTGCCACACTGTGAGACACCAAGGCTTTTTCTTCTTCCACTGTTTGAAATAACTGCTTTAATTAAGAGGCCCAACCAGACAGGTGTTTGATTGCCACCTCTTCATACAGCCCCCAATCTAAATGTTAAAAGAGCTTCAGCAAATAATGCTTCTTTTCGTTTAACTTTCTAGGACAACAGACCCCCCTGTCTACTGCTATAAAAAGGCTTTCTTCTGAGGCTCGCGTGTCCTTTACTTTCATAACTTGGTGACGACTAGGATAGTGATAGGAACTTTGCCCAGTTCCTGCAGAACACTACCTACTTTTATTCACCTAATAGGAGCTGGGGGAACTTTAGCCCTTACGTAAAGACAATAACATGTTTTTCATCTGGCTGCCTTCGTGCATGACAACATTACGTTTGTTGGAAAAGTTCAGAGCTGTCAGTGGCTAATGCCAGATACTCTACTTCTGACGTAGGTGCCTGGAGTAGGTCAGCATGGACTGTTCAGTTTGAGTCGTCTCTTGCAGAAGGTGCAGCGGGGAAGGTGAAGACTGACTATCAGCCCTAGTTTTCATGTTCATATAGCTACTGGAAAAAGCACGCAGTGACAAATCTCTAACAGGAGACTGACACCAAACTCATTTAACTTCTTGGCATAAGCAGAGCAAACACTTTGGGGTGGACAGACAGAATGCCGTGAAAGGAAATACACAAATAAGTAGGGAGCAGGGGAGAGAGGAAGGGATGACAGGTAGAAAAGGAGTGAGCGTGTAATGGGATGTACAGACAACGGGTAGATGTTAAGAAAAATACAAAACTGTTCTTGATGACTGGAAAAATAGTGCCTTTGTGGTATAATTTAAAGTTGTTTTTTTTTTTTTTTAATATAGATATTTTTTGTCAATTCAGTAAAGGACATCTAAAGAAGCTTTCTGCAGCAGGCCAGAAAGATAAGCCCACTTTTTTGTTTCAGTGTCAATACCAAAAGTGCTCATGAAATTGTAAAGGAGATTTTTTGAATTATTGGCATTAGAAAGAATGTTTGCATCCAATCTCTACAAATCTGGGAAAGGAATACACACTGCTTGTAGCACATTACACTAAATGAAAACATTGAATGAGTCCTGATGTTAAGCCAGACTCAAAACTGCAGAGAATGGGCAGCTGATGCTCCTTTTTACTTTCTAGTAATTCAGGGAGCGCTTGCTTTAACCCTGGACTAGCTTCCCGTATCTTCCAGAAACAACCCAGCACCTGTTGTTAGAGGACAGAAATATTGCAAAACAAAATCTCTTGCTGCTCTTCAGCAAACTCAGCCAAGAGCCTTAATTAGTGACTGAACCCTCAGCCTCAAAACTCTCATGAGGGTAAATCCTAAATTAAGCTCCATTATTATGCCTGCATTAAACACACACGGTCATGTTTAAGTTGTACTGAGTGCCAGAGAAAGAGCTCTTTTTACAGATAAATCAACAGTGATCTGTGAGGAACAAGGCACATTTGTTTCCTGGTAGGTTCTTTGTGAAATGCAGAACCCAGTGTAACAAACTTTTTTCTCAGCTGGAGTTATTCATCAAAACTATTTTGTTCTTTTCCAGTAAACAACCTACAGTACGTTAATTTGCTGGAGAACATGGGAAGATCCAAGCAGTTTTCATACAACATGAGACCGACCACTGCTGCAAAATCAAAAAGTACAAGACTGAAGCACTAAGGAAAACGGGACATCGGAATTCAAGGAACACATCCTGGTATAAATGTATTTTTTCCATAATGTGCAAGTCATCTACATCTTAAACTTGAACACATTTTCAATTTTGTATTATATCAGCATTACATGCCAAGCAGACTGCTAAGGAGTTGGACTTTATTTTGTGTACAAATTAGTTTTTAAATGCAACTGTTAATTTATTTACTGACAGGATGAAATCTGAACTGCATTTGGAAACAGAAAAGTGCTGAACCTAGCATTGCAGGGCAGTTGCAGTGGTTCGCAAACATTTCCATTGTCAAAAGTGGGAATTTTGAATGCGTTAATTAAATGAAGTTTCAACAGAGTGAAACTGTACTGGAGATGTAACAGTTCTAAAAGACTGCTGTTCCATTTCACCTCAAATTTATTAAACATATTTCAAAACCTAACCAGGAAAGGAAGTACAGACCTCATGCTCCACTCTCAGCTAGCTATGGCTTTGGAAGGACAAGTAGAAATGTTGACAAAAAAATCACTCAGTAAATAAAGCTCTTTCCAAAGCCTATGGAAACTGCTAGGTATGTTTTCTACTTTTGAGATACTCCCCAATTATTTATTTGTTAATAACTGTATTTTTATATATGCATAAAATGAGTTTCTACAGAAAGCAAGAAAGGACAGGGGCCTGCTCTAGACAAAAACTTGTCTTTATATAAGCTTTGGAGCTGCCACTGTACAGTATTTACTTTGCACAAAGCCTTTAAAATACGAATTCACCAAAAATAAGTTATTCTGATTTCAAAATATATGTATTTCTATTTTTTTTCTAGTTGGTGTTACATAATTCTAATTATTTTAATTGATGTGATGCTTAAAAAGAATAGCTGACTGGAGTCAATAAAAGTCTCTGTTTCTCTACAAGAACTTAAGCTTCAAGAGGATTCCTTAACTGACCGTTCACTGTGGTCTTTCACAAAAAGAAATTCCAGTAAAGTTATGTTTACTTGCTTGAAATGAAAGCTCTTAGAAGCAAGAGTGCAATTCTTTGTAAAATTTTTATTGTTTCACTTACAAAAACATTGACAAGCTTTGTTCCAACATCTTCCATTCAAAACTAAATAGAAGTAAATGCTTTACAATAAATGCAGTTCCACCTCTTTAATATACCGTGTTTATAGGGCCAGGTCCCTGGGGGTGAGAGGCAAGGTAGATGTTGAAACAGTAATGGAGGTCTGTTAGCCATTGCTCTTGGACTTCACCACTCTTCAGTGTCTAGAAAGAAGGGCGAAAAGGGAAAAAAAAAAAAAAAAAGTAAAACTCAGTTTCACCAGCAGTATTAGTAAAGCTTCACTTTGTTTCTACAGTTAACCAGGTGCTCTGTTGAAGATACAAGGTAGCCTTGTTCACCCGCATGCAGTGACATTTTTCATTTCACTTACACATTTAAACACCATATGCCTGTTAATGCTGAAATTATGGAGTGTTATTATTTGGTACGTTAAGTCAGTGGTACATTATGAAGCGTGTGAATTATATCAGATGCGTTTCCTTACTCTTTAATTACAGCAGTTTGCTTACTTTCCAATTCTGCCATTTGTAGTCAATCAAAATGCAAATGAGCATGGTTGTGAGCTCAGTACCCAAGCCTACAGAAGAGCTGCTACCAACAGACCAACCCAGACCACAGTCCAGTAATTCATCCTCCTTACCACTCTTCAGTGGTTAAAAAAACAAAACAAAAATCTCAACAAAACCCACAACCCAGCCAAAGTCAAACATTACAAAAACTGGCTGAGGCCTTTTCAACACCAAAGGAAGCCAAGGATCTCATTTTTTGTTAGAGAACCTGCATGATACACTCACATCTGTTCTTGCCACCGCGAGGTTAAATTTTTGGTGATAGATCTTTACAAAGTTACTACTGGATGGATACCTGCAGCTTACTTACTCAGCCTGTGGGCAATACAAACTATCTGTGCTCAAAACTAGTACGAACTTTTGCAAAGAGGCAGCTTCAGATCTGGTTCCTGAGAGGAAAAACAATTGTAATAATCTCAAAAGCTCTAAAAGGTGGAAGTGTAAATAGAAGGCTGCTGGATTTTGCAGTAGTTGTGAATTAAAAAAACATCTACCACTTTTCTCTCTAGACACTTGCATACTCGAGAGAGTTTCCTCCGTATGTATTTAAGGGAGTTTGTCTGATTTAATTACATCTTTGTACACAGACATACCCCTGCTCCAATAAAAGAGAAAGAACTAGCTCCTTATTTTGGGACAGCTCTCCAGCAACCAGGCCGTGCAGGTCACCCACTTCCAGTGCCTTTTGTTACAGAGCCGGTCGCTGCCCAGACCCCCTGGGCTGAATCAAGCGAAACATCAGAACTGCCTGCCCTGGGCAGTGAGTACAGGAGCTCAGACAAGTAGCAGCCTACAACACAGCCTGCACTACCGAGACAAACAAAATGGAAGCTTGTGTTTTACCGAGTGCAGGGTTTGCACTAATTTGTGAACATAAACATGAAGTCTATCCTTGTGGTGTCTGGGAGACGAGACGAGGTTTCTTACCATAATGTCCTTGATAATCTGTTGCACCAGAAATTCATTCGTCATCATGTGGCTCCTGAGCTGACCATGCTGCATTAGCAAGCGAAGCAACTGAGCAACCACAGGCAGTTCTTCCCGACAGATCCTGCTCACTTGGAGGCTTTGCAGCATCACCCTTAGTAATCGTGGCAGGAGCACTAATGCAGAAATACACGATCCCCACAGCATATCCCTGAGAGGGAAAGAGGACAAAAATTGAAATGATTAAGGAAGATTATTTCAAATACACTTCTGAGACCTAGGCCTTGTATTTCTACAAGGAAACGTACCTCTGTGTTGAAGCCACTTGGCATGGTTACACTCGCAATTAGAGCTGAAGCAGAAAATTTGTACTGACAAATGCTATAATTGAAAATATTCTAAGATTATGGACAATACTGGGGAAAAAAAAAAATTAAGGTCCTGCCCTGGAGCTACAAGTGTTGCTGAAGCTCCTACACAGTGTAACTTCTGCTTGATGCAGCAGGGAAGATTTTTTTTATTTCGTTTGTAATTAAAATACAACTCAGTCTTTAAGAGTCAACCTCCCCCCCCCCCCCCCCCAAACAAAACCAATGCAATCAGTTTTTTCTACTATTTAAGTCATTAAATACAGTAAATGAAGGAGGAGTCTGGTTTTAAAAACACGTCTTAAAGTCAGCTCTGACCAACTTTCTTGTATGTGGAATGGTTATAGGAAAAATTCTAAAGTTTAAACTGTTTAAAGACATTTCTGCTATACAGGTAAATAAACACTGAAATCTGGTGTCTGTGGCTTTTTTTTTTTCCCCTTTTAAAATCAAATGGATTTGCAGTCTATAGAATGACTCCTGAGAAGTTTTGTTAAAGCTGAATCATCAAGTCAAGTATAAGCTTATAAAGACAAATCCTTTGCGTGTTGCTTTTCAATGCATTTAATGAAACTAAAGGGTAAAGCTGAAGATTAAGGTATAAATATTTACCTTTCTGCCACTAGGATTGTTCTGACATCTAACTAGAACAACTGTAAGTAAAAGCTTTAGACAAAACCTTCTTAAGTTATTGTTTTAAATAATTCCAGCTAAGTTTGCAGATTTTTTTTCTTAAATCACAGTACTATTTGGTAGTAAGCAAGAGGGGTTGTCCTTTCATTTGACATCTCTAAATACTTGTTATATTTAGGTTATAAAAGCAGAGGCAATTAACACAGTTCGAAAAGCAACATTACCTTTTCTGTACATGTTCTGCATCCTCTTTGTCTAAAGTTAGCAGGAAGTACAGAAGACTGTAACAACAGGAGGCTAAGAACTTGTGTAGATTTTCACTTAGGATGCAAGCTTGATCCAAGAGCTTATTTATGGCACACAGAACAGACCCAGCTGTGCTATCAGGTATTACAACCAATCCAACCTGTATTAAAACAAAAATCCTCGAGTTCATCACTTTATACATGGGTTTTTCTGTTAAACAAACATCTAGTGCCAAATGTTTCTGTTCTTTCATAATTATAACAAACATTACTTTGTTTCTATTCGAGTTAATACATACTAGTACATTTTTTAAATTCCTGTTTTCCTTAGAAATTGATACCCAGAGCAAAAGAAGGTTAAAAAACATTTGAGCCTCAGCAGTCACCCCTGGTTAAAGAAGGCCTACCATACCACTTTGATTGGTCAGTGACACTGAGAGGTGGACTTAAGCCTTTCTCGTTCCCCAAACTGAAAATCCTCCACCCAGAAGTCTGAACAGAGTCGCTTACTTTGCTACAAAAGACTAGGCAAAACTTTGAAGCACCCACTGCTTCTCCAAATTCCTGCAACACACAGGCTTTTCAAAACTGGACTGGTTTTTCTGTGTATAACGTTGCAAGTTACAAAGAGGACAAAATCTAGAATCAAATTTGAGAGCCCAGGTGTAGGTTATGCTCTGAGCAACCAGTACGGAAATAGACTATTATTCGTGTAAAAGTTCTAATGAATTTCTCCAGCTTTTAAACTTTCAACTCTCCAACTTTCAAATAAAAATCAGTACAAACAGGCAGCTAACAGCGACTGTAACCACATCAGAAAACCAGCGTCTCCGTGCCATCCCCTGAAATAGACACATCGCTCATCTCAAATGTATTCAAAGAGAAAATGCTTTAAGCCTTTCTCTGAAGGACGGTGCAGACAAAAAGAAGCTTTTGGACAAAACAGGTCTTTCCTTTTAAGCATATATCATGGGACAGAGCATCCCTTCTCTGTCCTGAAACAGCAGCGAGCAGTCACTGAGGCAGAAGGGCATTCAGATTTACTCTCCAGACAGAAAAGCTACTGGGGGCCACCAGGGCTCGTCTCCTTAGAAATCCAACGTGCTGGACAGGAATGGGAGCATTGTGATCGGAGTTAAATTAAAGCTAACGAAACACCGTGGGCCCACAGTTGGGGTGATGCTCTGCTGCTGTTAAAATGAAAGTATTAGCTTGAGTTTGAATTTTATAGGCATAGTAAAACATATTTTTTAAAAATACACACATTGCTAATGGGGCATCGTTTACCTCCATAAGAAATTAATTAAAGGAGTTTTAAAGCAGCCTAATTTGCTCACCAGCACGTACACAGTTTTAGGCAGAGACAGTTGGTTCACTCAACAGGGTCATCTGTTTCTTTTAAGGAATTTTTGCTGTTGTTTTTAAAGATCAATAAGGAAGTAACAAGCTACATAAATAAGGAATACATTCCACTGGAATGCTTACTCATGTGGGGTAAGCTATAAAGAACAATGAAGGGTTCATGCTTTTGAATACTTCCAGTATAAATACAATAATGCACTTGGTGTATTTCAAAGCCAAGAGCACAGATCATTGTCCCAAGCTGACCTTGCGCTAGCCGGCTGCAGAAGTAAGAGAAGGATGGCGTTCACGTGTGACAAAAGATAGACTGCAGCTACCACCAAGATTACCAAATAACAGCTCGCCAAATTAATAATGGTTATCTTGACCAACCACAAACAAGAACTTAGAGTGAGCTACACAAATGTCTACGTATGTAGAAGCATCTTAAAAAACAAATTGCCCGATCTCTTAACACTGCTGAGGAAACATGCCTATCAGCGAGTCTGGAAGATGTCGTGCACCCAGGCGTTTCAACCTACACAAATCCAGTAGATGAGACAGCGCAATAGGTTTCCAGGTAGGACGCTGCCTATACAGTGCCTTCCTTCCCTGCTAGGTGACCCAGCTGTTACCACCCAGTTAGAGATCCTGGGCAGCAGTATCATCAGCCACAAAAATCCGCTACTGCAAATGCAAATGTCATTTAGCCCTCGAGGGACAGTGCGATAGGGTGCACAAGCTGATTTAGAAGCTGTGATTTAAGTCAGCCCCCAAAATCCAGAAAATAGCGACAGATAAGCCACCTCCTATGGAAGCTCTGGACCGGTAAATTTTTCAGTAGGCTGTGGATATTTGTCAGATCACATTATTAGGGAGTGCAGTGACAGGACAAGGGATAATGGTTCTAAACTTGAGGAAAAAAAAAAAAGAAAAAAAAATAGAACAAGAAACCTTTCATTTATGGCTATCCTGGCTTGAAAACAAGTTGAAGTACTCAGAAGTCAAAAATAAAATACCTAAGTTTAGATATTAAAAATTACCTATTATTTTAAAACTCCACTGATCTTGTTGAAAATTTTTTCAAATACTAAAATTATACACAGATTATGTAAAATATGGAAGAAATGTATTTAAGGGTTATTGAGACTAGCACAAGATCTATCACAAGGAAATTAACGCAGAAGACAAAGTATTACTTACCAGATATTTACAGATGCCAGTCTGGAGAATGTCAAAACACTGACTTTGCGAAGGTATAGTGGACAAGCTGTGACAAATCATCTGTTTTAATGAAACAAAAAGTTGTATGTAAGTACTTAAACACGCAACCAGCAACCATTCACTGCACAGCTACACTCTTCGCTGACAAACCTAAGCACAAAGTACCTATGAGGACACAGCAGCTTTGTCTCTAAAAGTATTGATTTTTGTCAGTGTTTAAGATTAACGTTGTCAACATAAGTTGTTCAGTGGTTAAAGAGAGGATGACCTCCACCATTAATTTTGTCGGTAGCCGCTTTTTTCCTTTAACCTATGTGACAGAAGTAGAAGGCCAGAAGTACTCAATTTGCCTACAATGCCTCGCTAAGCCTACACTGCCTTTCCTCTGAGCTAAAGAAATTCAGAAAACAACTCCTAAATAGTATTAACAAGCAAGAAATAGCAAAAAGGCAATAAAATAGGACAGGAAAGAAATCTAAAGGAAGAAAGTAGCGAAGATCCATTTGCTACTACTTTCCCTCTGTATCACTAAAAATGTTATATTCATAGTTGATACAAAATGTAGTACCACAAAGGGGAAATCTTGTTTTAAATAACTGCCAAAAACTTTCTGGTGCTTATATTATCGAGCACAAGCAAACTATTAGCTGTCCAGAAGCACGACAGAGAGAGGTTAAGAAAAAGGTCTTCAAAGGTCTTCAACGACAGCAAATCCTATCAGTTCACAGCAACTCCTAGCAAAACAACTCAGTGCAAGCCTATAATGTGGACTACTGTCCTATTTCTTTTCTTATCCTTACTGTTTTTCACTAAAAACAAAAACTCACCAAGTTGAAGACGACCCCATGAAATGCCATAAAGCCCCCGTATAGGACAAAGGGAGCTCTACTAGATCTGCTGGTACCTTGCACTGCAGTCCTTGGCAGACCGCTTTCTCTGTTCTCTCCTCTCTGCTTCTAGCCCTGCTAGAGCTGGCCAAATTCAGGAGATTGTTAACATGCCTGCTCGATAGAGCATGGACTAAAGGTTGTCAGAACATCGCTAATGGTGATCAGGATTACACAGATCATTGTGCAAGTATTTTATTTCACTGCTAGGAGCATTTACCAGACAGTTTTGTAGATACTCTTGCACTGAATACCCTTAGAATTGGCACTATATGTGTATTTTAAAATTAAATATTATTAAACCTGCTGCATCCTAGGTATGGTATTGTTTCTGCACACTGGCATTTGAAAGTGATAAAATATGAAGCACGCTGGAGTATTCCCAAGAAGCACGCTGAAGACTTTTGCATTTCAGCAGTGTCAAGGAATGCAATAAAGCTGAGACAAGAGGTTACCACTGGGGATTGTCAAGGGCAAACCCTGATGCCAGCGTGCCCTAGTATTTGAATGAGTAACACTTGCACAAAAGGTAAAACTACGCTGATGAAACACGGTGGCTGACAGCTTGAGGCTGAGAAACTCTGCCAAGACAGGACGACTGGACTAACCTATAGAAGAGATTGCATGGGTCTGATGAGTAACAGACGGGGAAATTCAGTGAAACAAAAGTGGAAAGTCATGCCCACGGAGACTAATAAAACTTCTGTATGCAACCAGGAATTTTAACAACTGGAAGTTAGGAGAAAACTGTGCATAACTGATTAGGAGGTGACTGTGATACAACTGCAGGCAAATAGCTTTGAGGATGGAAAACCAGAGACAATGGCAATAGAAGTGGTCAGTGCTACCAAACAGAAATTTAGCACTGCTCTTTAAGACCCTACTTATTAGGCCATTTCTGAAGTACCCTGCAACATCAGGGTCATACCTCGTTGAGAAAGGTGAACTCAAACTGAACAGTGGTACTCATGGTTGGCTGGGATACAGGCAGGATGGAAATTAGGAAGGACAACAGTGAAAGACTTCCAGGAGGAAGTGCAGGAGACTTTTGTTGCTCGAGAGCTCGGCAAGTTTACCAGAGGAGTACGCTATATGCTCGTGATTACGTGACACCAGACAGGAAGTTCGGGAGATCCCTTTTAACTCAATACATAGCCACGAGGTCAACAAACTGAAGACCTAGGAGGCAAATTCAACTGGCCCACCCAGCAAACCACAGTTTATTATTAACAAAACCATTATTAATCATTCCCCCTTAGGACCATGCCCCTGGAATAGCCTTGCTGGTCCCTGAAGGTTCTCCCTTAAACAAGAAGTTGCATTTCATGAGGTAAAATTTGCTGACACGGATTTTTCCAGAATTGGCAAGGAAAACCGGCATCACAGCATTGAACATCAGCTTCTTACAAGGGTTGTGGCAAAGTGCAGAGTATTTGGCAAGTGGGTTTTTCAACCTTTTAAATCTTTCTGACTCTCAAAATAGCACAAGCATTCCCTACACCCAAGCTTTATTTTCATACAATTAAGTGGGAGTGGTGATCCTTTTCAATTCTATAAATTAAATCCTGCTCGAAATGGCTTTCATAACAAATGTATGTTATAAAAAGTGAAACTGAAACGTTATTAGACATGGAAATGAAAAGCAAAGAAAACTTAATTATCACATGAAAATTAGTATTTTTCCTGACAATTTATTTTCCTTAGGCAAGGGTTTGCATGATGTTTAATTTCCATAATAAAATGTCACAGCTGATTCATTATTTTACATTTGATTAGCATTTATCACATTTTTGGCGCATTCATACATTGGTTTTGGACTAAAGCCAGGGCAATTTTGTTTCAGAGTATTACTGAGGTGAATGGACAGGGAATGAGCATTTTTTGATCACTGGGGGGGAAAGGGAGGGATGCCTTTTTGAGACAAGCATTTTACGACAGGTTTGGTTTCATTTGTTGGTTTTTTTTGTTTGTTTGTTTTTGATTGTGTCTGAATGCCCACTTAATTTGCTCAAGTCAAAGCCAAAGAAAAGCATGCTCTGAAATGCGGGGATTAACAGTTATTATGCAAAAAATACCGCAGGCTTTGTCGTTCATCGGCGGCTTCTCGAGCCGAGCCTTATCCGTCAGACAAGCCCAGCCACCCATCGCACCAACGGGCCCTACAACCACAACAGCGGGTTCCCTACTAGAGCTTCGGGCAATCGCCACTACAGGGGCCTCCCTGCTTGCTGTACCGAAGACGTACCCCAACAGCAGCCAGCTAAAATGGAGGGAGGTAGGCAGGAAAGGTGGGCTGGGGGTGCTCTCTGCTCTTTGGGGATCCTAAAGCCATGGAGTAGACTTGCAATTTTGGGAGGAAGGCACCTGCCAAGGCATGCTTGGCCCACTGACAGAAAAAGCCTTCAGGAAGCTGGCTTTGCTCAGCCCCCTTGTCCCTACGCTGTGTATCAGGTCGCAGAAGATGGGTCAAGTCGCTTGCTAGTTTAGTCATCTTCAGGTGGATGAGTTTTTAAAATGCATTTTTGCTGCTGACAGCCAACCTAACTGACCCCTAATCCCATCTGAAACAGGCTTTTTGTGGCTCTAACGTACAGAGGAATCCATCAGTTTAATATTGCTCATCTGTTTGATGCTCTCAACTCCAAAAGACAGACACAGGAGGAAGCCCAATCTCAATCTGAGCCCTCATGGCAAAAGCAAAAAGGGTAACAGATGAACCAACAGCAAGGCTTTGTTCATGTGTTTAATTGTTCCCACTCCCTAACTCACTCCGTGTTTCCCATAACGTGATAGATTCTGGGCTCAAAAAGCCTCAAGGGAAATATTTTATCAGCAACTGCCCAGTGAAAAATCTGCGTATTATTTCAAGTTTAATCATGCTGCCAAGTATTCCCTTTTTCAAAGAAAAATACTGACTTTCCACTGAAGATACGCACAAGTATGAGCACGGAGAGGATCCAAGCAGGCAGGAAAAATAATGAATCAAGTGTTTTAGCTAGCCGCTATACGGAGCCTGACCAGAGCCCCTCTAGACCCCAGAGCAGTGATTTTTTTCTAAAAGAAAGTTGGCAAACACCAGACACTATATCCTAATGTGAACTTTAAAATGCATTTTTCAACTCAAGTCGACATCCACCTCAAAGAGCGGTAACTAAAATATAACAGGCTGTTCTGCAGTCAATTCCCAAGCCCTCGTGAAATGACTGTTTCAAGCGAGACCCTACCCCGTGTAACATGTTACCGCGGAGCGTGGAAAACGAGAAGTTTTCAGGTGATGGGGCAGGCAATGAAGCTTGTTGTCTGAAGCTTGGCCAGCTTCTCCCGGAGCTCCCTAGCTTATCAGACAGTGTACTCCCTTGACGGGTGCTGCTTCTCTTTCTGAAATAAATTGATTTGACAGGGCAATATTAACAGTGCCCTGAGTTGTTGAGAAAGCTGCGTACACCAAGAGATCTTTGTTCACCTGCCTTGGCTAAGCTCACAGGGGCGGATGTGAAAGGTATTCCTGATTCAGTGACTCAAAGCAACACAGAAAACCCACGCGATCACAACAACAAAACAAACCCAGAAAATAAAACCTAGGTTAAAAAAAAGAAATGCAGTCTGCAGGAGAACATTACATAGTTGTGCAACAGGGGAAAAAACACCATGTCTAGCTTTACTCTCAGGGTAACAGAAGAGGAAGACAAAAGAACTACAAATGATGAAGAACATATATTATGTTCTACATCTTTATACTGTACATATTTCCAAAGATTAGATGGATTATGAAGCATGGTTAATGTCCAATTACTGGCTTGGAAACATGAACTGCAGCGCACAAACCCAGCTTGCATCTGTTGAACTGCAGTAATTGCCTACATGCAGGTTCCTAGGCTGTGGCATGCAGTCTGATGTTAAATCTGTATTAAAAGTCTCCTAAACCAAGTGAAGTTATCTTTATTTCCCATGGGACACAAAAGGCTAGGTGACAATCACCACTGCTCACCTGCTGTGCAACAGCCTGGTCACGTGTCACAATCTGGGTCTGGTAAGATTTGCTACGAGGAGGCAAAGAGCTATTAGCTGCAGTCCTGCTCTAATGCAAAATGACAGATTTCTCTACTATTTATTTCTTTTTTGACAAAAACAGGATTTATATTCAACAGCTAATGTGCTGTCTAGAAAGAGATGAAGCCATACCTGAAAAACAGCAAAGGTCTGGTTCACGTGTTTGCCCCCTCTCCAAGCAAAAGAGCTTGAAAACACTGAAAACCATACACCTGGGAAGCTAGCTTGGCTCACAAAGCCTGTTTTTTTTGAGCAAATTTAGTTTAGGTATCACAAAACAGGATGTGAATTTATAGCATAATGCACAGTAACTATGGAGACATTAATTCACGTTAGCAACACGCAGTAACGTATCAGCTGTCAGTGATAAAATGGCCCAAGACATGCTGGAGATACAAGATACAGGTACAGTGAAGCTCTGGCCCTAAATACTGTTATTTGAAGTTTTATATCTTAAGAAAATTATGGAAGACATCTTTAAAAAAGAGCTACTGAGAGGGATTCCATTTACTTATATAATTTCTCTGTTTTGTTTCTTAGGAGCTTGCATTACTTTTCAAAAAAAAAGCATTTTTATTTCTAAATATTAAACTTGGATATGATGCATCTTTACAAAACAGTAATGGGCTTATACAGAATCTCCCTACCTCAAAGAGGGTAAAAATCAGTGTCTTTCTAGTTCAGACTATTTAGACTCAGTTGTTTTTTTCTCCCCAGTGAAACTCTGATCTTGGTATCTCAATAAAGACCATAAGCTGAAATCTTACAGGTATTTCAACTCAAAATTTACGTCTTAAAATTACAGTAATTTCTGAAGTGTTGACCTCTGCTTAAAGCTAAGATACAGCATCATAACTCCACCTCTTACTTCTAAAGATCGACATCCTCACAAGACTTTAATTCATATGCATTGACCTGCTGTCTGTGCTTTGTCTTAATTTTCCATAGCGTGTCAGCGCAGAGACAGCCTGCACAACTACTTCATTTTAAAACTTTTCCACTTTTGACACACTTTAGCATATTACATTACATACGTCCCAATATTTTTGAACTCCAGTCTTCTCTTAATAGCTGAGTTTACTAATGATTGCTCTGAAACATTTTGCTATTTTATTCCTTCAAGTCAGCTATGCGCTGAATATAATCCCAGAACCCAGACTTCAAGCAGACCTTCAGAATGATGGTTTGCTTTCCCCCCCCAAGCATTCAAATGTCACAAACATCAAATATTGTAACAGCAGAAATTATCATGTATACGCTGTTACCTTGTTAATCTGTTCCTTTCTGTTGGCACTATTTCATTTGATTCTGATAGAGCAATTCAATTACAGGGGAGTGAACAATATTACCGACAGACACTATAGGCACAGTTAAAATGAACCAAGTCTGAAGCCCTTCGGGCTGCAACAATTTATTCTGGAGCCCCAGCTATTTTAGCTGCAGGGATATGATTGTAAATAATTGGCTTTAATAAGGCAGAAGTCATTTTAAGTATAAGTTGCTCCAGAAGATGAACCAAGGTTTCCACATTTACATTTCAGCTCTTTCCGACAAAATATGAAGATTAACCTTTACAGCTACACCAAATGGCATTTAAAGGGACGCTTTTCTTAAGGATTGCTCCTCGAGTGAAAATCGCCATTACCTAAAAGCCTCCACAAAGTAAGGAACGTGGCTTTGGATTTGCAGTATTACCAATTACTGCTCTCTAGACAAAACGTGCAACCAGCAAGCACCTCAGAAGGGTTTTGTTACAAGCCCCTTAGAAGCATTAACTCCTACTGGAAGTGCATTTGTTTGGCCCTTTCACCAGTTCTGCTTACCCGCTGCACTTGGTAGCGTGTGGTCATGTCACAGCACACTCAAACTGCCATCTGAAAATGCCTCAAGTCACTCTTTTCCTTTACACCTGGTTATAAACTGCTCTGTGCTTATCCACAGCCTCTTCTCCTCCAGCTGCTCATTTCCATACGACTTACAGGAAACTACCACCTGAGGCTTTATCCTTTTAGCAGAGCACCAAACACTAGCCAACGGTATAGACAGAACTAGTGGTGGAAGGAAAAGAGTAGGAAGGATGGCTAACAGATTCTTCATCTTACCACTGATCACCAAATTCTCATTTATTCATAAGAAACCAGGCTGTCAAACCCTAACTCCACCAGCTCTTTATTTCCATCCACAATAAAATAGATTTCCTTTAAGAGAAAACCCTGAATTGTAACTACACAACATCAAAACTCTTTTAGAGAGACAACTCTCAACATAAATAGAGGCCAGGACGCTGCCTGCTCTGCAGCTAATGAAAGGCTGGTTTCACTTACTAGATGTTTTTCAAAACTACTACAAATATTTTGCTTAATAATACAGCACCACCATAAACTTGCTTATCCAGCAAGTGAAAAAGATTCAATATTCAGAGGCTGTGCCTCTGCTCAATTCCACCAAAAGCTACGCCAGAAGCGTGACTAATTAAAGCTGAGTTTATTATTTCCTGTAGCACTTTATCTAAATGAAAGAATTTTCTGCAGCAGCTAAAAAAATTAATCTGAAATTGTATCAGTGAATGGGGGACAGCACTTCAGATATCTCATGAGAGTAAAAAAGCCTTCCTCTTACTGAAAAGCCGCTGCACACCACAGCATGCACCTGGCCGCAGCACAGGGGAAGACACCCAGTGCCTCAAGTAACTCCCCGCCTAGGCGAGGGAACAGTTACGGAGAGGCACCGTGTTACAGAGGCATTTCTCGTTGGTATTTTTGTTTTCTGACTGAAAACTTGAATACTACTGGTTGTTGCATGTTTTTCTCCCAGCAAAAGTTTTCCATTGAACATAGAAATCTGGATGGAAAGTTGGCCAAGTTTCTAGCTGATTTAAAGAGATTTAGTGCCTCCAACGCTCCCACTACAGACGCATCTGCAAGTAGACGCAGAAATCATCTGACGATAAATTAACTGAGATTTGAAAGACATCCACCTTTACAACAACAGCACCAACACCTTGAACTACATCCACTTTGAAGAAAGTGGTCTCCAAACCTACTTCCCTCACTCCCGGGAAAAGAAGAGCTCACCCATGCCTCAGCCCCAAACCCAATGCACTTCCCATCACATTTGCCTTTGGATCACATTGTCTTTCAAGAATTTCTAAAAAGATCTTCATAATTTCCTGGTAGTTTTCTTCTCCCCAAAGGTTGCAGCTCTGTTTTTTTTTGGGGGGGAGAAGAGCAGTTTATTCCATACCTGGTAGAAACTATTTGCTCTATAGAAAGTATTCCCGTGCAATATCTGGCAAATTTTGAGGAACTGAAAGTTTTTTTCTAAGCCAGGATTTATTTAATTTTAAATGGTCCGGCCCCCAAATCCTTAAGTTCTTCTGGACTAAAGTTCCCAGAATATTTTGTTTGCAAATTGAACACAAGTAGAATACAGCTCAATATGTTTGAAGCAGGAGAACAGTGCTCAATAAGGAAAAACACAAGGAAAAGAGACCCCCCATAAAATTTACTGAACAGAAAAGTGCATTGTTTGCTTATGGTCAGCCACCAGAACCCCAAGGTCCTCCTCTGGATCGCTGCTTTCCAGCTGGTCAGCCTCCAGCACTTACTGGTACATGGGGTAATTCCTCCCCAGGCGCAGGAATCTGCGATTCCCTTTACTGACCGTCATGAGGTTCTTCTCTGTCCAGTTCTCCGGCCTGCCCAGGTCCCTCAGACTGGCAGACAACTGTCTGATCTATCACGCAATCTTTCCAGTTTTGTGCCACCTTGCAAACTTGCTGAGGGTGCACTCAGCCTTACCGTCCAGGTCACTAAAGAAGAGGTTAGAAAGTACTGGCCCCTGGGGTATACCACTAGAGTTTTACTTCCAGCTGGACTTTGTGCAGTTGTAACAACTGTAAGAATCTACAAAATGCCACAGATCCAGGTCCCGTTGCTCCTTACACACAGATTTTTGTTCCTATTTTCTCTCCCGACTTAGTCCCCAGAAAAGACTTGTGGCAGACCCATAAACGCATCGGTACTGCAATGCTCCACATGGTGTCCGAATCCTCTTTCATGACTAATCACAGCTCTTTGTTTAATACCTGCGATCCACTTCTGAGAACCTGAGAGAACAACTTGTATCTTTCCCAAGAAAAGGTACTCAACAAAAGCAAGTTTCTGCACGATGACTCTTCTTGCTGGCACCAAAGCACTGAAAAGATTGTGCTAGGACAAGCCTATCGAATTTGCAAGCAGGAACCAAGGACACAAACAAGCTATCTATAACCCAACTACTTCACTGTCCCCGAGTGAAAATATCCCTGTTGTGTGGTCTCTCAACCAGTTTTGATACATTCGTGGAAGAAGCAAAAAGGGGAAAGAAAGAGGACGCAAGGGGTGGCATTTTCAAAAAGAGATAGATATAAAATCCTTCAGATGTAGGATTACGCTAACTCTTTGCGAAAGATTTGCAAGTGATCCCTCTGGTGAGTTCACAGAGGAACAATCCTGTGTTCTGTACAGAACAGGGAGAGAAAACACTCAGGTCTTCCAATACTGGAGAAAAGCATTTTGCTGAAAAAACACATCATTACTGCCCAGAAGAAAGAGAACAAAAAAAAAAAAAAGAGAAGGAAAGTTCAGCTGCTCCTCAGCTGAAACTAACTGAAGACAGGATATCTAAGGATGTGTGTCAATCATGGTACCAAGTAATAAGTTTACTTAAAATAATTTCCTGTAGAAAACAGCACACATGCAATATATGCTTTGGACTATCATTAGTTTCAGTAGATCATCACTTAAACTTTACAAGTTCAGAGAAAAAAACTCTATGCTGCTTTCTTGAACAAAAAATACCAACATATATCATACAGGTGTTATATTCTTCCTTTCTGTATTCATGACAAAATTCATAAATACCATAAAATTGTCATGTCATTAAAATATTTCACAGCTTGAAGTGGTTTCTACAGGCTAAGCAATAAAGAGTTGGGCCATAACAAAGACCAATATTCACCTGTTCTGTATAAAGTCTGGTGGCTCAGATCCCTTCAGAACCAACAATAAAATTAAGCTTTTAGTTTTCAGTACTTACGACATTACAAACAGATACCAAATTCACAATGAAGTTTCTAATCCAGTAAACTTTGATTAAAGTTTAATCAAAGTTTAAGCATCGGAAGTTATTCTAAACCACCAATGCCAATATTACGCCGAAGTAAAAATCTCATTTAATGCAGTTGTTTTATAGTTAACTAAGGAATTTCTGAAAGAAAACTCTTCATAATTAACACTTTTACAAGTAGTTTATTCTTGAAAGCCAAAACGTTGGTCTTCATCTTATTAATGTTCAAGAATTTCCCACTGAGGCTTCTACCCGTTTTTTTTCATGAGCACCATTCTGCATACCATGTCTGAATATTCACCTTTTAAAGCACCTTCCCTCAAAATATTATCTGATAGCTTTAAGACGACATTAGCAGCTTGACAACTAGAATATTTTTCGTTCTTTTTCAACTCATGACAATAGTTTAGGCATCTGTGGAAAAGGGATAAAGAGCATTTTGAGTTTCAATGCTGTCATTTAGAATCAGTGTTGATGTATTACCTCTGTCACAGCCCAGTGGTGTAAAAACTGGTCCAGATCAGTTAGGTAAAGACGGACAGGTGAAAGCTGTGTTTGGCTAATGTGTGGTTTTCCTCTAATGCCCTGGAGACTAGTCAACTCCTCTCTCGAAAACCCTAGAGAAAAAGAAGCAGTACAACAGCATCACAAGTCAAGCCATGCACTATTCTACTTTAACACTGTCATTGACAGACAACTGTCTTTTAAATTATGTCCACATAACTGTGTATCGAAATACAAGTTCTGATTTCCAAAAGAAAATACCTATACTTTAACAACCAAGGGAATACCAATTTAAACTATAATGTGGTATATTACAGGACAGTACAAAGCCCACATTATATTTTCAACTTCTTATCTTTTTTTTTTTAAAAAAAAAAAAAGAAAAACTAGATATAATGCAAGACAATTCAATAGGTGTTCACAGTAACTCAGGAACTTCCTAATACAGCCTCAGAGGTTCAAAAAAAATTCATTCAACTAATTATTTCTAGCCAGGTATTAGATGTTATGGTGAAACAGAATTACTGCTGCAAAGCAGTCACTTCATTTTTGCTTCCATTTTCTGCATCATCAGTACAGCTGCCTTCGATGCTTTATAAAGAAAAGGTAATTTTTGAATGCAGAGTGGCTGTTACAAATGATTCTCTTTACCACAGGGCAAGTCACTGGGAAACGTTTCCAAGTACCATTATGCCATTTTAACCACTGTAACTTCTCAAACTTGCATCACCACAGAACAGAATTATTTTTGTATCTGAGTAAGAATATAGCAGCAGAAGTCATTCTGTTCACATGACAACCATGGGCAGCTCACTTCAATGTAGTTTGATTACTTTATTCTGATGGAATGTTTTTAATGGCGCAAGTACATCCACAGGAAATCCAAAAGGCACTCGTTTGTATTGTTATGAACCAATAAAATGCGTTTAAATAAACCGAAAAAAATCTTATTCAAGCCATATGCTGAATATAGATTTTCCTCATTCTTTAAGCGGAAATCTGCTAGACATCAAGAAAAAGTACGCAAATATTCAGCCCAAATGGCAAGTGAAAGCAAAAAAAAACAGGGTGTCAAAAATCAGATCAAGATAAAAAAGGATATACCACAACAAAAACAAGCAACAAGATTAGAACTACTCTCAGGAAGTAATTACTATACCATTTATTCCAAATTAAATCCAGCAATTGACTAACAAAACAAAATTTCATTTTGTTAATTCTAAATTATGACATTGACATGGATTACCTATAAGGGTTGAAAACAAGAAGCTGAAATAGTCCACATCATTCACCGAATTATCCTGCACTTGGCACTTCCAGCCTGCAAAGGATGATCTACACAAAACCAATAGTAGATAGGTTATTAAAAACCATATAATTGGGAATTCACAACCTCCTTGCATAATACAATCAATTAGCATGACTAAATTGTTAATTTTAGCATTCCTGTTTCTCACCGCTGTTGTCAGAGTAGCATTTTGAACAGCTTCAAAAACAGGACTTGGCTCTTTCAAGACAAGCAATATTGCATTTTGTGCCCCTACATAAGCTTAGGTTGTTATGTAGATTAAATTACTGAGGTAGCAATCTTTTATAAATACTGGTATAACCTTCATTACAGTGACAACAGCCAACACACAGCAAATTAAATTATTTTTATTTCCCTTATTTGGTAAAAGTCATTATATTACAAAGCTGGACTGTTTTTTTCATTATATCCACTAATTCTGATACAACTCTTTACAGGAACAATAGATACCATTTAAAAGCAGCTTCATTGTCTACTTCAGAGCAGCTAAAGCTATTAAACACAGAACTAAATTAAAAACTTGCTTTGCGATTTAGTGCATATAAAGGAGCAGTATACAAAGACAGCAGCAAACCCATTATTAAAGCCGCCTGACACTTCACTTTTTAGGGGCAATCCGTAAGAAGACTACTTTTGTTTCTCAAATTAAAAAGCATACATCCCCGTGGAAGCTCAGAGCAAACGAAGACACCGTCAAACGGAGGTGCCTTGCCTGCGCGTCAACAAAGAACCGTGAGAAGGCCAGGAGATGACAGCACATACCTCGCACACACTTTCCTCAAAATGCGTATTATTCAAGTTTTCTCATTTGCTGCTGCTGCTGGCACTTCTACTGCAGGCTACCGACCTTTGATCCAAGAGATTGCTGCTCTACCTTCTTGCAATTTTGCTAAATTTCAGTGCTTTGGAATATAACTTCCCAAGCCAGCTATCTGCCTCGGTTCACTTTTTCCCCCAACTCCTTTCTGCCAAGCATCCCAAGTGGTTTTGCCCAGGGGTAACAGAGCTCTCGAAAGCTTGCTTCCCAAGAAGTTTTCACAGCTCCGTGCTCTGGGAATAAAACCACCAAGAATACCACGTGGAGGTTGGTACCCTCTCATCTCAAAGACCACACTAGAACTGAAAAGCTGTCGCAGCAGCACATCGGGAACGATCAGAGGCACGGAACAGCATCCACCCTAGGACTGCCTACACTAGTGCTCTTCAGCCTGCAGACATCACAGAGAGGAAGTGATCGAGGTCTACAAAATCACTGGTGGCATGAAGACAGTGAATACAGACTGAGTGCTCACTCCTCCCACGAAGAGGGTAGGGGATTGCATGAGAAAGCTTGTCAGAATCAAATTTAAGATAATAAAAAAACACTTTTTTCCTTGAAACAGTTAGCGGATGTGTCAAACTCTTCACTAAAGCACCGGTGAATGCAAAACTTTTACACAAACTCCAGATAATGGACAGAAACTCACTGCAGGCTAAAAACCGCACAAACCACAACAAGATCAGGAAATCCCTGAAGATAAAAAATCATTCTGGGGGTTGAATTGAGTGCTAGAGCTCTGCTTACCCTGTTTTTGTTCTTTCCTACGCACCTTGCTCACAGCCTGTGCTGTGGACAGTGTACTGGGTATGCAGATCTGTTGTCCGTAACAGTGCCACTGCTTTTTCTCCTTACGTGAGCTTGCACGTGTGTAGGATCTGGAAGCGTACAGCTCAATGTCCAGAAATTTTCCAAACGCTTCACCAGTTTTGGTTTGACGCCTGTATGTGACTATTTTCACACTCACAAAACAGGACAGGGGTTTTAAGCACGCCATGGTAAGTGTCACTGATGTGTACGCAAGAGGAAGCGGAGAGAATTGCTGCTCTTCTGCCCTGGGAGCATGGGAGCAGTGCCTGATCCCAAACCCTGGCAGAGCTATTGAATGCTTTTAACACTCATCTCCAAGCAGAGCTACGCTGACACACGCACATACAAAAACAGAATCCTGAAATTCAATTACAGTTTACTTTTTTAAAAAGCCAAAGCTATTATACACATTAAAATAAGCCTCAATGTTACAAGAGCATTAAGGCTAAAAATATTCGAACACTCGATTTAGAAAGTGACAGAGAAAGTTGCCTACAATCTTCAGCTTCGCCTCTTTGTGCGTATGCTTTGGAGTATGATGTTGTGTGTCATTTTCTCTAAAAAAAATCTATTGTGTCATTTTCTCCAAAAAAAAAATCTATAAAAAATCATGCCTCATTCAAATCACAGCTGAATGGATTTATCAGGATTATGCAACGAAGGATGCTCTGACCTGCTCCTGCCTTATTACCTATAACATGCACAGCATATGAGGCATGAGACAGAAAATAAGAAAGAAGGAGCTCACAAATTCAGGTGAACAAATAGGTTTTAGGGATTTTACTGGATTGTACAGTTATCTGTATTCTGAGATGCTATATAAGCGAAGGACCTCTTAAAATTGGAGGACGGAGTGAGGTAACACTTCTCAGAGTATCGTCACATTAGGTACTAAATGTCTTTTAGAAAAGAAAAACCTATTATTCATAGTAGAGGCTTCTCTCGTGCTTTTCTTCCTGCAAGTTATTGCCAAAACTGCAACAGTTCAGAAGTGAGTAGAAGACTGAAAAGAGTAACAGCTGTGGAGTAACACAGCTTCAAGTATCCTAAAGAGCAGCACGCAGACCCACCTGATCTCCAGTGCTCCACTTGTACTTAAAGAGAAATCGAAGTCAATCCTTTGCTTTCAAGACAGAAAAAGCTAAATATTCTGAAAAAAACAGCTCCTGTTTCACTGTGAATTCCTAAATTTAACAAGTACTTCCATGTTTCACGTTTTCCTTGCCTCTGTTCCTCATCTGTAAGGTATCACCTCCCCATCTCCTACTGCTGTGAAAAATACGGCACAAAACCCCACAGAATGGACATCCCTATTTTCCAAGTGAGGTATGGACATAAAATAAATAAAAAAATAGAGTCTTCTACTGCAGGACAGGGACAAAGGCAAAGCTAAGCATTATGAAAATACTCCTCCATAGTGAGCATGCTGCATTTAGCACACATTGGTGCACGGAAAAATAACCTGAGATCATGAAATCAAAGACAACCAGAATCTCACAAATACATCAATATCAAATTAAGACTTATACCCGTGCCTTTCTAGTATTTCAAGTGCAAGAATAGCACTACAGCATAGAGAAAGTTTATTTAAACTAAGAAGTCTAATCAGTTAGCTTTGAATTACCCTTGGATTGATTCAATTACCTCTGAATCCAAGTGTCTATAGCGTAGTTAAAGCTACTCAATTGTGAGATTCATGCTAAAGCAAACCAGAAATAAGGTAAAGAACATAGAACAAAAGAAATTTAATTCTAGAACAGATGCTGACATACGAAAACCACAAATTTTTTCAAAGATCTTCGTTAAGTACATTAACGCTACTACCATGGATAATTAAGAACTACGTGAATGTTAAAATGTTTAAATGCTCATAAATTAAATGTTAGACAGTTAACAAAAACCTGATTTATAGATGGAAAAGAGGTGACAAGCTACCGCACCCTCCCTTTTTTGCATACATTTTTCCTGACAATGGGAGCCTGTTATCAAATTGCATGAATGAGACCTTTCCAGTCAGCTAGTCCAAACCTACATTAACTGTGATGAATTCCGTGCTGTAATTTCCATAAGGTTATCTGCTCTCCACGAGAACAGATCTACTGAGTTGTGGAAGTGCACCTTTAGGTAACCTGTTCCGTACACCAAACGGTATTAAAAGAAAAGCTGAATCCAATTAACTTAAAAATCACTGCTGTTCTTGCCATTAGTGTAGCCCGTATTTCTCAATGACAGCAGCAGTTCAAAGCACAACGTTTATCATTTCCTGCTAACTTTTAACTCCAGATAGACCTGGATGCCTTTGTCTGTGCTGTTATTTTCAGTCTGGGGCTATATCGCAGGGTTGCAAGGTAAAACAACATTCATTCTCATTCTGGAGAGCTATGTGCACATAAATAACGAAACACACTGGAAGGAACAAAACCACAAGGAAGTACCATACCAGAACTGTTGCACCTTTATGGAAGAAAAGTAGAAGACATTTTCCTCAACCTAAGCGTGCACGGCTGTAAAATCTGTCCTTTTTAAAAAGCCTTGTGCCAATATTTATCTCAGCTTTGGCATAGTTTATTTCTGTTTAGCTTTAATGAAAACTAATTTCAGTCACATTAAAACACAACTGCAGTAACGTATAAACTCAGGTTCTTGCATCAGCTTCATCAAACTAGTTGCATGTCACACTGTTAATGAGGATCAACACTCGGTTTTCAAACCGGTTTTGGAAGGGACAGGAAACCAAGACTGCCGCACAGATGTTGAAATTATAAAAACTTGAATATTTGAGTACTTCTCCAA
Organism: Anser cygnoides; assembly: GCF_040182565.1. Lineage (NCBI taxonomy): Eukaryota > Metazoa > Chordata > Aves > Anseriformes > Anatidae > Anser > Anser cygnoides. Next base: position 99,101,151 of record NC_089874.1, on the reverse strand, counting down.
CTGTGTCCCCATCTCCCCATCATTCACACCAACTCAGTTCCAGGTAGCATGGGTCTGGAACACAAACTACGAGAGCAAGTGAAGAGTTTTTCCTCTCCCTTTAATACACTACCATATGCGGACAATCTTTTGTGAGTGTGAGCTGTTTTTTTGTTGTTGTTTTTTTTTAAACTTCCATTATGCCTTTTCAAGGATCAAGTGTTTCCATTTGGAGATGTGGCAAAATACAACAAACATCTGCAAGGAATTAAGAGGGATTTGGAGAAAAATATGAATCCTATTTTAAGAAAATAACAATTTGAGCTATGCATTGTTAAAAGTAAGCTTGTCAGCTACTCATTTGCTCTAGGGCTGCAAAAGTTGTGTGAAGAAAAAAAAATTGCTTACACATTATAAGTGCCAGCCCAAATCAGAAGGAACATTCACTAATGAGCACAAGGCATTTACTGCCTGCTGCAATTTTAAGTGCAGCAGCGTAATTCTTCTCCCCTCGGTTAGGGGATATCAAACCACAAACAAGAACCTGGAGACAAATTTAGAGGGCTGTGTCCTTAAACACGAGCTTAGCATTCTCCTTCTCAAGCGTTACACTTCACCTAACAGCGAGCAAAGAAAAAGAAATTTGCTGAACAGATCTGGCTGAAGGAACGCGCTGTAACACACCCTGGGATCTGACTGTAGACAACTGCAGATCCTTCCTGATCCTGCAGCAAGCAAAACAGATCTGTCTTTTACCCTTTGGCCTCAGCGGCATCCAGTCAGGGAAATGCCCGATTCCTGAAAGCATATCTTTCTTTTTAGTTTATATTCAACAGTGCCTTAAGCATTTTTATTACCTTTTTCAACTCTCCTCCCTCATATTTGTGTCAAAATTGTGGGGTGTGGAAATAGAGCCAGAAAAAGCCCTTCACAGTGAACACAGACTTCATTATTCTTATATTTTTCTTAAGAACCTATTCATAATTACGATGCCTTCTTATACAAGTATGATTTTCAGCTTATTCTTCAAGGTGTATCGAGCTGACTTTCCTTTGTACCACTTGTAAGGGTGGTGGTGGTGGGGTGGTGTTTTATTTTCAGTGAGGAAGAACCTCTCATTCACAGCAATGGGTTACAATAATCTCTCCAGGTTCTGTCTGGATTGCAAATGTTTTTTGGGAATATAATGTTTTCCTTGTCTACAACAATGCATTCACTAAGTCTTTAATAAAGTAGCATGTGGGCTCCCAGTTACCTACACTCTCACTGACCTCCTCAAGCCACGTTGTCAAAGGTTGCAGACCCCATAACTAGGACAACTAAATAAAATAATAGCATTTACTCCAAAAGAAAGTATCTGTAGAAAAATTTAAACTCCACTATGGCCCTAGAACATCTGAGTAATTATGTGGAAAGACAGAATTTCACATCTTTCAACCAACAGATGGTAAAAGTCCATTCCAGTTCTTTCTAAGCACCAGATTCCTGAGGGTAGCAGGAACCAACATGCCCACTTCCTTGATGTGATGCCAACTGAGCTCCCTCGTTATTGTCTGGAAAGCAACAGAATATTTTAAAGTCACTATCTCTTAAGGAAATAGCCCATTTAAAGTGATGACAAGCAGAATGCACGTTATCCCCGGAGTTATCTCAAACCTATGAAGTCTAGGAATTCCCACACGATTTATGGCTTGCTTGGAGAGAGCACTCAGCTTTTCTGTGTATGGCCCTCAGCTTTCTCCTTTTTCTACAGCAATGAAAACAGCAATTCTTTGTGAGACCCCAGCAAGGAGAGAGCCCAACAGGAATAAGAAATGGCTGCTTGAAGCCATTGGAGCCACTTCTGAATACTCCACTTCGAAAGATAAATGTTATAAATTAATTGCCTCCCACACTGTTTCATTTAAATATAGGCAGTGAAATATTACCTGTCCGATTCTCTCTCTGCTACAGTGAAGTAATTTCCAGACACTCTGTTCCAATAGATAAAACGTTCTAAAAACGTAACTATTATGCACAAGTAAGGCACATAAATAAACTGCATTTATGTAATTCTGCTGAATAGATTTTCCTTACTTGTATCTCGAGACGCGTTAAGAGGAGACCAAGAACTTTCCTCATAAAGTCAGCAATCTAATATCTTAGTTATTTGATCACAAGGTAATAGTCTGCATTTCTTAATCTGTATTTCATAGAATAAAATGCCTCATACTAAGTACTTGGATTATATATTAACTAGCTGAAGTATCCTACCTTATACAAAGCAGAGGGCCTTGCAAGTGCATCTGTCATTCAATCACCACAAAGACACTAAGAACTACCAAACAAAACTAATAAGTCTACCAAATGGTGACAGGTGATATTCCTCTGCAACTGTTAGCTTCTGATACGTACAGCATATAGATTTTGGTATTTAAAGATAAGACCTATCTTTTGTCAGACAAACAAGAAAATCAATCACATACAAGAAAGTACATTTACAACATCTAATACAGGCCCATATTTAACAGAAAGATTTGCCTCAAATACAGTCTTCCAAAAAGCAGTCAAAACCCAAGCATTTACTTCGCTATTCCTTTAAAACTGTTCTGAAATCGCCTATCTTCTCTACAAACATAGAAAGTAAGTGCAAACAATCACACCGAAAACTCTTTCTACCTCTACCTTACAATATTGCTAAGGTTTATGACCTTAATCCCTATTAGACGACTCATAATTAATACATTTCTTCAATTCCTGGAGGGAATTCCTTATCTTTCTATAACTGTATCCTCATGCAATCAGCCAGGACTTCAATGTCAAGATGAAGTTACGACTGGAATTCCAAACCTAAGCTCCACTTACGTGAAACATTACATATTCCCTGCCCAACACATTTTAGCCATTCTTTAATTGGTAGAGAACTGCTATTCATGTATTTACAATCTATTTCAACAAATCACAAAATCAAGAATATTTTTTTACATTACTTCTTTTAGAAATGCAGCACGTTGCATCAAGACAAAAGTCTGTCTCAATACTTCAATCCAAGTAATGCCACCTAAATAATGAAACCCCACCTTGCAGATTCAGTGCAAACACTCTTAAAAATACTTCCCGTATCCTTCCATTTGTCTCCATAAATTTCAGCTTGTCAGAGTCTTAAATCAGAAGGTGACTCAGAGAACTTAACTCCTTCCAAGAAGTTGTTACCTCTCATTTCTCTCACTCTGAGGTCACAGACTGTTCTCGTGTACCTCCACACCCTTCCTCGCCCCTGTTGGTGTATGAACAAGAGTAGGGAGAAGGATTTATACCCCATAAGTCTGGCACACCTCCATCTCTCAAAACCCTACCTGACTGGATTTAGAATTACTTACATCTCAGGACCCACCCAGTAGGCACACAGCAGGCACTGCAGAAGAAGGGCAGGGAAATTAACCCAAGCCACCACCTTCTCTCCCTCATTTTCACCTGAAAATCATCAACTGCATCTATCCTAGCGAACCGACCAGCAGCAAGTCCTGTTCTTTGGCAACAGAGAGCAAGCAGTGTAGTATGGCCACGTTCGTACCTTTGAACTGTCAGCATCCAAGACAGGGTGGCTATATTTAAGCCACCGTTAATTTCAGGGTGGTCCTTGCCCTGTGCTATCTGGAAGAGCTGTAGCGCATAGAAGCCAAGAGCATTGCAGGAACTCTTCTAGCAATACAACAGTATAGGTAATTACCCTCCCATGCTCAGAAAACTTCCTGTTACATGTGGCATTACCATCATCATCATCTTGATTCTCGGCACACAGAGTCCACCATGGCTCACTTGGTCAGCTCCTGCAGACCAGCTGGCTATTAATTTCACCATCACAAAAATTAAAAATGGAAATTACAGGATGCCTTCAAAATCCATTTCCAATTAACAAAAACTTCCCAAAGTTAATATGCAATAATTAAATTTAATGTTTACTGCCTGGTACCATGACAGGGCTGTGGTTTAAGCCATCTGGATACATTTACTATCTACTTTTATAGTTTGTACACACATGTACACACACGAAAGATATGTAAGAGTTTCTTCATCTTATAATGATTGTTCCTGGAATAACTGTAACAGTCTTATTATCATCCATATGTACTCTCATCAAATCCACTTTATTGTGGCTTCTCCCTGGCAAATAGACATGGGTATGTATGTGCATTCTCTGATGCACGTAAGAACGTACATGATCTGCCAGTCAAGAGTAATGTGGAAATAAAAGCTTTAAAAGAAATTAAAAACAATTGCCAAATACAGCAGTGAGCCTCTGATGCTACTGAATGCAATCTATTTAAAGCACAACAGATAAGCAGGTGGCTTAGAAGAAAAGAGATTTACAAGAACTCCCCCATCACAAAATTGAACGAAAACGTAACGGAAGGAAAACAGTGCCATCTAGCGACAATAACATTTTTTATTCATAAGCGAGGTCTCTGAACGGACTGATTTGTATCAGTTTCTTTAAACACCACCATCATCTGAAACTACAGAAAACGTTCCATGAACCACACTGTGCCACTGAGCTGTGAAGCTGTATACATTTTGGTATAGTACTGTTCACCTCAAGAACTTCCATGTTTAATTCAAAGAATCACAAGTGCTGTAAATGACTACCAGAAGTTACCGAGCCCCTACTAATTCCTTTAAGGCTTTACCTCTGCCATCCATGACATGGAGACATAAATACCTGCTGTGAAGTATATTCTATACCTCCTTCCTACAGTCTACTCCAGTATGTCTCTCTGCTTTTGGAAAATCTTGCTAGCACTCTCAGCAGATGATTTTCTCCCATTTAATATTTCTAATCCTGCTAAAACCGCATTCTCCCACCCTTTTCAACAGCCTTTTACACATACAAAGACAAGTTCCCCCTCCTTCCCAGTCTTATTTGCCTAACAATGCTAATTTGTTAGTCCATTCCCCTTTATCACAATTTACAGACTATCATTCTTCATCTGCTCTCCTTTAGATTCAGTCCAGTTTGTCCATATCATTATCTAAAAGCAAGCCATGAAACTGGACACAATAATCCAGTCAGGCTTTACTGATGATAAGAGCTAGAAAATTAGCTCACGTATCCTGCATGCAATGACAGGTGATGAAGTTCTTAAAGCCCAGATAAAGTTCAGATCTAGAAAATGGACGATTTTTTTTTCCCTTCACTGCACTAATCCCTTCCCAAGCAAAGAGATGCATCAGGCTTTTCTGTTCTTGAGAAGTTAATATTAATTGTTACTTATCTCAGTGTTTTTGCATGCACGGTGGCTAATCTTAGCCACCAGACAATGCTCCCAAATAATTTTTTTTGGACATCTCCTTCACAGCAGCCACTAAAATTTCTGACATCATCGTGGTTCTCCAATTCTTAAAGGCATCCTATGTTGAAATTCTTACCATAAAAGTCTATGATCATGACCATAAAAAACAAAACAACAACAACAAAAGTAAGTTTCACTTACATATTAAGAAGCTGAGCCATAGCTGAAAAAAATCAAGCTTGTTTTCAAGTCCTTTAAAATTTCTACCACAAACTTTCAAGTTGGCAACATAGGTGAGAGTATTTTCAATGCTGTTACATTCACTTTGTCTATAACAAGGTTATTCAAATCTTTACAAGGATTTGCATTATTTTCAGATGTTTCTGAAGAAAACTGATCAGATTCCTTTTATTTTTATAATACTGATTCCTCTTAACACTGTGGGAACTACCTTACCAAAGAAAAACAATGCTCAATCAAGATTAAAATCTTTTTTCCAAGCTTCATTTTTCATAGTTATTTCAGATCAACTTCTTAGGTAGATAACCCACAATCTTTGAATCCAACTTCATCTAAAGCATGTTCCAAATGCCATAAATTAAGATCAAAAGACTTTCTTTGCACTTCTGAAAAAATGAAAAGTTGCTCCTCCTCCTCCTCCACTGCCAAGATGTAACCTACTTTTGGTAAGCATGCCGCCCCCCAGCAGTCCCTCTCATCTTCTGCCAAAAGGATCAAATGCCCCCAGACCACCTGCACCTTCTTGATAATCTTCAGCTACACTATTACTGTAAAAATCTCCCACACTGAAAATCAGATAAGATCTAATTAAAAAAAAAAAAAGCACCTTAGTGCTTATTACCATCTTCAGTTCTCACAATGCCTGCCTTTCATTTGGTCAGTTTGTCACTGAATTTGTAGTATATGGCAAAGATTATTATTTATTTTTTTTAATAAAATTGGAGATGCATATTCCCAAAACTACACAGATTTTCACTTTTATAGCCGTAACACATTATATAGAGAGTATTATAAATTTTATCACCATCACTTTAGTCACCTTACATGGCTATTATCAACAGGTCTGTATCTGGCAGTAGATCATAATTCATACAAGCCTACTAACTCCTATTTATTTATCCAAGCTCCAACAACACTGAGGAACAGAAAAAAGCAAGCGTATTTTTTTCCAGAAGCAGCAAAGCAAAATAATGCCATGAAATCCCAGCAATCCTTCCGCTCACTTCTGTGGAACAGCAATCTCTCCCCACCTTCATAGTCAAATGTGCTCAAGCCAGGAGAAAAACAACAGGTGTGTGAATGATTTCTGTGAAGACGCTTGCCTAGCAACTACAATTTACAGTTAAATGTGGTAACTATAGGAGGAGCAAGTTTTAAAAACTTTAAAAGAGAGCAGAACATGAGAATACATACTGCCTGGTTATTTTTCACTACAAACACGGTGAAGTCAAAGCATTTACAAGGTCAAGTCTAAGAATTTACGAGGAAGAGCTGCAATCCGTGGCAGAACAAAGACCACCAGTGATAACATTCAGCGTAGAGAGCGCTCAACAGTGCATGACCTTAAAGACAAGGAATATGATTTTGATATAAAACACTGCAGAAAATCACTCAATATAAGGCCAGGAGAAAAATTTGACAGAAGCATTAACTTCACGATGCTAATTCTTACATTCTGTGTTATCTTTGGTGTTTTAACGCAGTGCAAACCAATTAGGAAGTTCAAAACGTTTTTACAGCAAACTAAAGCACAGGTTAAGCATTTTACCTCATGCGCAGTATCCCAATAAGAGTGGCAGCCAGCTCTGAGGACATTCTTCCCATAATACAACAGCGACTCAAGCAAGCTAGCAAGCTGGCAGGGAGGCACGGTAGGAAGTACACCAGCTGAACCAGCCGCCGCTGAGCCTCAGCTGGGAGCAGAACCAGAGTGCCATCTAGCGGGTCTGAAAACATACAAAGAATGAATTAAAAGCTAGGCACAAAACATAGCTTTCTCCTACTGTCACTGAAGTATTTAAAGTTTGTAAGTGTAGGAAGAATGAGACGTAAGTCGAAGAAAACTGAGGAGCAGAGGAAGCAAGGGTAACAAAAGCAGTATGGAAGGCCAGCGGGAAATTATGAAGAGTGAAAATTATAACAAAACAATGCTAAAAAAGAATAGAATCAAACACTTTTCACTTGCACAGTATTTTCCTAATTAACTAAAAAACAAATGTCCTTCATTGCGCAAATGCCTAGGGAGGCCCTATGAAAATTATTTTTATAAATGCATCTCTCCTTGTGTTCCAGTAAACAAACTTCCATGGAGTTCCTCTTCTGCAATAATGCTCTAGGGAAGCTGATTCTACACTAGTGACAAAAACTTGGGTTACAAGTTATATTTAGATTAGTTTCCTATGAAACATATACAGTTGCTATGTTTCAAGAAACGAGTATCAGAACACACTTAGATCCAGCACTACTACCACAAACTATTGAAAAGAACTGAGCCCGTAACTGAAAAAAAAAGAAAATCAAGAAGCGTTTTATTTAAACTGAAGTATAATAAAAATAGAAACATTTTGTCTTTTGATTTTTAAGCACAGAAATCCACTGTCTCATTTCCGATTTCATATCTTCAAGAACAAGTAGAAGCTTATCTTTAAACTGAAAACAGATGATACCACTTTATTTTATGAGCCCCGGTCAAGAAAATAGCCTAAATCTATCACAATACTTACAACAAAATTGCCAGACTGCACAACAATGCAATTCTAGAGAAGAGAACATTTTCATTTTCAGCAGAAAAGCCCATAGGTGCTAACAGGCAATTTATTATCATCACAGGAATAAAATTCTTACAACAGTATAATTGACGGACTGTTTTCTTCAGAAACATTGACGGACCCAAATACATTTTATTTCTTGTAAACAGGAGAATCTATTTCACTCATCGCTTTCAGAAAGGAAGCAAGGTATGCGTTTAATAACAATAACATATTATTGTTTGTGTTTCCTGAAACAACAAGTAGGAGTCCACAACCCAACAGACTATGTTCCCCCTTCCTTACGTAATGACAAGCAAGAAGTGCCCTGGACCCACAGAACTTAAACCACTTTCAGGCAAGGCTTCAGCTTCAAAAAGGAGCGGCATGCATTAAGTGAATAGGAAAAAAAACATATTTGGAAAATTTTGGCAAGTGGTATTAGAACATCAAAACGCCAACATTTTAGATACACAAAAACTTTCACACAAGTATCTCATGCAGCGACCCCTCATCTTTTCTAGCTGCTATTATAGAAGAGTCTATACAATTTACTGAAGGTACAGCACTATACCTAACACTGAAGAAGGAAGAAAAAAGAAAAAAAGAAGCGATACTACCAGAAGCAGACTTCACAAAAACTGAAGTTTCTGATTTATCTATCAGATTAAGGTCCTGATAACTTTAACTGCACATTTTAACCGTTTTGCCAGCCTTTAGGAAATGATACATCATTCCTTTTAACCTTCACTGTAGGTGACTGATCTCCCCCCCACAATACACACTTCACATTCACCTAAGAAACACTTCTATTTTCCATGTATTGCAACTTTCCTAAAAAGTGATAGAAAAAAAAAATCAGTATGCTGTAGAGCAAAGTCTTACCGTATATTTGATCAGCAGTGGCTTGTAAACTTTGTAATAATTCTTTGTTTGAACGAGAAGCAGCAGAATGAATGATATCAATCAGCTGATTTGAAAGCTCGGGGTTTCTCAAGCCAAGCAGAGCAAGTTGCTGAGGTAAACCAGCCAACCAACGAGATAAAACTTTACTTCGACTTCTAAAGAAAGAGGGAAAATTATTTTGGGGAATCAGAAACAAACAAAAAAACTTATCTTTTCCAGCCTTGACTAAGTTGCTTTAATGTTAGGTATAATTAAATGACAATAAACTGCGACAGTATGATTTGCTTAGAATATTTCACCTGAAGATGTGAGCACATTGGTACGCTACTAGGGTTATAACAGAAGGATTTATTTGGTCCAGTTTTTGCACTACATACTTACAGCTTTTTTAGAAAGTGTGTGAACTGACCGTATGCTGGCAAAGCAACGTTTCCATTTCTCATTAGTTTTTATCATTTTATATTATTACCATATTCTGACTACTCCTGGACTCCCCAGTCGAGCCATTACTCATCACTAGACTTTCAAATTCAATTCTACCTTTACCGATGCCTTGGCGCTTCAATTCAGATAAATCTTAAAACAGAATGAGCAACTAGAACTGGTTGCTTTAAATAGGAGTCGATAACATGATTTCAGTTTCTTTTCTTTCTCTGTTCAAATGCTACAGTAAATCAACTATTTTTGTCAACCACAATAAAGTATCTTTTCTGCCCCCCTCCAAAACATCCAAACCCTCATTTTTTTAGCCAGTTTCATTTCTTAATCAGGAATGATGATTTAAAAAAGCAGTAATATTAAGAAAAAGTGAGACTAAAAGTAGTAAAAATTTTCCAAAATGAATCCTGGGTGATCAGAGAATGCTGCTTTCCCTTTTTTGATCTTATTATATTTCTCTTTTTATTATATAATCAATGAGTAAGTACTGGATTATTTTAATGAAGGTTTTCAGGTAGGTCTTTTACTCACACTTTTCAAATTTAAAAGTAATTTTTTGAAGTGTAACTTAACAGTTAACACAATAATTAAAGGAAGAATTCTTGAATCCTATTTGTTGTCTTAGCACTGAATCCTATGGCACGCAGGCAAATTACTTCAAACATGGCTCTCCTGAAGTTACTCTTATTAAAAGACGCGCACTTTATTAATAGATGTTACATATGTATACTAAAAAAATTACACTAAAAACTGCAGAGACAAAACCATACCATTACTCTCACTGTCTATAAGCCATACAGAGCTAATACAGTTATTTATTTTCCCCTGAACAGTGACACAAAGCTACACACTGCAAACATAAGAAACACAGTAGAAAGGAAGCATAAAGGACAACTGGAAAAAATAATTTAGCTGAATTTGCAGGATTAGCAATTAAGGAAATTTGACATAAAATTCAGGATGAAGAAATGTCAAGAGAGAAACTTTCTACTGTGACTTTTTAAAGTCGAACTGCACTTGAAGCTCTTTACTTCAGAATTACCAATGGTGCCCTGAAGCTTAGGCTGCACAGCACAGCTCCACTGAATGAATAATGTGATCCTGCTGAAACCAGACACAGCATTATGAGTATGGCCTCACCAGTACTCAGCAAAGACAAGAATTTTAGTCAATCTGCTGGTCACGTTCCTCCTACTGTAGACCACAATGGTTTGCCTTACTCATGAGAGGAATGCACTATGAACTTATATGCAGCTTGGCACCTATTTTTTAACTGCTACTACTGCTGCTGCTCAGCAAGAACTGGTGCATGACTTTATTCTGCTCCAGATGCAGAGTTGAATACATACCCTTATTGAAATGCGATGCGATTTCTCTTGGCCAACGTCAAGCTTCATCACCAGGTTGCTCTGAACTGAAGCCCTGCCATTTAGCACATGCCATTCCCTCTATCTTGGCACTGTCTACAAACTCACTGGGTGCATCCTATTTCATGACCCAGGCCACCAAACATTGCACAGCACTGGCCTCAGCATCAGCCCTTCACATATTCCTGACCAAACACTAAACTGATTCCAGTCAAATTCTCTGAAATTGCTGTTTACCATAGTCACCCTCTAAAAGCTGGTAAGGAAAGAAGGAAAAACTCAAACAAGCTTTTCCCTCACCTGAGAGGAATCTTCGTTTATATTTACGACTTGAAGATTCTCCAGAACTCATTCTCTATTCAAACCAATTGGCCTGTTAGTACTTCAGGAAACTTCACTAATTATGGTTTTTAATTTCCTTTAAATGTCTTTGATGCTGAGCTTTAGAACCAGACAACCCCACTAGAGAACTGTTTTTATTTATCCTTTCTAGTTCAAACTAAAACAATCCAATTGCATAGACCAATCCTATTTTTCAAAGGCTACCGTTTCTGTGACAGTTTTACTTACGATATCAAGTATAATTTACAAACCAAAACCATTCTATCACCTCAGTACTAAATAGATGATACACGTATAAATCAAGAAGTTCAAGTTGAAGGTGTCAGTAAGACTAGCATAATGCTGATAAAAATCATCTAATTTTCAACAGACTTAAAATCCCTCACCAAAAAGTTTGAGGAAACAAAATGTCTATAATAGCATAAGAGGGCATTAAAGGTAGGTGCCCTCCACCTTCCTCCCAGGCAACAGTAGGCCAAAATCTGCCATCCATCCTTTGAGAATCAGATACACCTAAAAAATAAAGTTTCATTTAAATGGTCTTGGAATTTGTTCTAGCATGAACTCTGCTCCTCTTATACTGCACTCAACAAGCTTCTGAGGAAAAAAAAAAATTGAGGAGAGCAGCCAAAAGAAGGCTAAAAGAGCTATAATATCAAGCTGAATGGCATAACAATACGAATGTCAACCAGGATCCACTTCCCAGTTCACATCTTGAAGACTGGAAAACACTGTTTCTAACGGAAAGAAATGGATTGTCCCAGTACATAAAGATTAAGCTATCTTAAAATGTTATCATACATAGGTGTATATATTCTTTTTGCAAATGATTTTGGCCTTTTGAGATTTCACTCTTCAGTTACTAAAAATGTTACAATTCCATGTAGAGGATTGAGAAAAGGGCAATAACAAGAAAGCTACTGCTGTTTGTGACATCTAAAAGTTGAAAGTTAAAGCTTTGTAGACATTAGATGGTCATATGATGCCGTGGATGAGGTGCTCAGGACTTGTTCAGAAAACAGTGGTTATGTAACCTCATAGAAATTAGTATAGAAAGAATCTTCTTCACCCAAAGTGAAAAAGAAGAGGAAAATGCTGCTTAGCCTTTTCCCGTCTTTCAAATTCCCTTTATTTTTTTTGATATTCATAGCATAACGTTAGATTTTTCTGTCTGTAGATCTAATTACGTGTATTCAGGCCTGATCACAAAGCAGGCTTAAAAAAAGCTGAGGACTGACAGAAAATATCTATATTCCCGAAGCTTGACTGTGCTAATGGATGCCAGCATTTCTGGGGACTCTGAGGTTTGATTTCTACCTGTCAGCAGAAGCAGGTATCATTGTTATGATTGTGTGCCCTTTGCCGTTCTCAAGACTGATGCAGACTGATCTCTATTTAAGTATTTTACATAGTTGGAACCACATGGCTTGGTTGAAAAATACATCACCTTAACTTTTCCAGAATAATTTGGACAAATCTTATGCTGAAAAACTAAAACAGCAATATGGAGAATCATTTCCTCTTACTTGAAGCTAGTCAGGTATCTAATAGACGCACATAACTGGGAACCCAAAAGGACAGAATACTTTCTTAAACTTAGTCTCTTTAAATCCACACATCCAAAACAACTGAAGTGTACTTTTATTAAAGAAAATAAATACGGTAGGCTAGACATGCACTAATGGAACCACTTAAGTCACAAGTCCATGACCTTGAGCTGGAGTAATGGACGTGGCTCCATTGCAATAGCTGCACAACACTGACACATCTGGGAAGGACTACCACACAGTCAGTAACAATGAGCTTGCAGCAATATACTGCAAATTAAATCTTAAATCTAGTACTTATATTAGAGAAAAAGACACATAAGCTAACACACATCAATCTCAAATCAAAGGGAAACTGAACTTTGAAATTTCAGTGACAGTGCCAAACCAGATCCACAATGACATCTTACAACACATAAATTCAATATTCTAACTTTTGAAATAAACATGCTGTGTTGAAATGAAAAAGAATATAGAAATATAGGTGTTTTTTTACCTGATTCTTTGAGTCCTCAAATCTTCTTTTTGGTAAACTCTGCTAAAAAATTTCAAAAGCAATGTACGAACAGGAAAAAGGAGATTCCGTTGCTGGTATAGTGTATATACTGCTTTTATCAAGGGTTCTGTAGCCACTAGAATGAAAATTAAAAAAAAATAATCAAATAGTGCTGCCTAATCTTCTGATCTCATACATATATGCACACATATTACATATAATCTGTAGCTGCAACTACCTACAGTTATTTCCATAGGGGAAGTACCAAAAGGCTTCAAAACAAACCACCGGATAAATCTGTGAATCATTAAAACACCTCGTTGTGTAGCTTATGAAAGAAGCGCAACTACAGAAACAACAGGTACGTGAAAACTTCAGAGCTTCCTGAAGACAGCTCATTAACTACCTCGAAACCAGTGCAATAAGTAATAAATTCCTGTTTTCCACAGCTATCTTCCACATCCTTTTTCCCTAGCACAATAACTTCACATCACTGGTCTCCTTTACTCTTCGCCTTGTTTCCAAAACCTCACCGCCACTGCCTTCAGTTATCTCCATACTAACCCTCCCTGCCACACACACATCAGCCTCATCAGCTCTCCACGTCTTCGAACCAGCTGGCTCCACACCACATTTGCTGATTAACCAGAAAATACATACCTTGAGAGCCACTGGCAAGCCGCTATAATGAGATCTGCTAAACTTGCACTGCAACCTTTTCTTCTCTGAAGCTTTAGCCAACTATGCTTTATCACCAGACTTACAACAATGTTTGAGTTCTAACCTCATGTCAAAGGTGGCTAAAACTGGCCAGCAAGTGCAGAAGTTATTATAGTAGACTGAAAAAGAGACCAAACATTTTCTTTAGAAGCCAGACTGAAATATTGGAAGTAAAAGTTAACAAAACGTGAAAAAAAATCATACAAATATCTGAATTCTGAGAAGACAAGCCTAAAAGAACAGGGAAGTATCTGAAAAGACAAGAGACATATGAAGAGCACTACCCCTCACTCAAGTTGTCTGAATAGGGCTTGATCCCAGTGAACTAATTGCTGTCAAGATGTACTTAACTAGCAGTAATCACTCATTTTCATTGTTTTCATAATCCAAGACGACAGAACTTTTTGTTTTCCATTCAGGTGTACAAAGCAGTTAAAGTTATGCATTCAAAACCAGACACAGTGACGTGTTCCACACTGAACAGAGCTACTTCTGCCCCTGGAGACCACATTTTAACAGGAATGCTCCATACTAAAAATGATTACAGGTCCAGTTCAGGGGCCAATCTTAATCAAAAAACTCCAGTAAAACCAGGGAACGTATTTAAGTTACTGTACAGAGATTCTCAGGAAAAGATACACTATAAAAAGCACCTGAAAAGGCATGGCCATGCTTAATCATAACACAGGGAGCCCTTGAGAAGTTGAAATCTAACAAATCTTTCAACCAAGAAATACATCAAATATTAGAACAAATTTTAATTAAGATAAATTCTTTTTTTTTTCCACTAGAAACATTAACTTATTCATTTCACATACTCCTCTAATGAAGATTTATCTTGGACTGCATTTCTTAAACAGAATGCTCGCTTATTCTCAATTAATTAGTAGTCCATTAATTAGCTGGAAATCACAAAGGTATTAACGTCAACGGAAAATTTTATAAGAAATAAATATTCTAAGCATGTAGAATATTCAGCCACCTTCAAATAACTCTCCATGGCACATTCAGTAAAGCAAGTCCTACTGTTTGAATTGCTTCCTATGAACAGAACAAGTTTAAATACAAAAGCAATTTTAAAATGCGTTATCTAAAAGTAGTATTTGAAAGGTCCACATTGTACAGACTTCCAAAATGCAGCTGAGGTCCTCGTAGGTTTTTAACATAGTCCAGTTTTAATTAGCATGTGGCAATCCTCCTCCTGAAGTGACTGAGTGGTCTCTCTCACTTGAAGAAAATTTATCAAAAATACAACTAGCAGGTAAACTGCTGCTAAACTTACACCTGAGAAATGCAAGAAAGCAACAGACCTTCTAATTATAAAGAGCAGATCCAGAGTTTGATCTTAATCAACGGAGAGAAATCTTCAGACATCAGCTTAAAGCTCTTCTACACATCCAAAGTAAATGGTACGTTTCACACCAGAATAAAGAACTACTCAAAATAGGCAGCCATGAAAAAAAGGACTGCAAAGATACCACCATATTTTTGTTGCATAATGCTGAAGATTTTGACCATTTTTTTATTTCATCTGATTTCATTTTTTTTTTTTTTTTTGCATTGTCTTCTTAAAAATATATATACACACACACACACACCTTCTCGGGCCCTTAATCTCAATTTCAGATATGTTTTAAACAATTCAGATTTATCTTCAGTATGTGCCAACTTCTGGAATATCATCATATACAATACAGTTCAGAATTTCTAGAACACCATCAAAAAAATCAGGAAAGGAAACTTTTTTCCACATAGAATGGCTTAGGTTGTAAAAGACCTCTGGATATCATTGGGTCTAATGCCCCTGCTCAGGCAGGATCACCTAAAGCTGGTGGCGAGGACCATGTCCATACGGTTTCTGAATGTCTCCAAAGAGAGAGATTTCCAAGGTGGGAACTCCACAACTTCTCTGGGCAACCTTTGCCAGTGCTCAGTCACACTCACACTGAAAAAGTATTTCCTGATGCTCAGAGAAATCTTCCTGTGTTTCAGCTTGTGCCTCTTGTTGTGTCATTGGGCACCACTGAAAAGAGCCTTGTTCCGTTCTCTTGAGAGGTATTTATAGACATTTATAAGTTTCCCCCAAGCCTTCCCTTCTCCAGGCTCTCTCAGCCTTTCCTTGTAGGAGAGATGCTCCAATCCCTTAATCATTTTCATGGTCCTTCACTGGACTCTCTCCAGTAGCTCCACGTCTCACTTGAACTGGGAAGCCCAGAATGGACACAGTACTCCACGTGGCTTTACCAGTGCTGAGTGGAAAGGATGAATCACCTCCCTCGACCTGCTGGCAACACTTCTCCTCATGCAGCCCAGGATACCGTTCAGCCTTCTTTGCCACAAGGGAACATTACTGGCTCATGGTCAGCTTGGCGTCCACCCAGATCCTTTTCTGCCAAGCTGCTTTCCATCTGGGCGGCCCCAGCATGTTCTGGTGGATGAGCCTGCTCCTTCACAGGTGCAGGACTTTGCTCTTCCTCTCGCTGAACTGCATGAGGTCCTTGTCGGCCCATTTATCCAGCCTGTTGAAACTATACTTCCTCTACGTCTAGTAAATGAAGTTTAATCTTACATCTAGTCAGGCTTTTAGTACTGCACAAGGATTATCAAGAAGGGACAAGATAAATTGTTCAAACAGATACAGATTCCTGAGGTAAACAATTTCCTGCTCACAACAACATTCCTGAACCTTTACAGAATAAGACAAGATCCATATGCATCAATCTTCTGGAAGTTCACTTAAATGTTTTTTTCGTTTGTTTTTAAAGCTTAAAGCTTTTATTTTCTGCATCCTTGAGGAAAATTGTTTTACTAAAATGGCTACTTCGGTTAGAAAAACACAAGCTATTCTCCCCTATCTGACAAGAGTCTAGTAGACAAAGCAAAATTCAATGTTTTACTACAAAGAAAAGTGTGAAGCATCTGATATAATAGCTGGAAACGTATTTCTTTAGTATCAACTCTTCTGCTTTAGCTCAGATGATGAGACGGGCACATCTCTGACTGTGGACTATTACTTGCTTTCAGCAGGAAGCTAAATTTTGTAGTATAGATAGAAATAATTAGTTATTAGCTTTGTTGCCAGGGAGATAGCGTTTTCTATAAATGGCTGTTGGCTGTGGAATTTAATTCTACCAGACCGATAAGACAATAGACCACTGTCACCTTTAGACTTACTGAGAAATTCCTTTCTTTAAGAAGTCCTGCATCAACCAGTGAACAGAATGGCAAACAAGGTCTTATCTGGATCAGTCAAGCGTTATTTTGGTGAGGGGGTGGGAAGAGAACCCAAAACACTGTGTTGGTCATGCAAGTCATAACTGCAAACGTGTTTTCCCTTGGAAGGGGATTAAAATCAAATGCTACAGCAGCTTTCATCTGAACTATCTTGGCATTTCATAGAATCATACAATGGTTTGGGCCTGGAAGGGACCTTAAAGACCATCTGGTTCCAATCCCCTGCCATGGATGGGGATACCTTCCACTAGACTAGGTTGCTCAAAGCCCCATCCAGCCTGGCCTCGAACACTTTTCATGTTACCATAGAGCTACAACGGTCATCTGACATTACTCAAGGATGTCTACAAGCTACATTAATGATTTTAAATAAGGACTAATATATTAAAATATCATGCAACTCTCCTTTCTTGTAATTATTATTTTTTCCAGTAAAGTAAAAACGTATTCTTCCCATTTACAAGAATGCCTTAAGAAGTAAAAACAGAAGACAGGTACACAAATATATGCTTTGTATATCAACACTATGAATCTAGCAGCATTCCTAATAAGAAGAAATTTTCAATGCCGCGTACAATGATATGACCATGGAATTCAATTTACCTCTACAGACAAAACACACTATGGATGTAACAACCAAGGATATAAGACAAAGTGACCTGAAAAGAAAAAAGTAACTCAATCTCTTTGTCAGTGCCTACATTTCACTTTTTACAAACTACTCACATCTTACCTTTGTTCTGCTGTATTTGCATTAGTCTCCAAGTCACACCAAGCAATCTGTTCACCTGCTTGCTATTCAGCCTGCTGCCATCCTGGAGAGTATCTGTCACAAATTTCCTTATCATGTCCAACCAACCAGAATCTGCCTGCAGTGTTGAAGCACTTGCTAGTGAAACCATTATGTCACACAAGGTTAAGTTCAGTAAAAGATGGTCTACACTGTTTGAGGGTGTCATACAATACTTGTTGCTAAGGAGGAAAGGAGGGGAAAAAAGAAAAAAAAAATCAAAAAAAATTATGCCTTTTAATATACAGTTACTTCAGTAGGAATTATACCACATAGGGAAGAAAAATTATAAATGCTGAAGTTCTAAAGCAAATACACGTTTTAAAAGAGTCTTTGTACTTGACTTTTACATCCCATTCAGGTAAATGACAATTTTTGTTTTGCCACCATGATATCTATTTCTTGTATTTATAGCGGCAGTGAGAACCAAAGCTGTAAATTGTGTCTCTACGGCTGATTTCTCCTCTGAGATTTTTACCCTGGTCTAGCACCACTTTTAGGTGACTGAAACAGGAAAAGAAAAACTAGAAAAACGACACCTTAGTTTTGTTTCTTGTGTTTCATCTTCTGTGAGGAATCACATGGATTTTGTCACTGTCAGACAACTAAAAGCACCATGAACAGCATAGAGAAATTCATTTATGTACCTTTTTCCAATCTCCTATGGAATAAGAAACACATTTATCACCGTTACTATATCCTCCAGAGGTCTGAAAGTCAAAATTAAGGGTTACCAAGAAAGGAATCAAGGATGTTGCAGCTTGACATCTGATGCTGGAACTTCAGTTCACGCTGACTGAACACCCACAGTATACAAAAAGAACGTCAAAGAATTTATCTACAGAAAGCTGCACATATGAGTACCTACATTCAGAACATGATATAGAGTTGTGAAAATGACATAACAGAGCACTTTACCCTGTGCTAACTTAAGTCTAGTCACTCTTCAATTCAATAAAGCCAACTGTTAAAATACGAGGAAGTAAATCTCAAGCTATGGGCTTAATTTACACATTGCATAAATGCTAGTATCTTTTTTCATGTTCAGAATGTGTTGACATGAAGGGCTATCTGCAGTACTGTCATAAGTTTCTGTAACATTTTGCAAACTGGAGAAGGAAGGAAGCCTTAAAATGCCATGTGAGATTTCTAAATGCAAGCCTTCACACCAATATATCGGTAAGTAGGGAAAACAAAAGGTAACTATTTTTATTTACATCACACAAGGCTAAGTTTTTGGAAGTCCTCAATTAATATCCAAAACAAAACCACAAAAGTCTCCAGTATCTATCCAACAGCATACTTATTAAGTGCAAGAATAGGGCACAATTTAGGAGTATAGTGAAGAAGGATGCACAGAACTTCAGTAAGTCAGGGTGTCACCTACAACACAAGAAACATGGTTGTGTTGCCCAACTACTAGCTCTCAGATTTTCAGTTTCAAGAAAGGGAGTTCAGGTCAAAACCTGGAAAAGCAAAACATTTTTTGGCTTTATCAACTTAATGGACAAGGCTAGCTGAAATGAAAATATTTCACTAGGAGCTATGCTGTACCTCTAATCTATGTGCCCTTCTAGGAATGGAGAATGCAATACTTGAAATACCAAACATGATTTCAAACACAAATATACCTGCAGCCTAATAATGATAGACCCTTAGAATAAACCAAGATTCCACTATGACAGCTCCATTTTCAGCAGCACAGTTTGCAGTACTTTCACTTCTTTAAAACAGCTTTTTCATTTCTACTGGAGGACTTTCAGATGACTTCCTACACAATACTTTTAATAAGTACAACCAAAACGCTCTGGTTGTACAGACCTCCCAGGAACACACAATAAAAAAGTTTTACAACATTAAAAACTTAGTAAGGCCCACATATATTGTCTCATTTTACGAAACTAAAAGCTGTTAACACAACACTGATTTTATTCTTACCCTTTCCACGAATCTTTCTTTTTGTGCCTTACTGTTTCTTGTAAATAGTAAGGAAAACTACGCATGAAGTGGTGCTTGAAATCAACAAGGTAATTCATTCGGAGCCACACTTCCTATTAAGGAAAGCAGATGACAGAAAAGATGGTAGTAAGTGAAAAGCATCAATGAAATCATGCACAAACTGGAAGATCCACAAAACAACAGAGTAAAGTTGTGATACAATTCAAGGGTGAGGGATAACATTTAATCCAAACTGGACCAGTATGCGTTCCTAGCACATACTATATATTATATACACAATATAAAACCAAGTGAGTTACAGGTATCAACTGAAAGCGCTTTTACATTAATTTATCAGTGAACTCTGATTTACTTGCAGTGACTGTCCTGAATTTTCCATTAAGACATACTCTGACACTACCTTTCATCTTTCCCACTATTAACATACTCATAGTTCAAGACTTCCAACAAAACATCTTACTGAAAAAAGGTCATCCTTACACAATAAGGTTTTTACATTCAAAAATAATTTTACTTTTTGGTTTAACAGACATTTTCAGTCACCATTCCACAAACTATCTAGCAGAACCCACTGCACGCACACAGAAGCTTGCATTGTTATTAAATTGATCAGGCACAACAATCTTTTTTATATATCCAAATATTAAGAGAATGACCATTGAACTATTTCAAAGATTAGCAGGCTCCCACTAAGTGCATTCAGAGTGGTTTTCCAGAAGATCTCTAATAAGCACTCTGGCCCTTAAAGCCCAAGGACTGTTTCATAAGCAAAACTTCCATTTTCAAACTGAGCTATTTGAATGTACTTTATATATAGGGTAAATATAAAGGAACAGAGAAGATACAATTATAAAATACAGTATCCTCAAAAAAAAAATTTCTTCTGAACATCTTAAGGTCATAATGCACCTGTGTGTACCTCAAATGTCTTACATCTCGACACAGGAGCACTCCTTTCTCATGACCAAAAGGCAGGCACCCTGTGGCTAAGGGCAGCAGCCTTAAAGCACCCTAAAGAAAAAGGTTAGCAGCAGCAGGCTGCCACAGCCTCCTTTCTGCCTGCTCCCAAGTGACTCTGTAGAAAGGACGGAGGTAAATGGGAACAGCATGTTTTGTTCGGGGACACCGAATTCACCCCTCTCAGGCTGTCTGTGTACGTTAGCTAACTCGGGTGTAATGGGTTGATTCCAGATTTTTTTGTAGTAATTATTTTGTATGTAGATTTTGTTTAGCACATGAATCTAGAATCCTATACAGAGATAAAAGAGCTGTCAAGACATTCCTTCAACAGCCAAAATGACAAGAAAAGTGTGTGTGTTTTCGTGTTTGCAAGGCCTTCTGAAGAGCGGCAAACATTGCAAAAAAAAAAAAAAGTAATTGATTTATCAAAATAAAAGACAGACAAAATAATCAGGGCAAAGACCTTCAAAGATGCTTTCCAAAACTCTTATTTAGGCTTTGATTCAGTGCCATGGGCGATACTACCAATCGTGATACAGCAGTGCAGGTACTGCCAAGCAGTTACAGACTTCATACAACCCTTGTCCCTTACCTTTCCAAGGGTTTAAGGATTGTGTTTTTCATTCCACTACCCCGATGTGTAAAACCTTTCAACGTGTAAAAACAAGAAACAAATAATCCATACCACACTTTGGTCAGATTTATATTCTAGAGGTTATCTGGGAGACAACGCTCCTCTTCTCCAATGTAATTTTCAGGCTCATACGTTTTCGTGCTGGTCTGTCAGGAAGGATTCCTGGAGACTACTGCTGAACTCACTGCTCAGTTCAACAGATTCTTTTCTAGAGTAAGAGACCTGACAAAATCCAAACTCCAATTTTGCTCAAACCCTAGGCTTTTTCTCTCTTACTCAAATATTTCCACTATTGCCCACCACCAACTCACTGGTTTCTGATCAAAACAACATGAACTCTCATTATTATGCCACGGATCACTTCTCCCTTACCATTTTGTATGTTTCATCGTGTCGCTTTGTGAGCTTCCACAATAAATGTATTATACTAAGCACTTGCTGCATAAGCTGCTGAGAATCTGATTCCAAAAGATTTCCGAGAATGGGAGCTGATTGTGCGGGAGATGCTTCAATCCAGCACTCTATCAGTAATGGAATTATTATCTCAATAAAACCTTTTAAATTTTCAGCCGAGGACAGGCCTTTTTCTGCACTGTCCATTACACTTGCCAGAGACCTAAATGACAAAAGCAAAAAAAAAAAAGAAAAAGATAAAAGAAAAAGATAAAGATCACACCTTTAAAAACAGATTAAGCAATACTGCTTTCCTTTCTTTATACCAGAAAAAATATTTTTAATACATTAAAGGTTCGCTTGCTTTCTTGCTAAATATTTCAATAAAGAAAAATGGGATCATAGAATGACAGAATATCCCGAGTTGGAAGGGACCCATCAGGATCATCGAGTCCAACTCCTGGCACCACCACACAGGTCTAACCCAAAAATTCAGGCCATAGTTCAAACCTACTACAACAAACCTGCTCCCGAGACTCCCTGCAAATCTGTGTGCTTCTATACCAGCTTCTTAGATTTCAGCACTTCTCTCCCCACTGTTACATGTAAGGTCTACAGAAATGCAGAAATACGATTTGTATTATCATATCGCCTTCAAGCAACAGGTAAGATTTCACTGTGCTCAGCACAACGGAATAAAAAACTTTTACTTTAAGTTTTAAGCTCCTTGAAGCAAAATAATGAAACTGACTACAAAGTATTGTCAAACGCGTGAGGTTTATTACAGTTTATAATGATCTTCAGCTATAATAAACGTAATGGTTGCTCATAATAATAGAAAAATCATTCTGCCAAACCATAACCAATTCCCATTGTGACGGCTTAGCTTTAATGCTCTGGAGAGCAACTAGCTCAAAAATTATTATAATGATCTGATAATAAACAAAAATTATCCAAAAATAACGAGATACCGTTTAAATCAAACTAGTATACATCTCCCAGAAAGCAAGAAAACCAAGATTTTTTTTTTCCCTGGTAACACTTCTGTCTTCTTTTCCACAAGGGATTATCCACACAAATCACAAAATCCTGCTCCTGAGTATTCTCAGGCAGTTTATATACATTTTAAGAACGTTCTTTAAAGAAAGTAACTCGTGAAGCACTCCTGCTATTTTTGAGCAATACAGAAGCTTTTGGAAGTGTTTCTAAACAACGAAAGAGCTCTTAAAAAGTTTAAAAAAAAAACACAACACAGAGGATCAATATTAACTTCAACTCATAATTGCTGACATTGTGAAAGCAAAATCATCATGGAACACAAAAGGCTCATAGCAAGAAATTTCTATAATTCTAAATTCTTAATATAAGTAAAAATTGGTATGCTCGATTTCCTATTAAACCCCTTCCTATTTCAGTGATGTTCTCCAAGAAACTTTTCTTTACAGATAAACACCCAAAATGAAATCTGAAAAACTACTTGCCTTCTTCCCAGAGGTTGTTTACAAATATTTTAATTTGGTATTGAATTAAAGAGATTAACCAGTTTTCTCTGGTCATCCTACCATTTTCAAGCCATCCAATTTGCTATATCTTTCAAAGAAGCTTTAAAAAAAAACAAAAAAAAAACCTCAGCACTAACAGCAACAACCAATATATGCAGTCAACTGTTTTTTGCTTTTTCTCTTTAAAAAAAAAAAGGGGGGGGGTTTATTAACTATCTACTCTGTAGACACTACAGTGAAGACATCAGTTTCTTTTAGACTATAGGGTTTATGGTGGATAACTCTAATGTAGACATCTAAAGACACAGCAGACAAATCTCATCTTCTAGTTATATCCATCACAAATCCTACAGCATCACTGGATGACTAAGTTGCTACCAAGACCTCTAATTTCACTGAACAATGCTGTCCTGTAAATGCTAATAACATGAGAATACTAGACACCTGGCTGAGATTCTGGAGTGTCGGTAATTGGGTAACATAGTTCTGAAGTCATACTTCCAAACAATTTCTCTGAAAAGAATACCTGGTATTACAGCAGAGCTCTGGCATTACAGCAATCTGTTTCTGGACCAGAAAAATCACCTCACTAAGCAACGAGCCGTGCATGAAACCTGAGAACACACACCTCAAGATTCCTACTGAAGTATAACAAAGCACAGCCCTCTATTTTAGTGCTCATCTGAAACAAGGAACGGGAAGAAAAAAAAGAATCAGTGCCAAAAGGGATATCCCACCCAGATGCTGAGAGCACCTGGGAAAGAAAACTTAGCATAGCTTTTATGTCTCCCCTCAAAAGAAGCCCCTAGGTCTCAAAATATTCTCCACACATTCAAGGTTGACAGCAAAAGGGGTACATAATGACAAAGTATGCATACTGAACAGATGGCACTGATCTGGTGAGCACATCCTTTGCCAAACACGGTCATATGAACCAGGAGAGTCTGATGTCAATTGAAGTGTCAATCTTTCTGTCCCATATCTGTTACCATTAGTCCTTAATAGCAGGGTGGCTCTGAAAAACACCACAAAGCTCATTACCTTCACTTTGGGGTAAATTATTATTAAGGGGAGCTGTAAGATACTCATGTATGTAGCGCCTTAAGCTGTCGTTTTTCTTAAAATGCCAATATTCCTATAAGGAATACCAAACAAAATAATTTTTTCTTTGTAACATAACCGCAACTTGACTGTAAGGGAGTGAAAAAAAAACTTAGGGAAGGGAAACTTAGTCAAGGAAGCATGAAAGAAACAGAAGATAGGAAAAGAACAACTGGCTGCTTGAAATAGAAAGTCACTGAATGATAGTGATTTCTTTTTCTTTTGGTCTTGCAGTCTAAATCAGATTACTGTGCTCCTCTTCCTTAGGTACGCATCGCCTATTTCAGCAGAAAAACACTCAGCTGTATTTTCCACTTCTATCTGATGCACAGCACACACATATACGTTCACTGTGCTTTGTCTTCCATCTCGGTCACTCAAGTCTTCTCCAATTTACTCCGCAGCTTCATTTTATCCTTTCTTGGCAGAACAGATGCTCTATCATTTCGCTTCAGTACCGTTTCCAGTCCAAAAAAAGATGACACACCTTGGTACCACCAAATTCAAGCTGTGAGGGCCTTCCATTTTTCCAACCCTGAAACGAAGTGATGCAAAAAGCAGCGCAGTCAGCAGCAACACATCAGGCAGAAAACACGTTCTAGTAATCTCCTACTTCATTGTGATCTTTAATTCACACATAGTAGGAAGACCTAACACACAACAGAACATAACAAAGCCTTAATATTTGAATTGCTGAACCATCCAGCATTCCAGAAGAGATCTACACTGTTCACCAAATGCTAATACTGCTAGCTGGAAAGCCCTTGGAAAATCCTGTTCTGTAATCACTAAATTATCTAGGAAGTAGCACCTCTACCTGGTGAACCACCAAGATTAAAAAGATACAGGAACACACACACAAACCTATCAGCAACTTCAATAATTTAAAATATTATTAATGGTGTTTGGAAGCCTACTTTTTAAAGAAAAGAGTCAAAACTTATTTGCAGTATTAGTGATGAGCCCTTTTACCACCAATACACACACGCAATGCAATTAGTCACTTCTGGTTTGGCCAACTCTTATTACCTATAGTTAAGACTTGACTATTTCTGTGTCAACTTCTTTAAACAAAACCACACACACCACTTGAGATTTTGGAGATCTGCAGCAGAGACATTTTGCACCTCTTACTAGGAGTCATTTCTGTCCCTGCAGTAATGGTCACAGCAGAGGCCCAGGAATGACCGTCGAAGGCCACAGTTGGGATTGGAAGAGACAGAATTAAACATCTTCAGATTACTAGAAAAGATTTCAGAGAGAAGGGCTTCACGCTGTAGGCATCCTTCCTGTTTCTCATAGCAAATAGAAAAGCCCCCAGGTAACTTCCACTCTTAACATT
Source organism: Anser cygnoides (assembly GCF_040182565.1). Lineage (NCBI taxonomy): Eukaryota > Metazoa > Chordata > Aves > Anseriformes > Anatidae > Anser > Anser cygnoides. The sequence continues at coordinate 99,075,403 of NC_089874.1, read as the reverse complement.
CCACGAATATCCAGTAAAACAAGCTCTGCTAGCCCCTTTGTACAAAAGGGCTGCACCAACCAACGAGCAAATACAACAGAACGAGAACGCTTTAGTACCTTGTGTGGCTATCCCTTCTCTTGCCAATCTTCTGCTCCGCTGCCATCAGCTCTCTCTGCCAACTTTGCCTCGGACGCTAGCAGTGTTTCCTTCTACTCTTCCGGCTCCTCCTCGTGCTTGGAACGGCTTTGTGAAAGCATTTATAACCAGAAGCGGATCGCGATGTTTCACCGAAATCTAGCTCCTCAGAAAAGGGGAATCCAATTCAGGAGACACCAGGTGCGGTTTATTTTCCCCGACCTTGGACACAGCGCGCCTCCAGCCATTACAGGGCATGGCACAGCACGCACTGCGCGTCACCCGGTGCACAGAACAAGAACCCCCTGGTACTCGGTGGTCCGTAGCTCTTTGCTGCTGTCTGCAAGATGAAGTCCACAGGACCGTTTGGCACTGAAACCCTCCCCTGCCTTGAGACTGGATTTCACTGCTTTAGTTTCTAAGGTAGTTTTAACTGCAGCAGCTATTGTTGGACATCACTGAACTCTTAAGCTATGCTAACGCCACTTTCGTGAGAATAAGCTTTACGATTTACTTAGCTTCATGTAAATTTCCCATACCTACCACAGGTAACATGCTATCTCCCAAGAGGAAGCCTAAGAGAAGAGGAATGGAACAGCTTTTTGTCTGTCACCAAGATGGAGACTGAAAAGACCTGCTAATTCAGGCCCACATCTGGGGTATTAAAAGAGAACACCTCTTCTGCGCCTCCTTCAAAGGTATGAGGTAGACATAATGATGGATCAGACAGTGGGATTTGTACCTTTTTTTCTGCCACTGATCTCCTAGCTCAATTTGGTAAAAAAACACTTTATATCCACCCCATAGTCAGTCTTGTTCAGCACCAAAACAAGGACTGTGGTTTCTCTTCAACCCCCCCTGAGATCTACGGATTAGAAGTGCTGTGTAACAGCTAAACAGCAGTTCTGTTTTCCAGGTAGTTCATGGCAGCTGTTCTACCACCACATGGGTAACATCTACAGTCATAAGTACACATGAGGATGGCAACATCAAAAAGGTACCATAAGGCTTTGGGGGCGGAGGGGCAGGGCTCCCCTCTGGTTTGAGGTGAATCAGAAAAGACAGAGAGAAACAAATATGGTTAGTTATTTCTCCCTAAACTTCAGTTCAGATCTAGTTAGAGCCCCAGACCTTTCTGTTACTAAGCATGCTATGCTTTTCTCCCCACTTTCATCAGCATGTCTCAGCAGAGACAGCCTTTATCCATAATGAAGACACAAACCTGGGAATTCATTTAGAATATCCAAAATTGGGAACTGAGCAGAGCTTCCCACAGCCAGGTGCATCTTATTGTACTATTTTACAAGGAGGCTACATTCAGATGAAGAAATTACACTCCTTCTCAAGTTATTATAGGCTCTTGGAGGTGAAAGCACAAAGTTTCAATCAAGTTCCTTATTGCTGTGCAACAGATACATTCACATTTAGTACACAGAAATCCCCGTCTGCTTGCCCCCGCATGTATTTGATACCCTGCCATACTCTGTAGTCTTCAGTTTGCAATTCAAAAAACCACTAACAAGTTGCTCTTCCAGAATTATCATGAATAGCATAAATAAAGCTTATACTTGCTAACAAGCTATCTGCTGAGTTTTGCCAGCCACTGCAGTGAAACTGCACGTTACACTAACTACCCTGGAATACAACTAACAAACAATCCCACCGTGAGAATTAAACATTTGCTTCCAACAGCAGCAAGCCACAGTTCAACATTAATTGTGGCCATCCAGGTGACACGAACTAATTTGGGAATTCATGTTTTCTCACCTCAGTCTAAAGGAGGAGTTGATCTTTGGTCGTAAGCCACCGTTCTCATACAGCTGTATGTGCTGCTGATTATTTGCATGGACCTTCCAGCTTATACATATGGGGTTCCTCCCAGAATGAGGACTATCCTTCTGTTCCTGAAGCCCTTCGTCTTCGATTTCATTGGATCCATCTACCACAGCCTGGAGAAACTTCTTGAGCCTGATGAGTACGTTCAACCTCCACTGCTGAGAAGTTACCCTGCGGTTTGGGTTAACAGACAGCATCCAGGAAAGTTTCTCTCTGCTTTTCAGTCTTTTTGACAGTTGCTGGTGAGAGATAAGCTCTACAAAATTCTTCAGTAATATAACACTGCGGTCTGTAAGAAGAGCTGGGTATGCTTCCAGTAAAACATCCAGGACTTTCAATGAATCTTCCTGAATTCCCACGCTGATGTGAGTCATGGCACTGGAGAGATGGGCACTTACCAAGGGGAAAAACGGAGCAATCTGTTCAGCTCTTATTTTTGAAGCCAAGAATTGAAGCAGCTGAACAGCCGCTCCTCTGACACCAGAATCTTTGTCTGTAAACACAGCTGCCACCTCACTTATTATATTCGAAAGGTGGGCATCAATTACAAACGGATACTGAGACAGGAGCTCTTTGAGCCCAAGAAGTGCATTTTGCTTAACCCCAGGACTGTAATGGTGCATCTGTGAAAGCAGATCCTATAAGGAAAGAAACATGTACATTTGCTATCATTATCACTCTAAGGACTTTTAATTTCCTCACCTATTTTCTAGCACATTTTTTCCTAAATATTAGAAAATACAGAATCTGTTCTAACGATGTATTGCTGTCTGTAGCAGCGTGGTAAATTCAAAACAAATGTAGTATTGGTTTAAAGCATAACAATGAAAAAATCCGCAATATTCAACAACAGGAAAAACAAGACACCGTAACTCGTCCTTCAGGTAATTACATAACTGTCGTTCTCAAGTATATATACAAGCTTACTGACTTAACAGAGGCACAACCAAGAATTGTCCTCTCACAGCTGGTCTCAAAAGTAGAACTATAAAATTTTAGTCTCAACAGCTCTCTTCAGTTTAAGAGTTGCAAGATATGGAAGACAACGCAAAGGACGGAAAGCAGAAGGTAAATGTCAAGTCATTATCTGTCACTTCAGAACGTATTATCACAATATACCTTTATGTTAAGTTTTCTGTTTTGTGCAGTAAGCAATCCATCTTCTTTAAGCTGTTCAGGAATTTGTATGGCCTTTGTTTTGAAGGTGGTATCTGTTGCATTTTCTAATTTTGGCTTTTTTTTCCCAACTTTTAATTTCACTTTCTGGAAGTCTTCTTGATGTTTCCTTTTTTTAGTCATTCTGATTCTCTGCAAAAAGACATTCAGAATTTTAATACATTACAAATACATTTTTCACCAAAAAGCAGCAACTTCCTAGTGAAATCTACTGTTTTTACTCTCTTTCCTATGTATAAACTGTTGCCCACTACTGAGACAAGCTGCTAAGCCAAACAGACCCGCAGGCTGATCCAGAACTGTTCTAGTTCAGAAAATATTCCACTGTTCCTTGGTTGCCTTTCAATAAAGCAGTTCTCAGAGTGAAAAGATCACTTAAGTATCATCATCTTCCACTGCTTTATCAGAATAAGTTGCGCGGTTTTCTGTTTTTCTTTAACAAATGGTCCTGCTGATAAGGCAACTTTTTATGTACCTGACCCCTTGTCATGGCTAAAGAGCTCGGTTAACAGTTTCATTTCATTCGTACATTGTTTAAAAACTCGATCATTAACAACATACTTGTTTCCACTGGTAATATCATTCATCTCATCAGGCCTCCACTGATAACGGCAACATAAAGAAACTCGAAGAAAACTTCCACTACCCTCTTAGAAGTCCAGGCTGTGCATTTAAGAATAATCATTAGGAAGAAGAGGGGGGTGAAAAAAGGTTAAAAGGCACAGAATAAAAAGAGGTTGAAAAACTAAGTCATTGAAAAAAGCCTAAGAAATAAGGTAGCATAAATAGCTTTATTTACTTGCACAGTAATACTAGAAGAGATATGCAATAGCCAAAACAAAGCCCAGTTCCCAAACTTCAGTTTCTTGGCTTGGATACATCTGTACAGATGAAAGTACACCTAGTTCTACCAGACCAAAAAAACACTACACCACAGGTTCCCTTATCTCCCTTCCCCGCTCACTGTCCCCATACGTCTTCTAAAATCACTCAAAACAAAGCTCTAGAGGCTGATCACGCAGTACTCAACATCTTGTACAAACTGTGCCTAGATTTCTGGTAATTAAGACAATGAATCCATGGTCCAAGGACTCCTAGAAGTAGTCGCAGAGATTACTTACAATTTAAAAGTGTGAAAGGGGAGAGGAGTACACAGTTTTTACAATGCTGAGGTTTAACATTTCATAACGTCCTAATAATAAAAGGTAATTTACGCATGGAAATCTGAATACATCCAGATGTCACTGTATACAGATATATCCAGCTTTAAAGGTTCACATCAGATATGTAAACTTTTTGTTTCTTCTGTATGACAGGAGCTCGCTTTTGAGCTACCCTTTGGGTAACTAACTTTCGCGCATTATTAATAACTGATCTATAGGAACACATTGTGAATACAAGGCTCGACATTCGAAGAGCAAATTAACTCAAAAAAAAAAGAAATCAATATAGGTGGTTAAACCTAGAAAATAAAACATCCCAACAATGATTGCTTTATGACCACCACTGACTCCAGAAAGCAGAATTCCACAGCCGATTTTCCAACAGACTTCAGATTGGGTAAATCTGTGCTGCGCCACATTATTTCATCCACACACCACAGCTACATCGCGAGGCCACTCTAAGTGAAGTGTAAATTTAGCATAAAGAATCTGTTGGCTGAAGAGGCTTACACCTTGGGGTTTGGTCCCAAAATAAAAATGTCCTTTAGCATCCTAGTACAAGTGTTCATACTTGGTTTCATAATTTATATATATTTACGTAATGCATTTTTAAGGAAAGAACTACAAGATTTTCGCTACTCAATTAGAAGACACAGAGAAATAGCTGAAAGCTTTAGTCATGACCGACTGCCACTTACTAGCTTGCCTTACCAGATGTTGGGAGGTCTCCCTCTACCAGATGTCTTCCACCCAACACTGAATTACAAATAGAGGCACACACACACACACAGGGACAAAATCAATTATTTTAAAGCAGAAGGCTTACGAAGCCTGTTTCTCCTGGCAGCAGAAGGAAGCCCAGCTTGCCCTGCACTGCGTATTTCGGGTAGGATTTATCGGGAACCCAACCACGTCCATTTCCAACTCCCACATCCCCACCGAGCCGAGATAAAATGGTCACAGAACCCGCGCCGGGAAACCACCAGACCCTCTATCACCGGAGGCTAAGGGCACAGCACACAACTTGCAAAATTATTTTAATTACCGGCTTTTAATTACCTGCAGCCCCCCGGCGGCCTCCCCACCCGCGGGCCGGGGGCTGCAGCCGCACGGCCGCCAGGGCCCCTTCCCCCGCCGGGACCCTCCGGCCCCGCCGCCCTGCCCCTCGCCGGCCCGGCCCTGCGCCCCCCCTCAGCCCCGGCCCCGGCCCCGGTCCCGGTCCCCTCCCGCCCTCAGGGCGGCCGCGGCCCCTCACCGAGCACGCGGCAGCGCCAGTCCCCGCCGCGCCGCGCCGCTCCGCGCCGCCCCGCCCGGGAAACGGCCGCCCCACGTGAGCGGGCGGAGAGCGCCGCGTCCCGCCCCGCCCGCGCCCAGCGCCGCCTGTGGGGCTGGAGGACCGCGGCTACCGGGGCTCCTCGGCGGGCTGCCCTCGGGGGGGGGGGTGAGGGTCTCTTACGGCGCTCCGGTGCCTGTACCTTTCTGTATCACCCACTAAAACGTGTCCCCGAGCACCAGCTCCAACCGTTCCTTGAACGCGTTCCTTGGACGGTGACGCCACCACCTCCCCGGGCAACCCGTTCCAATGCCTGACTGCTCACTGAGAAGAAATGTCTCCTCATTTCCAACCTGAACCTCGCCTGGCACAACCATTCCCTCTAGTCCTATCACTGGTTACCTGTGAGAAGAGGCCGACCCCCTGCTCCCCACAACTTTCTTTCAGGCAGTTGTAGAGAGCAATAAGGTCTCCCCTGAGCCTCCTCCAGACTAAACAGCCCCAGTTCCCTCAGCTGCTCCTCACAGGACTCGTGTTCCAGGCCCTGCACCAGCTTCATAGCACTTCTCTGGGCACACTCTTTGATTTAACATGATTAAATGTTAAATCTTAACGTGATTAAATCAGGTTTGTTTCACATACACGTATAGCAGAGCAGTCTCTTGTAGGACAGGCCCACCTGTTCACCAACAGATGACAGCCTTCTCGCTAAACAAGACGTTTTTAGCACTTCCTGCAAAAGAAGTATTTTGTACGATTCCACTTAAGCACAGACTCACGCTTCATGAGTACTGCCGCAGTTGTGTTCTTCTGCTTGTGCCAGCTTTTTTTTTGGCGTCACCATCCCTGGGGGTGTTCAAGGAAAGGTTGGATGTGGTGCTTAGGGACAAGGTTTAGTGGGTGACAGTGGTAGTAGGGTGATGGTTGGACCAGATGATCTTGAAGGTCTCTTCCAACCTTAATGATTCTGTGATTTGTAAGATACTCAGAGCTACATTTTCCACTTTGCAGCCTGACAAAATTTCAAGACAGAAAGCGATGCTTTTGCAGGAAACTGTTTAAGTAGCTTTAAAGCAACCTGTGATTCTCACTCTACCTTCTTCTCTGACCCATCTAAACGCATCGATTAGGAGAACAATTTGATCACATCGCTAAAGTAATTATGTTACACTAGTTTGATTTGAACATATGTGGATGCTTGCTAGAAGTTCAACAGCACTGAAAGATGTCAGCATTCCACCACACAAGGCATTAATTACATCATTTTAATTACCGGAATCCGAGCTGTCTTGGGTAAAATTTCTCATTTGTAGTAAATACTAGGATCACTTTTCATGTTTACTTTGAGTCCAGCTACAGAATCACAGAATCACAGTGACCGCGAAAGATCATTGGGTCCAACCCCCCTGCCAAAGCAGGTTCCTTAGAGCAGGCTGCCCAGGTAGGCGTCCAGAGAGGCCTTGAATATCTCCAGAGAAGGAGACTCCACAACCTCCCTGGGCAGCCTGTTCCAGTGCTCCGTCACCCTCCCTGTGAAGAAGTTCTTTCACATGCTGGTGTGGAACTTCCTGTGCTTCATCTTGTGGCCATTGCCTCTTGTCCTATCCCCACAAACCACTGAGAAGAGGTTGCCCAAATCCCTCTGTCTCCCACACCTCAGATATTTATACACATTGATAAGATCCCCTCTCAGTCTTCTCTTCTCCAGGCTGAACAGACCCAGGTCTCACTGTCTTTCCTCACAGGGAAGATGCTCCTTGACTTGTATCTCATATTCTGGCTTCCCACCTTCTCTGCTGACTGCTTCTGGAAGCCAGGGCTTTGTGGAGTACCTTAAAGATGCTGGGTTACAAGTGTATCTCTTACTTTCTGCAATTTTTTACTTTGAATCTGTTTAGGAAGTGCTTGAGGTCATTTGAATGTGTTCTGTTAGATTTTACTCTTTCTGCAGTGACAGAAGGTAGAAGTTAACAGGGTACTTACTAAAAGAGCATTTTCAATGAAATAGATGAATGGCATTGTGCTCCATGAGAACATTTTTTAATTGTATTTCTAAAATGAAGTTACATAATAACATTTCCTCCAACAAAAATGCAATAATAAAACCCAAGATTTGCATTTACAGAGTATAGAAACAATTAAAAGACTTAAGAACAGTTTCAGTGAAGCCAATGCAGAATCAGCATTAGCATTTCAGGTTTCACATATGCTATCAAACCCTTGGGCACACTATATGAGTTTTGTACACTGATGCCTAGATCAAATTTACAAGATGGAGCCTGCTGCTTCAAAAGGGATAATAAATTCCTAACTCAGAAAGACATATCACAATCCTAGAAGAAACTGGAAGCAAAACAAGGGCAGGATGTTTCCATAACTCTAGAGTTATGATCAGAGGTCGTCACAATGTACACCAGGCAGCTTGTCTTCTGTTGCATACTCAAACATTTTCATTTCCTGTCAATTCACCTGAGTGCCCTTCTCTTTCACACGTTATGCCTTATAAGCGAAGTTCAAGTTCTGCAATTTTGTTAAAGATAATTTCTCCCAAGCTCTCTGGTGTCTCAGTAAAATATGTTATACTAAGGTAAAGCTAAAAGAAAAATCAGTCCCCAGTTGGTAGAATTTTTCTTGTTATTGCTTAAGTTTTAAATTCAATGAATTCTCTGGATACACAGAATGTCTGCCTTGGTGTTACTTTAACAATCAGTGTATAATATTAAGTACAGCACAACATTTCTTAAGCGTCATTTGTAGAGATAGTGCCTTAAAAAAAAAAACGGACACAAGTAAAATACTATCTTTAAAAACTGTTTAGGAACAAAAATACAGTTTTCCATTAGCATAAGAATATACTGAGCCATCACAAAACACAGGCAGATACAAAACCAAACAAAGTAACACTTGTAGACTCTATTTACACCAGAAAACAAAGTTTTAAAGGGAGACTAACTGCACAGCGGATTAGACTCTGGTCTTACCTCTGTTTCTGAACAGAACAAACTTCAAGACATTCTAGAAATTCTTCACAATTTCATTAAAATAGTAATTGTTTTCTGTTTTAATTTCTTTATTTGTTGTTGAAACATTTTCATTCCTACGTGGTTAATTCTAACTAACCAACTATCCATGTTCCTCCATGGTTAGTTTGTTCATAGAACAAAACTAACCAATTCTGCTGCCTTTTTTTTTTTTTGTTACCTTTCTTTTATGGCAGCTTACATTCCAAGATATGAAGATTTGAAACCACCAGGATGGGGATTCTCAGTTCCATCCAGATCTCCAAAAAAAGTCTAAGTTAACATTAAAAGATTCGTTTACCATCTGGCCCCATCATGTCTGTATTATACCAGCTTTTGGCTGCAAAGCTGAAGAGCTTTAATTAGAAGTACTGAACGCTACCCAAGACCACACGCAGGAAGAAGATTTTAATTAGACAATTTAATTTTAAAATTTTATTTTTTCCAAACACATTAATCTGTAACCATCCAAAACATTTTTCTATCCTCCTACCAAATTAGTAGTGGTTAACACATAGGACTTATACATATAAATGTATATATTACATATATATATATACACACACGTATATTAAGTCAAAAACACTATTATAGCAGGTGAAAAAAAGTTTACCTTAAAAGAGCCAGAACTGCAGGATAGTATAAGCCAACTTTCACTTCATTCTCTTACTGGTCATATAAGAGAAGACAAGATATTTTCACTACCACTTCAGTGTGCCTTAAGCATAGTCTGCTTACGTCTCTTGGGACATACCTCTGAGTTTGCAAGCAAGTAAACCTCTGCTGAGTTTGCTAAACTTTCCAATTATCTAAACTAAATAAATTACCTAGCGTCCTTGCACTTCTCAGCTCAGAACTGGACTGACAGCACTGGGTTTTTACTATTAATCTTTATTTAGAAACAGGAGGAGACCAATTCATTATTCTTACATGGAAGGAGATTTTTGATTTCAATAGCCTTTGAGCAGGGCTCTGCAGCCACAGGCAATAATTTCCAGCTATTTGTTGTAGCATGAATTTGAACTGCTGGCTTCTATTATCCCTTCTGTTGTTAACTCTTTGTAAACGAACCAAAAGAACCAATACAAAGAGATCAGATTACCAATATACAGAATGCAAAAATATTTAGGAAAACAACAGCTACCTGTTTTAAAAATATGTTTCAGCAGCAAGGGAAACATGAACTTTACAACCTTTCCACAAATACAGAAATGTCAGCCATACGGAGAAATAAATAACAGGAATCCCATAACCAAATTTTTAATTAAAATAACCCTGTACAGAATTTGGATATAGTAAAATCAGCTACATTGAGTTCATATCAAGTAAAAGAACATTCTCAAACTTACAGAAAGTAAATGCTGCAGTATTAACTCTGCTAACTACCACGTCACCGTGTGCTGCCATTGCTTGGTCTTCTCAGAGTCCCACTTTCAGTCAGGATCCTTACAACATTTGGAATATCAATTCCTTTGTTAAAGGTTTAAAAAAACAAAAACAAAGAATAAGTGGTTTGATGATACATTTTAAAGCACAAGTTATACTGAAACATTTAGATGATTACATGAATTTGAAGCTTTTCTTATTAAATAAAAAATACTCTAACAGTTAAAAAATGGAATGTGTTACTTAATTGCCTGGAAACTATGAACCATATTCCTGTGAACAGCTCTAATGTTTCAGTGAAGGGTCTGTCTAGCCCTTCTGATCTGTTGCTGACCTGCAAAGATCTGTAGCTGATGATTACGAAAACATTACTAGACGTTCTCCATTTTAACACTGCACCAATAAGTCAGTGTTCTCTTCAGAGCACAAGCAAGAATGCTACGTTGCTTTGATTAAACTGATGCCCATGACTTTGGAGGAGGGAGGGAGGGGAAAAGTAGAAGAAACACAGGGTCAGCTTAAGTGGTAAAAACAACCACTCAGTGGCCATAAACTAAGGAAAGAGTAGGAATGGAACCTGAAGTGTGCCTGAAGCCTTGTGGGTTATGGGAATATTATGCTCTCCCAACCTCAGATCATCTTTAGATCAGGAAACTTTTCAAGTCTGATAGGGCACACTTCTAAACCTTTTGCAACTCTAAATTCCTTTATAGAAAATGATGGAAACAGAACTGTATGCTCTATTCCAGACACAAGCAAAACATGAGTTTATGTGACAGCAAAATAGTAACTCCCCTCTCTCCTTCCATTCCTTCCTTAATTCTTTGCATTCAGTTTATTCTTCTAACTGATAAGTTGATATTTCCACTAACCTGATGAGGAGCATTTGAACTTCAGTCAACCAACACTTCAACTGATTTGAATAATGTTGCGATCACAAAATTTTGTCATCCAGATATTCATCCCTTTTTCCAGGTCACTTAAACAGCACAGGCTTTAAGCACAGGCCTACAGAACCTCCTTACGCTGTAAAAAAACAATTGCCTGTTTGCTATCTGTTTCTTATCTGACTCCTTTGCTGACTCCTTTCAAAACAACTCCAGAAAGTCTGGAAGGAGGATTTCTTATCATAAAATCTGTATACATACATCCCCACCACCAGCACTCTGAGCAGACCATATTTATCCAGGCGTCTACTAGTTTCCACCCTGTTTTTCTAAACAATTCTATTCACCTCTCCAACAAAAACTGGTAGTTTTGAGGATCACCTAGAACGCTGTACTGGCTCTGGACAGGATGGAGTTCACTTTCTCAGCAGCCCAAACAGTGCTGTGGTTTGGATTTGTAGCTAAAGCAGCACCGATAACACAGCTGTGCTTTGTCTAGTGCTGAAGTGGGCTTGTGCAGTGTCAAGGGTTTTTCTTTTTCCCCTCACTCTGTACTGCCGCAGTGAATAGGCTGAGGGGGAACGCCACTAGGACAGCTGACCCCAATTGGCCAAAGGCATATTCCACACCATATAACATCATGCTCAGCAAGCAATAAAATTAGGTGGAGATAAGCTGGGGAGGGGGATGTTGTTCCCTCCCCCATCTCTGTCACTTAGAAAAATTTGACACATGACAAAATTTATTAAACTTCTGCTCTTCCTATTCTTTTCCCTGTTTTTCACCACTTATCACAGTTGAGATTCTCTTTTTTCTCTAATAACAATATGCTTGATTTTAGTTTACTGTCTTTTACCATGTAGATGTTAAATAGGCACAAATGAGAAAATTTTAAAAAAATCAGTGTTTATTAACACCTTCATTCATAGGAGTGCAGCCATTTTGAATTACCATTCCTAAACTGGCTCCTGAAAAAAATAAAAGGGGAAAAAAACCTCTCCCTAGTATCTCAAACTTCTTAATGTTTCACAAAGCTAACAAAAATTGTTATGTATATTTTCATATGCGTTTGCATACGCCTTCATGTATATGTGAATTACCTCTGAAAGCTGGGTTTGCTGCTGCTATTTTGTGTAGAGTAGCAGTAACTTCCTCAACATTCATATTTCTTACACTGTTCAAAAATTCAGCAGTGATGTTGTTCTCATATGCTGCTTCCAAAGTGCCAGCTGAGAAGTTTTGCAGGTCATCTTCCTCAGTTACTGACAAGGACTTCTTAGCTGATCGGCTGCTTGAATAGTCTTAAAGAAAATAAATACTGTTTTTCAGTTCAAGAAGATTCTGAATAGTCTTCATTACTTAGTTATCTAAATAGGCCTTTTTAAAACATTATTTTCCAGTTTTGCACAGCATCATTGGTAAGGTTCACACCTGGCTTCACTAATAATATTTTCATACAACTGAGAGTTAGATATGCTTTTTATTTACAGAAAATCCTGAAGAAACAAGGGTGGCAGGTGGGTGAAAGCTCTTTTCCTTATGGCTTACAAATGGAACTAAAAAGGAACTAAAAGTTCCTAGTCTTTCATATTATAAGCAATTACAATTTTTTTTTTTATTAGTATTGTATTGAGGTTTACAAAAGTTAAGTTCTTTGGAGAAAAAATGTCACTGCATAACAAAAAAAAACAACACATATGAAATAGATACGCTTAGTACTCCACGCAATTTTCTCTCCAAGTTTAGGACAAAATTTCCTACCACATGGCATGTGAAAACTAACCATTTATTTATATTAAGAAGGAAATTCTCTCAAAGAAATCCAAGATTCTTTGAAAAAATTCCTCAGAAGTACTGAGGTCAAGTAGTAGCAATATTCAGCTCTTAAACAGAATTTTCCATCCTCTACAACATAATTTTGTTTCCACTAATATCTTGCTTGGACTAGACCTGCACTAAGCCTCTTTTCCACCAAGAAGGAAAAAAGATGCACATAAAACCTGCCAGTTATACTGTGAAAGACTCCTTAGAAACAATTGATTCTGGGCAGAGGAAATTCAGAGTCAATACTAACTCAATTTCTCCTCAAATCCTACAGTTAAGCAGGATGAACGTTTTTGAATAGGCTGTCCTTTTTAACATCTGTAGAGGAAAACAAACAAACAAATAAACTATTAATCTATGTTACTTGACTTTAGCTTTATTCTGCTTTTAAGCTCTACTTAAGAAGCAGGAAAAAAAAAAAAGCTTTTTAGAATTTAATCTTAATCAGTGTTAAGATTAAAGCACATTGAAGACTGCAATGCTAACATTACCAGTATCAGAATCACTAATATCTGCAGAATTCAGGTCAGATTGCTCTGTGGAATGTTCCAATACTTCTCCTCCATTATGTTCGGTATCTAAGAGATCCTAAGAGTTTGAAAAAAAGATGAGTTCAGAACTTCATCAAAACAACAGCCTAAAATGACAAACTACTACATTTTAATGACCACAGAAACAGATGAGAGATCAGTATTTCTGCTACCCAATTTGAGAAAAAATAATATTTCTTTGAAAATTGTACGGCTGGAAATTAACCTTGATGCACACACTGCTCATGGTATTTGTCTACATCTAAAAAGCACTATATTAGGCTTAGTGATACTTACACAACCTAATTCTCCACCTGTCAGATCTAAAAAGGAAGTATTTTACGCTAAAAATATTTTTAAATTATCTGTTGAAAGATCACGGTTTAGGGTATTCAAGTGTTTTCACACATCAAGATATTTTTTATTTTATTTTTCTACAACTAATACATTAGAAGTTATTTTGGTTAGGACTTGATGGTTTTGTAGCATGTCAACTTCTGCCCTCTTTCCATATGAATAAAACAACAAAGAAAGTCTTATATAAAAGAACAGCAGGGATAAGGTAAAAGTAAACTTATTAAAGAAGTAAAAAAAATGTAAATAATAAATGAGAATTATAGACATGAAATTTACCACAGAGAAATACTGCCTTTTCAGGCAGAAAGAAAGCAAAAAGATATAATACAGGGAGCAAAGATAAACCTCACAGCAAAATCCTGAACTAAGAAAGGCTTTTCAAGACGAAAACAAAACAAAGCAACAACAAAACCACTCTTATTTTCCTTGAATCATAGAATGGCTCAGGTTGGAAGGGACCTCAAAGATCACCTAGTTCCAACTCCCTTGCCATATGCAGGGACGCCACCCATTAAATCAGGTTGCTCAGGGCCTCATCTGGCCCTGAGCATCTAACCTGGTCTGGTTCCCTCCAGCTTGTTAGGCTGGTACTTAACTCTTATTTGGCATTTTCCACTCAGACTCATCTTTTAAACACAAAAATAGTTAAGTAACTGTAGCAGGAGGAGTAGCTGTTGTGGCAAATGAGAATTTTGTTCAATACTGACAATTCCATGAGAAAAAATAGCAGGGTTTCCAAAGACAAATATGGTAAATGGATTACAACAAGAGGTTCCTGCCATCCCTGTTGGCAACGGGGCAACGAATAAAAAATCATTCCAAGTGTGAAGTCTGAAGGTACAACATAACATGAACTGGAGAGATAGGGAGTGCAAATGGCTACTGCAGCAAGCTCAGAGAAGTACTCAAAACATTCATGTTTTGACTGACTTATCTTTACACAGACACCAGTAATGACGGGAGCAGGGAGGAACTGGGTTTTTAATAGCAGAACAAAACTGTGTAAGAAAATTGATGTCAGTGTCTGATTACACAATGAACAAAGTGAGGTCAAGACTGGGAAAGGAAAAAGAGAACAAAATTATCACGGATGTCAGAAGAGATGAGAAAACCGTAAGTTAGGATTGAAAAGGGGGTAAAAACAGCAGAAAAACAAACAAGGAGAAGCATGGGAAATAAAGGACAAAATTATTTTTGGCTTCTATTAAAAAAAAAAAAAAAGCACACCTTTGGAGACAATGCATTAAGACTCCTCAACAGAAAAGTGGTGAGTTTATCCTATCGTAACTACAAAAATTCTTCAAGCATTTAATGGTCACAACTTTCAATACGGTTGGCATGACAATTTTAACTATAAATAAACCATCTGCAACAATAAATATACGTAATCACAGGAATCTACAGACCTGTAGAACAAAAACAAAACAAAACCCACATTACTTTTTTTGATGCAGACCGCTGACGATATTCCACCAGTGCATCTGTGAGAGTCTGCGTTACTTTTAGGATAAAAGCAGCATCGTCTTCATTCAGAATCTCAAAACTTTGCTAGGGAAAAAAAATCCACAACATAAAAATTTTGCCTTTGAAAGATACAAATATCATAATGTATAAACAAATCCTGCAGGAACCTTATTGTTTTTTATATCTTTATTCTTCTGTCAGATGTGGCTAACGTTACAAAGTAAATAAAGTTCTATTTTTAATCCCATAAATTGTAGGGGGAAGGCACAAGGTCACAGAGAGGGAGAAAATCATTCACAGAGAATGATGCTGTGGTTACCTGATACAATCATTTGAAAAGGAACAACCCAGGAATGTTCCTGTAAATACATACATGAAAATGTTTTTCCTTAAGTATTTTGATTCTCTTCCCAAGATATCTGCATATGAACAAATGCGTACAATTTCCCTGAGGCAATTAGGTCACAACCCATTTCTCCACAACGTAGCAAAAAGCCAGAACAGTATTGAACTTGAAGATATTTAACAAATTGTCTTATAGTAATTCTCCTCTCCTTCCAAAGAAGCCTAAGGCAAAAGTAGAGTCTCTAAAGCACTGAAGCTCTACCAGGGGAGAAAGTTCTGGTGCTAACAGCCCTCTCAAGGACAGATACACGCGTTGTTCTCGTCTACATTAATCAAGTTCCGCTGAAAACAATTCCACAGGGCACAATATAAGAGAAGTACAGGTCTGTCCTAACAACTCAAAGTCTTCCAGATTAAAAGCAAACATCTTCAAACACTCCAGACAAAGGAAAAAAGTAAATCACCAATAACTAGCAATAAATTCATATGTAACTGCATAACTGGGGGTAGATTATATTTTCAGACTAATAGTATTTGTCTCTTCAGGTTTGCACAAGTCATAACTTGTTAAAAAATAGGAAGAAAAGTAAGATTACACTTGGGCAAAGATGTATCTGCTATCAGGTAATGAAAGAGATCCAATTATTTTAATGATAAAAGTTGAACATACAGCTCAGTTAAAAATTATTCAGTAAGAATAATCATTGAAAAACTGGAATTATGATATGAAGAGCAAATCCAGAAAGGATTCTTGTATAATTAACTTCCACTACATATGACAACTTTTGTTTCAGAAGAGGAAGAGAAGATCAAAGTAAAAAAAAAAAAAAATCAAAAGAAACGCATCGTGGAGTTTGTAAAGACATTAGTGTAAATGTTGATACTGAACAATTTTCAAACTGTCCAAAACAGAACGTTGTCCCAATCACATTCCCAACAGCCCTCCCCTGTTTTCAGAGGACAATCACACTATACAAGAGGATGCCTTGATTCACATTAGTTACTAGCAAGATACAATCTTTACAGTTTCCCCATTAAAAAGAGAAAAGAAATTACCATGCAGTAACAGACTCACAGTAACTACCAGTTAAGATTTTCATTAATTTTGTCTCTAATGTTTTAATGAGATTACCGTTTCCATATGCAAGATTGTGAATGTTGTTAATACACGTAACAGCTAGCAACTGCTAGTTTTCCCCTCTGTTTGCATCCCTGCTGCGAAATGTGTACACAACACATTTTTGACAACTGAATAGAACTCAGCTGTTCAGTCAAACAAAGTGAATAGGTGGGATATTTTTGTGTTTGTTTGTTTCTAAAGTATACAACCTGCATGTTATTCCTTAAAAACTGCTTCTTCCCCTTCTTCACAACCAAAATGTTTCAGTAATATTAACTAGTTCCTAATTAGTAATTGATTAGTAATTGCTAATAAACTAATTATGAACCAGTAATTGTTAATTGCTTAGCAACTCTATTAGAATTTTTCAGAGATGAAATTGCAAGGAAAGATTTAGCACTTACCAAATAACCCAACAGTTCTTCTTGACTAGTGAATTCCTCAAGATTTGCTGCAGGTTCTTGCTGTTTAACATAAACAAGATCTATTATGTGTACTATTTATAACTGAAATTAAACAGTAATAAGTATTATGGTTATTCTAGGTTCTTGCTCTAATTAAATCGTGTGTACTTGTACAGAAACATGTACTTGTGTTTTCACAACAAAATCAGAAAAATTTTTTGTTTTTAAAAAGTTTTCTTAGCAACTTGGAGGTAACTTATTGTTGATAACATTAGCAATTTGAATAAGCAAAAGAAAACATCATTGCTGTATATCAAAGTAATTATTTTCCCAACTATGTGTAAACTGGAACAACCCATTAAAAGAAAAATATTCACCTCAAGTTCCTCGTTTTCTTCCTGCAATTGTTTATTGGTCTCACACCTAAAGATAGAAAATATACATTATTTTTTTGTTGTATATAAAAATAATACACACACAGTATCCAAATGGTTGATCTATCAAAGGTGTGTCAGTCAATAACTCAGTAATTAGTTTAAATTACTGACACACTACAGACTGTATACTTTGAAAGGTCACACATTTCCTTGCAGACATCCTAGTGGTTCCAGATATAATCATAAAATATATTTATGATTTTTTTAGTGTAATTAGCTACATAAGTTCTAAAACCCAGAGTTAAGAAAAAAGTTTGATATTGGTAATAAAAGCTGTAAACATGCATTGCAGAAAGACAATGCCCCTAATTACAGTACAATTTTTTATTAGCACTTCACAAATTTGTGTTTAAAAACAGTTGGTCAGAAATAGTAGTATTTTATAATGTAGCCACAGAAATACTGAGCATACAAAGCCTCATAATTAACTCAAAAGTAACAGAAATTCTCAGACTGATGTTGCAGAATTGTTAAGTAGAAGCATCATTTCACTGCTTGCTGTCAAATGAAAATCAGATCTTCTTTTGAGAAACTTTACATTGAATTCACATTTCAGAAGTCTCACAAAAATAAACAGGAAGGAACAAGCTGAAGTGCTATTTTAGTAACCGTAACTTCCAAATTAGTCTCTCACTGGAACACCCGACTGCTCATAACTACCCAGGATCTATCTGAACAACTAGATTAATGAGAGATGTGTGATTTTCCATAGGATTCCGTTCTTAAAATTTAAGGTATGGGACTGCACAATGAGGATCAGTGTCAGGTAAAGCTTTCAGAACCTCGACGTGGATGTCCAAGATTGTATTAGCTTCCCATCTTTGACATTTTTACAAACTAATTTACTCTCAAGATAAATAACTAATATAGTTATTTGAACGCTAGACAAATACATACAAAGATTCATAAACCTAGACTTGAATCTGGTTTCAATTAGTCCTTTTCCTTAATGGTTGGTTGGCCCACAGAGAGGGAGAAGTCCTACAAAAACACATTTCGGGAACAAGAAAATTTCTCCTTTTACAGCTAACAGTAAATAAGAAAAAGGTGGCTAGCCCTTCATGTCTGACCGAGAAACAACTGGTTTAAAGTCAGGAAACATTCTAAGAGAACGCCATTAAAGCAAAATCAAAGAACTAATTGTTGAAACGTAAGTCTTAAGACTCATCAATATATGTATATCCCTTATCAACTGCTTTCCTGTAGTTCCTGGTGTTGCACAAAGATAACTAATGTTGAAGCCATCTCTCCCACACAAGTTGGATAATTCAAACTAAACTCACAGTACTGCTATTAATAAGGACTTTTACAAACAGCAAGCAACTTAGTTCTATCATTTAAGAACCACATATAATATTTATTATTGTTCCTCTGTGAAATCTTTTGTAAAGATGATACCCAATTGTTGCAGCTATTCACTGATTATCTTTTCCTTCTAAAATTACATACAGTTCATATACTGCCCTAATTGTCTAACATGAACCTGTAACAGTGAGTTTTTTAATGCGCTAGCAAAGATTCTTTTTGAATTTGTGATAAATCAGGATTACACCTTAAGGATAACACAGCTAAAACAAAATCTAGTTGCATCTACAGCAAAATCTGAGGTGAATTTACATGCACCAGGTTTTCTGTTGCCGACAAAAGCTTATGGAAAAGCACATACTTTCAGAAGACAAACATTCTACTATTACAGCACCCATCTATTCTTCACAGCACACTGTGCAAATCCCATGTCAGCAGACACCACCTACAACAGTTTCCTTTGAGTATATTTAAAGGGTTTTTGGGGTGGTGGATTTTTTTTTTTTTTTTTTTTTTTTTTTTTTACTTTTCAGAATCGTTGCCTTTGCTGTCTTCTTCAGTCTTGTTGTCTTTGCTGCTTTCAATAGGCTTATTAGTTTCAGCCTTCTCATCTGGTTTTGCCTGTTCTTGCTGACTTTTTTCTGGCTCCTCTTGAACAGCCTTTTCTTCAAAAATGATAAAAACAGTATTATTAGTAACGGTTTTCTAGTGTACTAATTTAAAAGTATTCTTTGCTCATATATTTTAAAGACAATATTAATAAAACCTAAAGGTGAAAGTAAGGTATCTTGAAGAAATAAAAATTAAATAAAAACAGAACCTAAAAATCAAAGGCTTGGTTCAGCCATGAAGCATGTCTATTTTTCTGGTAAGAAATATTCTGAATGGGAATAATTATAATGCATTTAGTCAGTAGCCCAATTTCCCCTTTGACATTAGTTTACAACCAAGCAGTAACTTCTGATGTTTCTTCAGTTACAAAGCATTCACTAATTTTTACTCTTTAATCTGGTTTTGTTTTCAAGAAAACAAACATTAGTCAAATATGTTAGATGTTCAAAAGAAATCTAAGCAATTTATTTCCTTTTGATTCTCCTTGTGCCCTAAGCAAACAGACTGGCATACAGCTCTTCCCTATTTTTGTTCCTGACAATGAAGAATGCCTTATGTGTCCAAAAGAAGCCTGGGGCCCTTCTCATAGAAATATTCATAGTAAAAACTTCTTCTTATGAATTTTGTTTCTGTTATGAAGTATTCAGCTATAGCAACTTCAAGTAAACCTGGAGAGTTTTCTTTACAAACACTAGAATTATGCTTTCTGTCTGCCACAGATCCCAAACACATCCATGCACTGTACATGCTGCTTCTATAGCAGAACACAGCTATAGAAATTATACAAAAAGTACAAATAGAGGAAATAATTCGTGCTTTGTTAAGAGTTAAATATATATGTATAGCCTTATTCTCTAACCTTGAATAGGGTCTGGCATTTTTCCATCCTTACTTTTACAATCTGTTTCTTCTTCATTACTAAGTGACGTATCCATATGTTGAACTTTAGCTTTTGAAGGGCTGTCATCTGCATTAGGATCTAAACAAACACATTCAAAATGTAGCAAAATGGACATTATCTTGATAAAAGCGAAAAAGAAATTAGTTATAGTGGTTCTAAAAGTGCACTTGAATTTTAACTAGCTGCTTCTGTGCACAAATAGAAACAGTTACAAACATTAGAACAATTTTAGAAGCATTATTCTGTGATAACGTATTAAATACGAACTAGACATTTTAAAGATTTTATACCCTGGTTACAATTACATACATAAATTTCTTTCTTAACATAATTAAATATTATAAATTATAGTAGCGTGCTACATGGTCATGTGCAAAATTAGACACATTAAACAAAAGGATTTTGAATAGGATTCAACTTATTTCAAAACTCCTTCTTAGATTCCAAATGGTTCTTTCCTTTTCAGAGTATGACAGTGCTAATTGAGATCATTATACAAATACTCTTCTCATTACTTCTACTGAGCTATTTTAAAACACAGTTTAGACATTAATATGTGATAAAATTATGTACATTAGTTTTAATTCAAGTCTATATTTTCATGCAAGTCTGAGAATAAGAGCTTCATAGCAATTCTTATCCATTTTCCAGAATAGCATGCAGTTGGACTGTCTGTCCGTCCAGATGGTATTGTACAGCAAGTTTTGGAAGATTGATTAAACTGACTGAAGAAGTCTCACAGATACCATATTCCTACAGCTTTGTGAGAATCAAAGGCTGGTAAAACTGGAAAAGTTTTCCTCCACAGATAAGAGCTGTGGCTGTGCTTTAAGGATTCCATCTGGCTTTCTGGACTGCAGGTTAAATGCACACACTGAGGTCCAACCTGCTCATTCTGCCCAGTTCACCAAAATGCCTGTGAGCAGCTGGCACTGCAGAGAGTACAGCTGTTACCAGGTAAAAAGGTAAATGACTCTGCAAAGTGAGGAAGGCTTTGTGGGTGAAGGGGAGAATGGAGAGAAGAGCCATAAAAAAGGTCTTTCTAGTTGCTCCTGAAAGAACTTGCTCATCCATCAGTTTTCAGTATACATAAACCTTACAAAATGCAACTCAGAACATACGCACACACTACCATTCTGACCAAATCTTTCAACCTGCCCTGAAAGAAAGCTATCTTAGATCACAGCAAGTTTACAAGTTACATCCCTCTGAGCGCACTTACATTCTTGCCATCTCTTCCTCATCATCGGGGCATCCGTAACAACCTATAAATAAAAACCATTTACGTTAGCTATTTTGTGGATACAATTTTAACTTAGGTATTTCATCAAATATTTATTTTTTAAAGATATGACTGATAGTGGTACACACAAGTGTAAACCACCGAACGGACATGCAAGAGTAGTTACTCAAACAGTTACTTACCACAGTTAAACCTGTTTTAAGAGCTTAAAAAAATAAAATAGCTGGTTTCAGAAAAAAAAAATATAATGATTTATAACAGTTTATATACCCTCTACTTAAACATTCCTTAAATCAAGAACAAATTTTTTTATGGATGTAGTGAAACAGTTCATGGAAAGACAAAACAGTCTACAAAATATAAATGAAATTAATTATTTCTATATCCATGAAGAAAAATCTGAAACATACATACATGCATGTACGATTTCCACCAACATAATGTAATTAATATTCTTCCAGTACGTTTATTTGCTTGCAAATAATAATAGTCTGCATGCAAACAGATTTCAGATATAAGCACTTACAATTTTGCTGAAAGACAACCCTTGCATAATTAAGCAGGATTTGGGGCTTGCACAGAAAGAATACTTACTAGCATTAGATCTTGCCAAGAAACACTGCTTAGCAAGCAGGCTGTTTACACATTGAAATTGATGGAGAGCACAAATTTAAGGTATGCCAAAAAGAACGCTAAGCACCTGAGTTAAGTTGTCATGAACCAAAGTGGTGAGGCACACCTGAAGAAGAAGCTCTGCCAATATCCTGGCCAGATAAAGCTGGTAAACGTTTCTAAACATCATTGCAGAATAAACAACAACTGAAAGCAGTATGAAGATAACTTCATAAGAACATGCTTCTAACAGTGCAACCCCTCAACAGTTTCAGCTCATGGTGCTCCTATGAACCCATGCCATTGCTGAGAACCTCACATCCACCTGCAAATTTGTATACTTTCCCGTGTATATCACTGATTTTTTTCATCTGTTTCTTTTGTGAACTGCCACAGGATGCTAACAGAGCAGAAACTCTAACCTAGAAAAGTATGAAGGTAGCTTCCTAGCAACAATTAAACAAATTGTTTTACATACATACACAACTGGGAATTGGCTAAGTATTAATACAGATATTTTGTATATCTGTGCTCCCTAGAGTTGTATTTCTGTACAGTCAGATAGCATGAGTATTATTTCAAACAAGAGAAATACTTAAATACTTATGATGGGAATGACCAATGGGAAATTGTATCCAGAGTAATCTTGGAAGAAATATTAAAAAGATAAAAGCACTTGTAGTAAAGGTTAAAAAAAAAAGTTTTTTTTTTCAGTTTATTTATAAGTGTATAACTTCTAGCATTCTTAAGAAATGTACCTTTATTTGTTTTCTTCCTTCTTTCTTCTCAATTGTTAATGCAACTTGCCTAACTTTTCTGTTGAGTTCAGAGCCTTTACCCTTAACTTCATCAGATTCTGCTATCTCAGGATAATGCTGTTTCTAAAAAAAATAACGAGATGCAAGTCATGAAGTCATGCTTCATCCTATGCAATTCTTTCAAGATCTAGCACAGAAAGAGAGAATCATGGGAGAAAAAAATCAACCTGTATACATAAAAAACAGAACTTCCTGAAATGTTTAGGTATAGAATTGCAGACTAATTGAGGGGACTGAAGCTGAATCTGCTCAAAGCAGGCTTGACATTCAACTCTGAACTGGCTGCACACGGCTTTTTCTACTTGGGTCTTGAAAACCACAGTAGACAGATTCTACAATCTTTCTGGGCTACCTGCTCCAATGCCTGACTGTCCTCACAGCAACAAACTTTCTTATGTAAAGTCAGAAATTCCCCTGCTTGAATAAAGTTTCCAGCCATGCACGTCCATGAAGGGCCTGATTCTGACTTCTTAAAAACCTCCCCTGAGGTACTGAAGGGCTGCTGCTAGATCCCCCTGCAGCTTTTTCTTCTCTAGCCTGAACAAAGCCCAATTACCTTAGCCTCTTCTCACAGGGAGAGTGCTTCAGTCCCCTCACCATCTTGGCAGCTCTCCACTGAACTTGCATCAATAAGTTTATGGTTTGCAGAAGCACAAGGCTGGACACAGTATTCTAAATACGGCCTAAGAAATAGTCTGTTGCCTACAGTTAATCCATCCCAGCTGCATGACTTAAAAGTTATTCTTCTTGAATTATTATTACATTTACAGTACTTAGGAATGTAACATAGATGGGGTAAACAAGAAGTACAAGAGCTAAGAACATGAAAACCACCAATACAACTCTCACTGAGCATATCCAGCTGAATTAACGAACAGAAACAACAAGATCTTTAAGAAGGACATTGTTGCAGAACCAAAACAATACACCCTGTAACAACGTTAGCTCCTAAGACATCTAAAAGATGGAACAATTTCTTTATTGATTCAGTTCTTTACAGTAATTTAAAAAAATTAGTTATAAGCCTACTTCTAGGCAATTACAGCTGTGCATTTCCTTTTTGGCGTTGTTAGTCAACCAAAATAAAATACACTAACAACTCAGTGTCAGCAACGCACCTGCACACACATCATTGATGAGCTGAATTTTAAATCCATTTATTAGACCATCAACATGTATGACTGCAGTACAGATTTACGTGTTTTCACAAAACCTTATGCAACAGCTTAAAAACACCAGATTTTTTTTTTTATTAAAATCTGACTAGCAGATTCTCTACTTAAACCATTATACCAATAATAATAATTAAAAAGAAAAAAAAACCACACACCTTTACTGTAAAAACTTACCAAGTATGCCAGTCTATGCTTAGAGCCGCAAACGTGCATGAACATGTTACTCAGTCCTGTTTTACAGTGGCACAGTTGACACTCATAGAGAAAAGGGAAATTGTC
This sequence comes from Anser cygnoides, assembly GCF_040182565.1. Classification (NCBI taxonomy): domain Eukaryota; kingdom Metazoa; phylum Chordata; class Aves; order Anseriformes; family Anatidae; genus Anser; species Anser cygnoides. Next base: position 99,051,119 of record NC_089874.1, on the reverse strand, counting down.
TTTTGATCGGTATTCGATTATATAATTAAGTCCTGCATTGATTAAAAAAAAGTTAGGAAATTTGATGTTTGCTGAAACAATGTGTTCTACTTGTTTCTTAGGCTCCAAAATATAATCAGTGCTAGCTACAAAAGAGGTAATAAAGGAAACTATCGTTATTGCATGTCAAACATGTGGATGAAGATTTTTGTAACTATGAGTTATTTCATCTTTTGGTTGTCTAGACTTCTTCAACACCAAACACATAAAACCAAATTTCTTTGAGATGCCTTATTTTTACCACAGCACTTGACAAAATGGAAAAAAAAAATCCCTTAAAAATTAATAGCAACAGTTCTTTTGTTACTATTTGTACATTTTAATATATGCTCCTGTAGTTATTCTTCTAGTCCAGTACACTCTCCCTTCCCTCCACAGGATGGCAGCTACAATTGGACAAAAATAGTAAAGCTCATTTAAGTCCAAGTTTCTTTCTATCGTATCACCTTAGACTGTTTACAGACCATACTCTCAGAAGCATTCTAGGCTAAATCTAACAGTTTTGTCACTAAGATCAGTCCCTTTCATACCATACTACTACGTACTCAATGTAAAGTTAGTAAAAATCATAACGTGCATTAAAAGTTTACATTTTTAAGATTAACTCAATGCTCTTTAAAGATAAACATCACACAAGCAAGCAGTTACAGTATTAAAAACCCTCACCGAGTGCAGGTTCTGAATCTTTACATGTGTTAAGTTGCTCTTCCAAAGTCTGTCCATGAAATCTCTCTGGCTCAGTCTGCACTGTAAGATAAAATCAATTTCATGTAATCTCACATCATCCATCGATCAGTCTTCATGGTCTCAAAAAATCTCCAAAATGAAATGAAGTCCTGACTCTAACCTTTGGCCTAGAGAAAACATGCTAAGTAATTCACGTGTAAGTGAATCCCTGCTCATAAAGAGCCCCACAGCCCAAATCAAGTCAGTTACTGAGAAACTCTATCCCCAAAATCATGTTTTCACTTGTTTTATAACATCTTGTGTGCAAATATTATTCTATGTATTATTACAAATATTTACTGTAAATGGGAAATACAATGAATAGAAATGAACTCAAAGCAACCTTCTAAGATCTAGACATCTGTACCTCAAAACATTTCATTTCTCTCTACGCTTTCTTTTTTTTTTTTTTGACATTAAACATTCTTACCATAATCAGGAAGTTTTTCAGGTGTTTTCACTTGATCTCCTGTGCCACCTGCAGCTTTAACTAAAACAAAAACACGCAGAGACACAAAAAAAAAAACAGAAGTGGAAATTTGGTATTTTATATATATATATATATATTTTAAAGAAAACTATAGACAACAAACATGTTTTGTTTTGAACGTGCTACATGATTTTTGGGATAGAAAATATTTATACCAAACAACAACAAACTTATTTCATGTCAGCCAATTCAATGAAGCAGGCAGAGGCAAACCAATGCAGCCTCTAGTTACCTCATAACGTGGGTTTTAACACACAACACAAAATTAAATTCTTAAATAGTGGCTTAAATTCTAAGCAATTTTGACTGTAATTTAATTTACATAAAGACAACCTGCAACAAGGAGAAAGCCTGACTGATTCTCTATGATGCCCATACCTTTTATTCTATAATTAACAAAGCTTTATTTCATAAATTTCAGGGCTACTTTAATCCAATACATCACAGAAATTCAATTTAAATCCACTGATCTTGAGACGCTTAAACCTCCTGCCTGTCAAGACACTTGATTCAGGCCAATAACCTTCCTGTCCTTTTTAAAAGCTCTACAGCTATCCCCTTCCCAGTCAAGTATTTTTTTTTTCTGTTGGCATATGGCATGTGTTAGGGCTGGGGTTGCAGAACGTTAAGAAAGACAGAGATAATGACCACATAACGTGATCTGTCATGGAAGAACTGGGAGAGGGAGAGAGATCTATGTAAGATGAGACTGGGGCGGGGCGGGGGGAGTGAAATGCCAATGCATGCAAAGGAAACAAGTTGTCATGAAGAGAAAACTACAAAGACTAAGAATATAAATCATATTCTGGTCACTAGAATTCATCTACTTTTTTTAGTGTCCAATCAATCCGGGAAAAGGGAGCAGGAAAGAAGAGAAAAAAGATGTGTTGACCAATTCACCTCTAAACATTTCAGGGCATCTACGCTGATAAATACCTAATTGCTTAAATTTGCTTTAAAGACTGTACAAAATATTCCAGACTGGGTAGGTGCAAAGACAATGCATACTTGGGCCACAACTTTCAAACTAAATCCCAGGAGCAGTGCACTGCACAAACCTGTATCACTGTACAAACCTGTAAATACATTTTGGTGCGTCATAAAACACAAATAGGAAAAGTTATAGTTAAACCCTCATTCCTAGTGGAACTAGACTAGTTCATAAAAAAGTAAGTTTTAGTGATAATTTAAACCTATTAGAAGCACTTTGCTTCAGCTAAACAAAGATATCTGTAATGAGATCTTTAAAAAAGCAAATATAAAGCGTGTGCAGAACACATACATTTAGGAAGTATATATGTATTTTTTAAATGTAATTTCAATCTTGAATGTCTTTGAGGTTGCTCAAATTTTTAAATGTAAGCAATCATTAGTATTGTAGCTAGTGCATTTTAATAAACTTTGCTCACATTATTGATTTTTCACTGTAGGATTATACAGTTATATCATCGAAGAACATAGGTCAGGTCCTAAAGCACAGAGCTTGAGGAAGGCTTTTTCTTGTTTCATAAATACCTGAATTGGGGCAGGGAGAAAGCTGCACCTATAATATAGGATAGGAACTAAAAAAATCTTGCACTTACCAATACCATGAGCTTTCAGTGCTTCTTCAACCTAAGTTAGTGAATTATCAACAACCAAGGAAAAAAAACAGTCACTTAAGATTCAAAAGACAGCGATGTAAAAGTATCTTTGTTTATAAAATGGGTTAGATTAACACTAACACCTTAGACCACCTCAAGAAAATTACATTATACTCAAAAATATATTTTCCCCAGGTAGTCTATCATTTAAATAATTCCATGCTGCATTTATTATCAGTCCTGTATTCTGATGGATTCTCTGTCTCTACTAATCCAGAATACAAGAGGCAAAGTTTTATCCATCTTTTCTGATGGTACCAATGTACAAAACTAAGTTCCACTTTATTGCAGTAAACAAAATAGCAAAGCAACAAAACAAGTTAAATATCTGAAATTGCACACTCTAAAAAAGATATTTCAACCCCCCATTCTATTGCTAAATAAATCTATAAAATCCGACAAAAGGTGCACTCAAAAACTGATCTTACCGTCTTATGCTTGAATCCAAGGAAGTGAGTCTGCAAGTTTAATGCAGAAGCACACCAGATTTTGCAAATCTAGGTTAAAGAGAAGAAGTGTTTCTAGCATTGCACATAAACCAACAGAAAAAAAAAATACAACTGATATCAAAACAAATCACAACTGCCATTAAAATGTCAGCATAGGCAAGTTCTATAAAAGTACTATTTCTATAAGACAAGCTAAAGAACTTTACTAGACCTCAACTAGAACTTTTCTTCACGAGGTTCTACAACCACCAAATAGCCACGTAATTAAAAGGAATCTCCACATCGCATAAAGGTTTCAGATGTCGCCAGAATCCTGCTGCTATCTCATGGCATATTTTTGCGTGGATAAGCCAAGACAGATCCAAGATCTTCCTCACACCCTATCAACCAAGTCTGACCCAGAGGCAGTGCATACCTGTCACAAGCCTATACACGTGTCCAAAGCCAGTTTTTCTCAGAGCAGCAGGCAAACTAACAGACTTGCGCTCTGATCTGTTTGGGGCCTGTCTCACTCACATGCATGTCAAGTGTTTCAGTCACAGCTGGTTTATTTCCAAATACTTCCTCCTCGTCTAAAAAACATCTTTAAAAACAACAGCAATAACTCTGAGAAACAGATACATTATGATTTTATTTTTTTTTTCTAATGAGGAGCTGCAGTTTAATCTTCCACTTCAAAAGAACGCCCTTAACTAGAAACATAATATTATTTCAATTAAATTAAAATTACTAATTATTTAATGAAAGTATTGGCTTGGCTGTCTTGACACAACACAGTCAAACATGCAAAAGACAGCAAAGTAAGTTTGATGCCAGTGCTATATAAGGAGAGAGGAAAAAAAAAAATGTTAAAATAATAACAAAATAAAACAAGTTGGTAGGAATCTTCATACCCACCCAGAAAATCCACCTGAAGGACCCTAAGAACAAAAGATGTCTTAATGTACCTTCCTATCTTCTCCACCAGAGCAGCAGCAAATATAAGCCTTAGAACAAGAAGACGAGCTCAAGACTCTTAAATTCTTTGAGAAGTTTTCAATACACCTGCTGCATCTACACCTCTACCTTCCTAACACCTGGGTCCCCGTATTTCTATGCTTTCTTGCATTCCTGCTCACTGAATCCTTTTGAAAGGGTAGTTTTGTCTTCTTGATGTCCATTGAGTGTGTGAGACTAAAACAAATTTGACTAATTTATGCATATACAAAGAAGATAACAGCATCCCCAACATTCATTCTTAGAAGTGAGAACAGTAACTTCTTATATGGGCTTTAAAAAATCTGAAATATGCATAACTAGAGTATGGTCGAGTTGCAAAAGCAGAAAGATTTCCTGTCCTGTTCAAAAATGTTTACATGGCAAGAGTTTCATCCTCCTAACACACCATAACCATGCACTTCTGTGCCAGATGTTCTTTTGTCATGCCTCGGAATACAAACTAAAACCCCACAAGACATCCCATGCCGTTCCAGCGTAGGATCAACATCCAAGAGTCTCATCTACCCCAACAAAGTCCTAGAGTTCTCAGTCTCTCACACCTGGTTTCCAGTGCCCTGGCACTCCTGTTCACCAGAGTCAACACCACAAAGACGCAGAATCTGCCAAGATGCAGCAACTCTCACCACGCCCTGGGTGCACTAAGAACAAATTGTCACAGCACTGCAGTCTACCTGCCACAACCCTAAGCAGCTGGCCCACGACTGGTCTGGCCAGAGATTTATGGGCAGGTGAACCTACAAGGTCCTGCAACCCTGTGCAGGACAGTGGTGTAATACAGCTGACGGCAGTGGAAGTTCTCCCAGGAGGAGGATGGGCTCTCGAGGAGATAGATCAGTGCTTAGAAGAAATCCATATAAAATCAGAGGCTCCAGGATATAAGATGGTACCAATGCTCCTCTCTCATGTCATCTTTGTACACTAAAGAGCTGCTGAAACCAGAAATGGAGTACAGAGTCCAGCAGTAGCCAGACAGCTAAACACAGAGTCCAAACCCAGATGACCACTCTAATACACATGCTGTATGCTAATCTCTGTGTTTTGGTAGCACTATGTATCGTCATTCTGTAAAATGAGAAATCTCTCAGAAAAAAAGAAACAAAAAACATAACCATGGAAACACACAAACCTTTTTTCATTCCTGTTTTCTATCCGATTAGAAATAAAGAAAATGCTTTGTTTTTCTTTTCATTTGAGCCTCTAACAAACCACAAGAAAGAAGTTTTATTACTCAACATATGCTTCAGTATTCTTGCCCCTGCTCAGACAAAGATACTTAGCAGGTGTATGGACAGGCTTGTTTCAAGCAGACCACTGCCCTGGGTAAACTAAGGGAAAGAAAGAACATTTTGTAAATAACCTTAACATTTTTATGTATAAAGATCTATTTTTGAAAGGGAACTCCCACTGCAGCTTCTTGAACGTTAGCAAATTATCAACAATAATAATAACCTACCTAAAACTAAGAAACTATGCTCGTGTTAATGTGTTCTGTATTTGCACAAGATGTAATGGCAAAACTTTACAGTTAGTTGTTATTTTCACAATTGGTAAACTTCAGAACCCTAACTATCTGAACTGCAGACACTTTCTGTTGAGGTTTCAAAAAACATTATAGGGCAATTACTAAATTTGTAAGTTTATAAGGATCTCACAAAATTAACAATAGGGAAAGTACATTAAAAGATTAGAGAACACATAGGCAAGAATACTGTGCAATAAAGGTTACTAAGCAAAGCTGGCCTAAGTTAAAAATGGAAATATGCTAAAACTGAGCAGAAGACGGGCAAGTCATAAACCTAACACCATCACAAGCCAACTTGAACATAGCTGCTGTTTCCTCTGGTGTTCAGCAAGAAGTAGAACCAGTACAATAACTGAAACTGCCCATGTTTGGTTTGAATTCAACACGACAATGCATTCACATCAAAATGTCATTACTTCCCTTCAGCTTCCTGAAAATAATGCTCTGAATCAAGAAGCTGAACGAAGCCAAGTAACAGGGAACCAGGCACATCAACACTGTGGTAGCAAAACTGAAAGACGAAGGCTAAGAGGGGAGGAAGAGCTGCAAAAGATCTTTTCCTCACAGATTAATTCACTATATAAACAAGAAGGACTACTGGGGATCAGTCTGAGGAAGCCCAAAGCTGGCAGCAGGTAACATGCAGGTAAGAAGGAGGCTGTAATGCAAGGCTGCTTTCAAAACCACGTCAGCTGTAAACAATTGCTGTCCTATACAAATTCTCTCTATGTGGTGAACATCAGGTTTCAGCTGACTGTTACTCTGTACTAATAACTAGAATAACTACTTTTTGAAAAGGTGAAGGAGAAGTATCAGGCCAAAAACATGTTCAGAGATTCCCCAGGAAAAAAAAGCACCGGCTCAGCTCAAGATAAGAGTTCAAACTCGGTTCAGCTCGATTTCGCGTTAGTTACAATTCCCAGCAAGCAATACTTACGTTGCAGTAGAAGGGGTTTACCTGCTTCTTTATCTCAGCTTCGGGGTCCATGGCTGAGCTTCAGATGATATGGCAACTCTAGGGAAAGTACCAAAATAAAACAGATTGTTATTTTAGATCCAGGAAATCGCCCGAATCCCCGGGGCACGGCAGGAAACCACTCGAGCTTCCCTCGGGCAGCACAACACCGCCGGGAGCCCTCACCCACGCCCGGCAGCAAGACAAAGGCGGCCGCCGCCGACCTTCCCCGCGACCCCGGGGCTGCGCTGCCCGCCTCAGGGCCGCCACATGGCGGCCGCGCCGCCCCGCCGGGGGACACCGGGGAAGGCGGCGGCAGGGCCCTGGCGGCCCGGAGAGCCCCCGGGCCGCCGCTGGGAGCGCTGTCGGAGGCAGAGCCCGAGCTGGTGCCGTGGGGAGACGAGGGAGGGACGGACGGAGGAGGGACGGAGGGAGGGAGGGGGGGGGTGGCGGCGCTTTGTTGCCAGCCCGGGGCCGAGGGGTGGGCTCGCCCCCGGGAACGCCGCCCTGGTTGTGGGGCCGCGCACGGCGGGTCTCCTTCCTTCCCTCCCTCCTCCCCCTCCTTCCATCCCTCCCTGCTTTCCTCCCTCCCTCAGATGTTCCTGAAGCCGCATGTCCGCCCTGGGTGGAGCGTCCTTCTTTGTCGAGCGAGGAGCTGTTCTCCCGGCTGGCTCCGGCACAAGAGGAGCGAGCGAGGCAATATAAAAGGCAAGCGCCGCTTGAGGGGTGACAAGTCCGGGGGGGGGAGAGCCCGGTGGGATTCCTGCTTGCGCCTCTTTTCGGGGGAATTGCAGGGGAATTTCAGGCGGTCCTTGGGAATAGCAACCTGCAGCCCTCACCTTTCTTTGCCACGAACTGTTTTGGATGGCCTCCATAGGCACTGGGATGACCCGTGTAAAATATCCTTATAGAATCCCAGAGTCATTATATCTATGCCTTTGCAATGTTACATGTATTTTAAAAAAAATACATAGCATGTATATAAAATGTACCAGAAGAAATCCAGGCAAAACACTGTGAATTTTAACTAATAGATGGTTTTCTTCGTTTGCTGGACAGTCCATGATAATTACTGATTTGTGTTACAACAGATAAAAGCACTCAACTGCATTTTTTAATTATTTTTTAATTTTTTTTTAACCGATTGCATGTGACACGTTTTCCTTGCAGGTCTCATTCATGTTTGTAATGTGCATCTAATCACCTAGTGATTGCACATCTCAAGGTAGGCAGGGTCAGGCCTGGAACAGCCCGATGGAAGGATGCTCTGTGTGGAAAACCTAACATTTGAGGAAGAAGGAGGCTGTTTACTGCTGGTTCTCTCATTCTCCAAATGAAACATAAACCTGTTGTTGTGACAGGATTTGGTCGTTGCATTCCCATGCCTTTCTGTCACCCCCAGACACTGGATGAAAAGGACAGCATTTGTGACTGGCTACCAATGCTGTAAATCGCTGGTTACATGTAATGCTTCATCAGTAATTTAAGTTGGATAAATAAATTTTCTTTTTTTTTTTTTTTTTTAGTCCTTAACTATTTCTGAGAGCAATCCTGTTAGCATTGGCAAATGAATTCCATTTTCACACCGTAAGTGACTACAGTTTGCTAGCAAACTGTTATTTTTGTTTTTCGTTAGAGTAACCTTCACATTTGGGTTAAGGCTTCCATCATAATTTTCTCCTTGCATTTTCTCATGCCTAAAGAAATATTTCAGGCTCTGAACATGCTCACATGTGCCAACGTGAAGTGATTTTCTTTTTCAAAATGTGCTTTTTTGTAACCGGTTGGAGTATGAGTGTGTGTTTAGATGTGTGCAAGCAAAATAATACACGTTTACGTACTTATGAACATATGTACATTGCTTCACTTGTGTAATCTTTTTTCCAAGAAATTCTTCCAGCAGAGCACAGTCCTTCCTTTATAATCTTCAAGAGAAGAACGCCACACAGCATTTCAAAGTGTCAGGAATTGGGAGATATTTTTGTTATTTTTAAAGTGATAGAGGTTTGTGTGAGAGAGGTACTTAGGACACTGATTTGTTTTAATGCAAGTTATGAATGGAGCTATGCCAAAGAAGATAATTAGGATAAAGTAATTCCTTGCTGCACAGGACAGTCTAACAGCCTGAGCACCTGTAAGAGTGTGAGAAGCTTTCTGTTCTTTGTTTCTTTGAATTTACAGTGCAACTGTCCTCATGTGCAGTCGCATTCCCAAATCACATTCCCAAATCAATCCTGTTTTTTGCATGAGCTATATGCAATAAACTGCTTCCATTTCCACACAGATTCCTATGTGCTAAATTTTATCCTGGGTGTACATCTTGGAAGGATCTTTCAGCCTCGAAATGGAAATTATTTCACTTTGTGAGAGTCCTTTCTTGTATTCCACTGAGGAGCCAGTGGGCTGTCAAAAGGTGATTGATATCCATAAAGAAAAGGGTGAATACAAATGCATGGTAGTATTTTGCTGCAAATCCTCAGTGCTGTAAATTTTCTGGCATCTCAGAGTGCTTTCAACTTACCTTATTGAAAATGGGCTTTCATATAATGAAGTAAGCAGGCTGAGTGTGTAACAGCTTGAAAAGAAGCTTCAAGAATTTTGATTTTATTCCTCTGTATTAAGTGTATTAAACTGCTTTCAGCAATTCTTGAGTTCTTTTATGCATCCTAGTCATAATCCTAGCTTTGTCATGGAAAGGACACCAGTGCAGTGTGTATGTGTAGGAAAAGTAGTTAGGAATGTGTATGGGGGAGGGAAAGGCATTAGTCTTGTATTCTTCTCAGAGCAGAACCTATGTTTCCACTCTTAAACATACACCATCTGAGCTTATGACTAAGGAATCTCAGATCCTATCACAGTAAAAATAATAGCAATAAGTGAAAATGGGGTATAAAAGTGATACTTAGGGGTTTGCTGTGGCAGCAACCAGGAAAGATGAGCTTTTATCCTAATACATAGGGTGTTAATATATATGAAGTTACATTTTGAAGTATTTAAATGTTTGCCGATATCGGTTGATCTCTGACAGTCTTTGTAGCCAAATACTTAGCACCTTTGGCACCTGGAATCTAGAAGTCCAGGTATTATTAAATTTAACTTTTTGAACTTAGTCTCCAGAGTTCCTGAAAAACCCATTGTTCTGCTAATCAAAGCAATTTTCTACAAATAAATACCACTATTTTTAGTCTGAGTTTCTTGCGTCCTTTCAAAGCTAGAAGCAAGATTTACATGCCTCAGTGGAAGACCCGTGAAACCTCTGATCCTGGCTCTTTGGGGTCATCAGCTATTGGATCTTATGACTTGCCGGAGGGATTGCTTTCTGTTCTGCCTCTCAATGAAACTAAGGCTAAGACAGATTGAAACATCAATATTTAGTCCCAAGAATTTCACTGAAGCAGCTGTCCAAAGCAGCTCAATGGTTTGGAATGGTACAGTAAGTACCTAAGTAAAATCAATTTGCAGATAGAGTCCATTTCATTATAGGTCTTTTTTATTCTACGGGTTTTGAGAGCTGTTTCATGGAGCCAAGTTCCCAGTTTGCTTTTTTTTTATTATTATTATTTTTAGATTGCTCATTTCTTGACTTGTTGGTTTATTTATTATTTTATTTAAGGAACTTCTGCAGCAGATGTTCTCTTCTGTGTATCAGACCTAGACGTTATAATAATGATTGGAATGTGATACTTTAAGCTTTGTTTACACGCACATAGTTTGTACTCTGAGATTGTAGGTGCTTGAGAATTCCTGCTCACCAACACATGGAGTGCCTAAGTTTTCACAGAGACTAATAAATAACTTGATAGAGTGTGAAGGAGGAAACGCTGGATCTGGGAACTGTCTTCCTTACACCCAGATGCCCAGCTCTCATCGTTCTCCCACGTGTTTCTTTCTTGCATAATGACCAAGCTGATCTGTGAGCAGCAGAGCTAACGAAGCCTGGTTTCCTATGGATCTCTGCCCTTTGTGCCCTAAATCCTGTCTGCTCCAAAACTCCAGCTCTCCCATTGACACCAGCATTTCTGAAGAGACCGCAGAACTGCGACTAGCCAGGATCTATGTAGGTTCCAAGTGTCCAGTCTATATGTACCCAGTGATTGCTTGGTTGAGCACTGACAGAAATAAAGTACAGAACTGGGTGCTTCTTTTTCACTAGGGGTACAAATTGGCTGCTGCCAGAGACTTAGCATGCTTAACTGTACGTTGTAGTTTCTTAAACTCAGACTATTACTATTTTCTATTCACTTTCTTTCAGCTTTGCTATTCTGTGCTTTGTTCAACAGCCTCCTCCATCCCTCAAATCCTCTTCGTTTTTCTGGGTTTTATCATATAGGCTATGATAATCCTTATCATCAGCTACTTTAGAATATTCCTGTTCTCATGTGAGAGATGGTTTCTCATTTTGATATTAACTTGTCTGTTAGCTTTCTTTGTTAGTATAAATAGTTGCCTTCACTGAAAGAGGTAAGAATAAGTGTAAGTATTTAGACATTTGGAGGAAAGGAATTACAAGGATGGTACAAAGAGAATGCTAGTGTAGTGGAGTTAAGAAAAAAAAATATTTGGACTGAAAAAGAGGAAGTCTGACTGTGGCATCTACTGAATCATCAGGTAACATTATGAGAGAAGTAGTAGAAACAGTAGGCAAAATACTAGAAAAATCATTTTGGGAAAGAGTTCTAGACTGTTAGGAACATGAACCAATTATGTATGTTCTGTCCCTGAGTTTTAAGTTTAAAACCGGAAGAAATGTGAGCTAAGACAGTAACGCTTTTCCTTTTTGTACATAACTATCCAGAAGTTTCTGCCCGAGACTTGAAGCTAACTGGGGCTGCACAGTTATAGAGGGAGTGAGATCCTGGTCAGGATCCTTCTCACTGCTGGATGTCAGTCCAGAAGGGCTGAGTGTGGGGGAGAACCAAACTATCAGAAGTCTTTAAAGAGAGATCTTTTTAATATAATTTCTTACAGAACTTTGAAGTAATACAGAAAGGATGTAAGGGAGAAATCAGTTATACCTATACAACAGGGACAGAAGAGGGTCTTTTGTGTACCCAAGGAAAGACAAACCTGCTGAAGACAACTTTAGATTTAAACCAGAAGTGATCAAGGGCTGAATTTCAGAACTTGCTCCACAGTTCAGGGCTTTGAAAACTGAGTGTAATGAACAGAAAAACAAGGTGTTAAAAACAAGTTACTAAGTAAATTGAACACCAAATATTTTATAGCAAGACAAAATATAACAAAGGCAGGAAGCATCTTTTCATTAACATATACTTCTTATGGAACTGTGTAGCCACTAAAGTAGCAATAGAAACCAGCTTATAATTATGCTATCTAACCTGAATGTTTTGTTATTTACCGTAGAACTATGCACAAGCTTTTCTAGATAAGGAAGTGTTTTGGAATCAGAGGTTATATTTAGGAGTTGTTTGCTGAAACACAATTACTTGATACTGTAACCAGTTCTAATGTGTTGTTTTTTTTTTTCTTTGTTTCCAACATTGTTTTCATAGGATTTTTGGCTTCTTGCAGAAACAGTAGAAAATGCAAAACGAAATAATAAAGCCTGCTAAATACTTCTCGGAAGTGGAGAAGAGTGTGCTGCTTGCATTGGTTGAAAAGTACAAATATGTACTTGAGTGTAAAAAAAGTGATGCGAGAACTATTGCCCTGAAACAACGCACCTGGCAAGCTCTAGCTCATGAGTATAATTCGCAGCCCAGTGTATCACTGCGAGACTTCAAACAGTTAAAGAAATGCTGGGAGAATATCAAGGCACGGACAAAAAAGATAATGGCACATGAAAGACGGGAGAAGGTAAAAAGAAGTATTAGTCCACTTATAAGTACTCACATCATAGGGAAGGAGAAGATTGCCAGCATAATGCCTGAGCAAATGTACTTTTTGCAGAGCCCACCAGAAGAAGATTCGGAATATCACCCTGATGCTTCTAGTCAAGGTATAAATGTTGTTGTGATGATGCATGTAGTTTTCTTTTGTCTGTGGTTTTGCCAGTGATTTTTTTTTTTTTTTTTTTGCCAGCAATCTAAATCTATCCACTTAGCTGTGACTGCTGGTTACAGAAAAGTAATTTCAGAGCTGTGATATTACAAGACTGTCTATATCCCTAGGCCCCCAAGAGTTAAACTAAGATCTTAATCTTTTTTTTTTTTTATCTAAGTCAGTTTTTGACATATCTTCTGCTTTGTAACGAGCATCACAGCAGGCATCACACTCGCTTTACAGAGAACAGAAGGGTCCCAAGGATATTTTGATCCTTTGTAAGGTGTCATTTTGTTGGGAAAAGGTCTGAGCAATAAAAACAAAACAATCCACCAGCAGCAAATTGATAGACAACTATCTGCTGCAAGAGTTCCCTCCAGGTCTTTCCTCTTCTGTGTTCAAGAAGGACTAAAAAGTGTTTGTAGAATCGTATTTCACACTGCAGTCCACACTGGAGAATGGCATTTTTGAAAAAAGTTGAGTACTATATTCTTCTTTGTTTGGCAAGCATACACAGAAGGAATAGTACAAGACTATAAGGGAGCATACCTACAGTCCTTTCTTGCAGACTTCAGGAATGTCCACGTAAGACTTTTCTTGCTAAAAAGAAAAGAGTAATTGCATTGTTAGATAACATTCTTGCATCTTCTCTTTCATGATTGTATTTAGCATAAGTAAAGACAATAAATTGCAGTGGTTACTATTATATTCCATCAGTAGTTTCTTTTATTTCAGTAAAACAAGTAGAACCTTGTTGAAGTTAGAATAATATTTTAGAATAATATTTTTTTTTCCAGAAAATATACAACACTGTGTTTATGCTATATGCAGTAATGATGAGGAAGGAGTAAGTAGTAGCCTTCCCCATATTTCCACAGTCTGTTGGTGTTATTGTAGGTGTGACTCTTTACCTGACACTCAGATCTTTCAGGAGATGATTGCAGGTCACATACAGATTTGGCTTAAACATCTGCATTAAGGTTCAGCTCCAGGCTCAGCCAAGCCCAGAATGGTTCAGTTCAGATCATTATGTCCTCAGTATTCTATACTAGAACAGCGTTACATGGTGGCTGCTCTATTCTGGTACAGAAGCATAAGGTTTAGATGTATACAGCTCTAGATATTATCACAAGTTTGTGTTTCTTGAGGGAGAAGAGGGGTATGCTATAATACTTTTTCTTTTCTGTTTTACAGAGTCGTTTGTCATCTCAAGTAGAGAACTCTGCGAGGAAGAGAAAGAGCTGGTACATTTCCCAGTGTGTGAAGGTACCTCCCAACCTGAGCCTTCGTGTTCTGATGTCAGAATAGCAGCGGATAAGAACTACAGAAGTAAAGCGTCTCAGGAAGGTGCTCTGAAAAAGATGCATGAGGAAGAGCATCATCAGCAAATGTCAATTTTGCAACTGCAGTTAATCCAAATGAATGAAGTTCACGTGGCAAAAATACAGCAAATAGAAAGAGAATGTGAGATGGCTGAAGAGGAACACAGGATAAAAATGGAAGTGCTAAATAAAAAGAAAATGTATTGGGAGAGAAAACTGCAGACCATCACAAAAGAATGGCCTGTATCATCCTTTAACAGACCCTTTCCTAATTCACCGTAGAGCATAAAGTGGCGGAGTCAGTTTGATTGAGCACATTTATAAGTAATGCGCACTGGAAAGAGGGTGTTTTAATGTGAATGTACAGTGACAGGATAGGTGCCCAGCTGATAGGGAACACACTTTGATGCTTAACATTTAGGGAAACACTGGTAGAGTCTGCCAAGGGCAGAACGGTACTGTTCATTTGTAGGTAATCCTGACTTTTGTAACTTTCAGACATACGCAGTATTCTAAAATGTGAACATATTTTCTGCTCTCAGAATACCCTAACATTCTTTGAAATTTAAGGTATTCCGGGTCTTCTTTCATTGGGTATTCTTGAAAAAATGTAACAGCTTTAAACATCAGATTATGGTGTTTATTTTGGTTTCTAGCACTTCATACCTACCATTTCCTAAATAAAAGCAAGGGTTGCTCTCTGCCATTGAGAGAAAAAGCAGTTGACAGATGTTATGCTGGGGCACAGAAAAACAAAACAAAGTGAACGTTTAGCCTCTGGTTAATATAGTCCATAACCTACTCTTCATAGAAGATGTGAAAGTGAAGGAAGTAGCAAAAGCAACACTGTAGTAATTGAGCACTTTGCTTGTATGAACAGCAGTAATATTTTCTATCTGGCTGGCTGATTGAGAGAGTGGCTGTGGAGTGGCCCTTGTGTTCTTTGAGCCTTGACCCTTATGAAGTTGTAAAGAAGGTGACTTCTTCCTCAGCCCCTGTGCTTGTGCTCTCTTTTCCAGGCCTGTCTTGTATTCAAGTAGAATACCGAAATAGGAGGGCCGCATGCTGCTGCCAGTGCTATGTGCTGTGCACGTGGAATCGTTCTGAGGGGAAGACCTTTTTAACAATTCATAAAGCTCTTAAAATGTAGCAAGTCATCTAGTCCATTGGCAAAGTTTCCTTCTGTCTCCCCATGCAATACTTAGCAGCTAACTGGAGTATTTCAGCTTCACTAGAAAAAAGGCTAAGACTTGCCTTCTTTTCCGTAGCTTTGGGTGGTAAGCTAGGGGATCATTCCTGTCTTGGAGTTCTGTTTTATTCTGTCATGTGTGTTAAGGTGATGTATTTCTTTGCTTTGCTGTCAGTGAGAAGTGACAGACATGATTTGTATGAAAGCATTCCCATGAAGGCCCCCGCAGAGTTTGGGGGCCCAGAATAGTCGATGGTAGGAAAGCACAAATAAAGATAATCCTTCCTTAGGCAATAGTTTGTTCTAGTGGGGCAAGGGTTAAGAAAAATGAAATACAGAACTCCATAAAGATTCATAAGATCTTCTGATGTGTGAAAAGCTGTTTTGTAGGAAGCTGTACTGCCAACATTTGAAGCAGTGAGAAAAATGAAGAAAAGCATATATTTTCAATGAAAATCCCAAGTATCCCATTATTCAATAACGCATTTTTAGGTCACGATTAATAAGGTCACATCTAGACAGAGAGCACCATATTTAAATTAGGGTATGACACAAAACATGCTGTTCTTCCCAGTTACACTCCTATTTCTTCCCTGGATATTCTTTCTAGTGCAATTTGTTTCGGATTTGGTTTTTGGCAGTTGGTTTCTTGCTAGGTTTTTTTTGTTATTATTTTTCCTTTGAACTCCTTTCCCTGCTGGTGATTCATCTTTGCAAGCACTGCCATTATCAACCACAATACTCACAGTGGTTAACGCTGTGGTACATGCACTGCTCCCTTCAATGTGCTAACACCAGCAAATGCAGTGGGAGTGATTTATCGCAACTTATTTTATATTACAGAGGAAAAAAAAAAAAAGGCGATTTTGCAGAGCTGCTGCAGGATCATAGAGCCGGTCATGTATGAAATCTGAAGACAGATCTTTTTGACAGGAGACTCGGTTTTCTTATAAATTGGCTGTATGAAGGAAGCAGAGGACTTCCAAAGGAAGATATAATTACGGACACTTTTTTTTTCTGCTGCATGGAAACAATATTGGAAGGTAGGACAATGATGCACAATAATGGTAGAGGCAAAAGAAAGCAGTGAACAGGAGTGAGGACCTTTATGGTCTGAGGTTGCATTCTGTGTTTCTGGAAGGCAAGTGAGTTATTTGAGTGGTTATGACAGTTGGTTAGGCACCGTCCAGAAAAGAGATAGAAAAGGTATTTCTCTTAGCCAGTGGTAGGATTCTTTCCACACTGCTCCAAAGCGAAAGCAATTTGAAACTCTGTCATTAAAACCAAGTGTGCTAAGGTGCCTAGAGGTGACCAATGGAGACAATTTCAGCACTGTGAAGAGAGCAAGAATGGAGAGACAATCCAGGTCTAGATAGCCTTGTGGTAAGGTATGAGTAGTCCAGGGAGAATCAGTGATGTTTGAGATAAGGGTGGTTTTGACTCCAGAAAGCTGTAACGTTGCTCATGAAAGATTGTTTTATTTTTGTATTTAAAAAAAAATCATTTAAAGTATGCATGTTTTCAGACTGTACTAAGTGGGCAATGTCTTTATTTTGGTATGCATACCTATTCTGAACCCAAAATTTACGGTTCTTAGGCTGAACAATAGAACCTTTTAATTCAGCTTGTACTTCAAAGAAAGAAAACCACAGGAGAAAAATTAAAAAGAACCAAGATGAAGATATGAAAGAAAGAATGATCAGTACATACACAGAGGAAGAATGGGCATGTCACACCTAACAAATGATCCAAGATGCTGTTGTGGTGGGCTTAATGAAGACCCAGGTTTTTGCTTTCCCATCTGTGGTCGACTGTTGGCTGCTGTAGGGTTGGTTGATAGAAAAATGTCAAAGATCAACATGATGAAGTAGTGTGTCTCCTTGCCAGGCTTTCACTTCTCCACCTAATGGCTTTATAAAGTGATTGCTGTGATGGAGTTTAAATGACATGAGAAATGTGGGGTTTTGTTTGCTTGTTTGTTTTCAGTTCCTCTGGTTTTAGGTTTTTTCTTTTCTTTTGTCCAACTTTTCGTAGTTGTAGTATCGCCATCCCAGAAAATGTCAGTTTGTTCCTCTGACTTTTTTTTTTCCAGCTTACATCATTGAGATACTTTTCATATCATTGTGTTTTCCTGTTAAACATCTGGCCAAGCTAAATAGGCATTTTCCCAAGTTTTTTCAAAGATGAACTACAGCAGTGCTAAAATACCTATTCTCTGGATTTGTTATAAAGTTGTTGGCAAGAATGAAATTAAAAGATACACTGGGCCAAACAATCCCTGTTTAATTCCATAAGAAAAAACATACCAGACAGATACGGATATTCCTCGGACTCTGTTCTTACGAAGAGAAGGTATGACCTCCTAGCCAAGGTGTGGCAAATTTCTTCATGCTCTCCAAAAAGACACTAGCCTGTTCCTAGCTCTGTCTCTCCTTGGAGATCACCTAACTTATCTGATATAAATCATCTTTATTTGATAAGTTTTTCCTTTGCATTTATTCCCTACATCTGCTTCCTCCTCCCCCCCCCCCCCTTTTAATTTTTTTTTTTTTTTTACTAGCAATAAGTGCAGGAGATTTCATCCAGAGTTATACATTATGGTCTTTTCTGTCTTGGCCAGACTGCCTATATCACATCTGAACATGAGATGGTTGCTCCTCTCAGTCATCTTCTTCCACAGCCACATAAAGTATGGTCACTTAGCCTTTTCTGCACACCTGCCCACATGTTCTGCATTCTGGGCACAGGCTAGGAAACGCAACAGAGGATTTTGGAAAGGGGTTGGTGTAGAGAAAGGCTTGTACAGGGAGAAGCACTTTCTCTCCATCCCAGCTCTGTGTAATTCTAGGAGGACAGTCTGTGACTACAAAGTCATGAGTATCAGAGCTAATGCAGGATGCTGAAGCTGTGTAATTGGTACTGATTCTTCATAAATCCTTGGGGTTCGTTTAGGTTTGGAGTTTCTGGTAACAAAGTTCCTTCTTGCTAGGTAGTTGAAGAGTCTGGAAGTTTTTCAGAGCCTCACCTCAAGCTCTTGACCTTGACAAAGAAGTAACCCCTCCTGCAATCCATGGTAGTACTTCCTTCAGGGCCCAAGCTGCTCTATCACAGAGCAAGGGATCTTGCTGTTTACCACAGATCCTCTCCGTGACACTCCTCCCTACACAGTAGAGATGTCTTTAGCCAGGACTGAATGTCCATCCCTCCTGGGCCATTGCTCAGAGAAGATGTCCACACCGGGGGCAGGTACAGCCGGTGGGGCCTAGCTCAGCACTAGGGCCGAAGCAGGCCTCTTGCGGCCCCATGAGCAGCAAAATGCCTTGTGGCCCAGGGCTACCCTTTTCTGAGTTATACCACATCTTGTGCAGCTGAGGATGTAGTCCTGGATTTTGTTTGCAATACTAAATGTTTGCAGTCTCCCAAGACTTCTTTTTTTTATACTGCTTGTAGCTACAGTGGCTTTTACAACGCATCCTCTTCCTTCTTCCACGCTCACGTTTTAATCCTTCCCATTCATCCTGAATTTCTGTGGTCACAGCGCCATATTCCCAGCTGTTTTTCTCACGATAACGTTGAAACGAAAAACTCCTACACATTTATATAGTGTTACTTTACGGGGTAGGTGAATTACATGTAAATCTTAAAATAGTATTTTTATTTAAGCAAGTAAAGTCCATCACAAGTAGTCCTGTGATTTCATATTTTGAGCTAGCTTGTTCAAAGCTGTTCTTACATAACTGATACATCTAAGTGGTTTTTGTTTGTTTGTTTGTTTTTCCATTTTTTCTGTCTTTTCACATTAATTTTCTATTTCTTCTCCAGGCAGTTAAATGCAAAACTCATATATCATCACTCTTCCTGAACTTTGTCTCTAGGTAGATATTCAGAAATGTTTCTGTGTAAAGTCAGCACTAACATGTACCAAAATTAACACATTTAGGTTAATGAAATAAAACAAGTAACAAGCTGATGGGATAATATGCAGAAGAGAAATAGAGAAATAAGAGAGAAAGAGAGAAAGAGAAAGAAAGAGAATAAAGAAAGAAAGAAAGAGAAAAGAGAGAAAAGAGGAAGAAAGAAAAGAGAGAAAGAGATGTAATAAAAAGGTTGTTGTCATCTATAAGCATAGGATAATGTATTTTTACAGCAAAACCAAGCAGTGACCTCTGTTTCAGGTATCCGAGAATAACTTCTATGCAGCTGATTTACAATGGACTTTGCCTCTTAGTTTTTTTTTTTTATTTTTTTTTTCACGGAATTACACAAAAAAGCTTGATATGCATATAGAAATGTAGACAGATTTCTGGGCCTCAAACAAGAGCAATGAAACAAAAAACTCCCAGCTGTGGCCCTGAGCATTTCGCTGCTCTGGTGGTGAAACGATTAAGCATCCCACATAATTAGTCATGTTAATAACACTGAATGAATTAAAAACTTACAAAGGCAATAAATAAATAAGGTAAATGCTAGTACAGTTTTCAGAGTGAGTCAGAAGTGAAGACAGTTCTTAGTTGTCCTAAGAGATAACACTCGCGTATGTCAAACAATTTCCCTGCATGGTCTTCACCTTTCCTGATCACTGTTGTCCTTGAGGATCTGGACACCTCCATCACACCATTAGCAGCTCCAAGTGCCTGTCAATAAGAAAAGTAACCACGTCAAGTAGGAATTCTGCCACAATTATTAGGCATCACTCCTCACTAAAGTGAATTTGGACAATTTTTTGAGCCCATGGTATCCAGACACACATGCTATGCACTGAAGAAAAGCATGTGAAATTTGTCCAGCATGTAGCCAGCCAAATGGTATCAGCTATACAACAAGGAAAAGGAAAGGATTGTCTGCCACATGGCTTTGGGTTATAAAACTTTTTTGTTGATGAGGGAGTCTACAGTGTATCTTGCTGGATGGTCAAGCTGTTTAACAGTGGGAAAAAAGCACTTTTCCCAAATCTTTTAACTCACCCTAGTTCAGATTTCCCAACCCGTTAAAACAGCCACAAGGGAAAAAATAAAATAAAATAGAATTCAGCAGTCATGACAGCTAAAAACAATCTTGCTTCATCAGAAGAGCTGGCTAGAAAAAAAAATAATAATAATCTACACTATATAAGCACATATATTTAGGGAAAGAACTCTAACAGAAATAAAGCACAATAGATTTTTAGACAGTCCTTAATTAAATAATGTGTTCTTAAAAAATGTTGATTGAGCTTGTTTTCCCTGTGTTATTCAGTCCAGCTGCAGAATAGTTGTGTGCTTCACTTTCTGACTGATTGTTAGAGCACCTAATTAATCAAATTTCTTTGGCAAGAGAGAAGGAGGTTTGCGTTCAGCACAACGTAAGATTGATGGTATTCCACCAGCCTTCAGATATTTCTTCTCAGATATAAGGGGCTGTTCTTGGACAGTCCTGGGTTGGAAACTGGCATTATATGTGCCAATTTGGTTGTAGTTTATTATTTGTATGGCACTAATGAGGTGACATATAAACTCCTTATGCTCTGCCTATAATTTGGTCATGTGTAAAACCCTTCCCTTTCCTTACAATTACACCATGAAACGTACCGAACCACAAGTGGACCAGCTGAATCCCCAGTATGTACTTTGTGCCACAGCGAAATGTGGAGGCAAAATTCTGCTTCTGTTAAGTTTTAGACTTTTGACATTTTGACCTGTTACTCTGACTGATGTTTTGCTTAAAATTGCTTTCTTCTACTAGATACCTTTGTATTCCCACAGAACTGTCCTTCAGCTCAATGAGCCTTTTGGCTTAATAGCTTCTGAATTCCAAGCCTATGGACTATACGAAGTCTGAATTGACACATGTGATAAATTTCATTTTTCTGAAAAAGATTTTGTACATACTGTCACATACTGAGACTCCAAATACAAATTAGGAAGGCAATATGATGGATTTGGTATTTAAACCAGCACTAAAATTATGGCAGGCTGGGAGTTATCACTGCTGACCTAATACAGAGATTCAACCACTGCTTGAACAATGATATCCAATCCAAATACTGCCTTACCTCCAACTTTCCATCTAAAATGAGGTGTAATGAGAAGTACTTGCCAAATAAAGCTGCGGTAGTTTCCAAAATGCATTTGTTTTGATTTGGTTTGATTTCAAGTACTGCCTTTGCATAAGGGCTCTGAGGCTAGGCTGGGCTTTACGTTGCACGCTGTTGCTGGCTGACAGCTTAAGAAGGCTTCCATGTGGGTTTGGTCCCATTCCTCTTGAATGCAATACTGTCTCATGGATGCACGCAGTGGTGATGAGGTGATGCTGATGGGACTGTGGGGAGGGATTCCAGTTCTCAAGTTGCCTGGCACTGAAGTGTGCCTGCATCTTTTCCAATTACCAAATCAGCAGTGGTGGATGGATTTGTATAAAAAATGAGGGTCTTCAGCCAGCAGGACAGTCTTTGCTAAGTTTATCATTGAGGTGCCTCATCACACCAACAAGGTGGCAAGTTTAGAGGTATGATCAAGAAATGACCATAACAGTACCTGCATCTGTCTCAGCCATTTACAACAAATTCTTCTGGGGTAAATCGTTCTTTTACTCCTCTCATGGACTGATAAATTAATTGCTTGCTTCCAGTTCACACTTCCATAGTCCCACTGAAACTAACAGGTTTCTCCAGGTGTTGCCGTGGGTTTGATAGAGAAGTCTAGATCTCGGCTCTCATTCTGGTCCAAAACCCACAGCTACTGGGGCTGCTTGTGCAAACCTGGCAAAAAGTCACTGTCAGGGAGCCAGGCTGGGAAAGTCAGGCAGGAAAAAAGCCTGGCTTAGGCTTGAACCCTTCCCCTACACACAACGTGGGTGGCTCAAGCCCCACAGTGCAGCAGACTCAAGCCCGCACACCCTCACAACTTAAAACCCAGCCAGGGTGTAGTAACTGCAGTGGTTTATTTTACTGATCTGTAAAAGATGGCTTCAGGTGGTAAGCAATTCTTTTTAATTGTTGTGTATTCAAATCTTCCAAATCATGGGATAGGTTAAAATTATATCTTGTCAAGTGCTCAACTACCAAGAGCAATAAATTATCACAGATTCAGTCTGATAGATTGAGTTTTCTGTTAGGATTTGGTTAACGGGTGCAGTATATATTTCACACAGGCACACTCACCTCTTCCTTGTAAAATCATTGCTACTTCCATCAAAGTAGTTTGCATTCTTAAAAAAAAAAAAAATACCCACACCTATGTTGTTTATATAAAGCCAAACACACCCCTGATGGATATATATAATTTCAACAAAATGAACAATAGATTTAATATTTTTCCAATATTTCATATTTTCAGCTATATGTGTTGTTTTGTTGTTTATTTGTACTTTCCACATTTTTTTCCCTGCAGAGTCTAAAGCTAAATAATGAAAGATCTGATCTTCAGGTTCTAGATATGCAGAAGTCCTGGTATTTTAGATCTGTACCAGAGAAGGTTCCACAGAGCCAGAAGGCATAGACCTCATAACTTTTTTTTGTGGTTGTTTCTGGACTTTCAGTCATAACGTGCACAACCCATTTTATCACCAGCTAGCATCCAGCAACACAAGCATAGATGCAGGACCTGTTTTTCAGAGCTGCTGACCTGGTGGGCTCACATTGTCTTCAGCAGGGGCCTCAAGAGCCCTGGACAAAACGGGCTCTAGAAACCACAGATGGGATTTTCAACAGAGCAGATTAGCTACACTTTTGGATCCTACCAAATTCCAGTGAGCACTGGAGCCCCACTTCTCTTGGGTATCTTAAGGAATTTCCAACCTCTGAGACTACAAGCAAAAACGAACATAAACGCATATACGTTGCTGATCAAGAGCAATCACATAATGGTTTTCTTTAACATTTTTCTGCCTGTGATCTTTGAGTGACTCTTACTGCTATATGAGTAAGAATCTCTCTTTTCCAAAAGTTGTACAGTTTTGCAGAAGTATTTTTCCCTGAGAGGCAAAAACATTGTAAAAAATAATTTGATTCTAGATGTATTGCTGTCTCTCCAATGATCGTTCATCATGCTGGCCAGGTTTGAAGAAGTCTGTCTTTCCAAGGGGAAAAGGTTAGCTTTCACTTTAATTTGGCAATGACTCAGGGTGTTATTCAAGGTTGCTGAAAGAGGTTCTCTCTCCACTGTCACATTTTTAATCCTGCAAAGACGTCCCTCATTTTTCATGTATATTCCACCAGCACCTGAATTCATTTGGTCACAGAGACTGCAAGAGTCTTCTGAAAACCAAAGTGGTGATATTTCCATGGGTGTGCAGGGTGCTCAGGATCACTACAGTCCCAGTGCAGAGGAACTGAAAATCTGAACTCTACAGTATTGGCAGCACTAGAGCTTGGGAATCTCAAGAAGAAAATTGAATTTAGGTGCTCCTCTTTGTCATTTTTGTATAAGTGGTCAGATAATTAGGAAACCACTCCTTATTTACACACTGTTGTATTTATTATGTGACATTAGTTTCTGTTGTATTTTAACAGCATATAAAATCACATTGTATAGTGTTTGTGCTTATAGTTGGTGAGCATCTGAAAGAGAACTACCATTTAAGTCCTGGGCTATTTGTCTTAAGATATTTGTCTTAAGATATTTGTCTTAAGACTCCTTCTGGTACTAAATAGTTTAATGGGGTATTAGATGGTATCCTTTGTGGTCTTTTCCTTTTACTAGCAACAGTCTCTGGGTTTTGCTTTTTAAATTGCACTGAAAACTATACATTATTTCAGCCTCAGCCCTGATTTAGCCAAATGGTTAGCCACAAGGCTAATGTGATTTTTCTAACATGGTGTCAGCCTCAGTCATCTCACCCATTTAAAAGTGTTGGTTTAGTATTTTAGTGCCTCAGATACCACCAAGGCTGTTTCTGCCCTGCACAGAAGTAGCTTCTGGCATTGCACCTTTAAACAACTATTTTTTGTTGTCATTTTTTAATTGATAAATAAATGGATACATAACACCCATGTTATAGTTTGAATCTCTAAGGAGCCCACAGGTAGTGTATCTGCATCCTTAGAAATGTGAGGGATGGGATTTTCATTATCTTTATTCTACAGCTAATTTTCATAGCAAATTCTTTGCTATAGAAACAGCAACTAAAAGGAGACAAAAGTAGGGCTGTAAAATGTATAATTTCTAATGAGGGAGATGTAAGAAATGCAACAAAAAGTAACATTGGAAGAAGAGAGCCAGTAACTGTCTAAGTGAGAGGAATCTACTGTATGTCTGAAACTCACAGAGTATGTAATAAGGATGAATAACTGTGCATTTTAGTGCCTTGTTTCTTGTAAATGAATCATAAATTACTAAACATTAATCATTAAGAACTTCTGAGAAAATGTATCTAAATATTGCTAACAGAAACTGTATATTCACAGAAAAGTCAATAAATCCTCAACTATTGTTAAGTATTAATTAGAGGAGATTTTTAGTCTCCATTCTCTCAGAGTTGTTTTCGAATAATGTCACTGGATTCACCCATGGCTGTGCTATTTCTGTCCTCAACTAAATTCCGCTCAATTGCATGGAACAGAGAAACTCTTTCT
Organism: Anser cygnoides; assembly: GCF_040182565.1. Taxonomy (NCBI): domain Eukaryota; kingdom Metazoa; phylum Chordata; class Aves; order Anseriformes; family Anatidae; genus Anser; species Anser cygnoides. Next base: position 99,026,232 of record NC_089874.1, on the reverse strand, counting down.
GAGTTACACTCTCAAATTCTGTGGAAGAAAGTGCTGTTTGTGAAGCCTTTTGCACACATTCACCACAGAACTTCATATTCTGTTTAGGCAAATCATACAGTCATAAACTCCTCTGAAAGGTTCATTCTGTATGTCTATTGAGTAGCTCACATTTGAACCTGAGCATAAGCACTAGCACTTTTTCTCTGGGCAGCCTTTCCTGTCACTGATTGGCAATAAAAATAATTGGGGTCCTATTAAGAGAATGTTAACTATATCAGTACAAGGCTTACAAAAAATCCAGGAAACTAAATTATGCTGTGATGCGTTCAAGAAAGTCTCTCCCTCTCACAGGCAGCGCACTGAATGGTAGAGTTTAAAGAAGTACAAGATGGAGTGCCTAGAAGTAAGCTGAGGAGAGGGAGAACAATGAGGGAATCAGAACAACCTGACCTTTCTTCATGGGTTTCCTAGGATTTCCTGTGCAAGCCCATTGAACCGAAAGCTACGTTGGTATGGGAGAAATTCCTGCTGGTGTCTCACCTGCCTGTAGCACATGCAGAACTTTGTGGTATTACAATGCCCAGGAGAAGTGGGACAGGACTGCAGAGGCAGTTGGATTCATGTACATGCCAACATGCAAAAGCTGTTCTGGATCATGCCACAGCCCGATCAAATCCAGTATCCAACCTAGAGGAATGGACAGTAGCATATGCCCAGCAAAAAACATAAACCAAAGCAAGCATACAATACTTTCATAGAAATGGTATCTTAGTATTTAATAGCTTCCTATGGACTCTGCTTGAATAAAATGTGTCCACTTTGAACCTATGTAAGGTATCACTAACCATGTGTTCCACAGGAGAAATATATGTAAGGTGAATACCTACTATATCTGCTCTAAATCCAGTTCTTGCTATGTTAGCTTGCTGCCCTATCTTTCCATGTAGAAACTTGAGTTGGAAACTCATAGTCCTTAAGACTGATTCAAACCAGGTAAGAATTAGCATAGCTCATTCAGTCAGTTTCTCTTAAACCAACAAAAGGTTGCTTTTTTAATCAATACAGAAAAGTAACAGCAAATCTCTTCCAGATCGGAAGACAAATAGTTTCATGAAACAGAAAAGAAAAAAAAAGAAAGGGTAGCACAATTTTATGTAAAAGTAGGGATGTAGGGATGAAATATCATTTTTATACTTTTCAAACTCGCTTCAAAATAAGGTTGTTGCTTTTTTTTTTTTTTTCTTTACTCATTTTCGATAGGAACTGAGTTTAAAAAGCCCTTGTACTAAATGATTGCTTTTGGCCAGCAGGATGCTCCTCAGGCTTCAGCATCAAATCATTTCATCTTCCTGAAGACTTCCAGAATGTGACCACAGGGCACCCAAAGACAGCTTTGTGCACCTAAAGTCTTGTTTAATATATATATTTTTTCCACCTAAATCTCTATATCTAGTAAAGGATCTAACTTCTATCTACGACCTTTGTCTTACCACTGCTGATGCCTGAACAGAGGTGGCCAGAGTTGTGGCTGATCATACCATCAAGCTCAGCAGTTTTTGCTTCTAATGGACTCTATAAGATTCAGTGCATTATGCTGTGATCTGGATTTTTTTTTTTTTTTCTCAGCTAATCTGAGTGCACCTTGCAAAAAATAAAGCTGTGAATTGAAGGATCTCATATGAGCCATGATTAGAAAACTGAATGACTCCCTGTAGTGGCAGTCACCTCTGCTGCTGCCAGAGCCCCTTAGCTGCTAAGCCAGCTGGGTTGGGCAGTGTCCACACTTCATGCTCTTGGTCATGAATCGAAGGGAACAACATAAGCACAGGCTACTTCAAAGGGGAAATAAATGTAGCTGTTGGCAGTAAGGGCATTATTTAACAAGCAGAAGGAAACAAAAATGGGTAAGAACGAATACAAAATAGAAACTAATGAAGTTTAGCAGTGATAAATAAAGCTAACCACAGTAGGAAAAGAAGGCTTAAACAGCAGAGTTGAAGTGTTTCTGAGGTGCACAAGAACTCAACAAACAAACAAAATTATAAAAAACACATTAAAAATGAAGTATATAGTCTTGTTTCTCGATGCCAATATTAGTGATACAGAAAAGGCAAATGTTAAAATGAATAGTTTCTTCTGTATTCAGAAAGCAGCAAGATACTAGTATAGGGTTGACGGTAGATTTGTCATACGACCATGATAAAAAACCTCACAGTCTTTTCTACAGAAAAAAAAAAAAGTGCTAGAGGAAAAGACTGTTTTATTTTGTTTTGTTTTGTATTGTTTTGTTTTGTTTCATTCAAATGTGCAGGAAACTTGTACCACAAGCCCCAGAAGTGATGGCTAACCATTCCTGCAATCGAGTCTCATCTCAGAAGACTGGGAAAATTCAGAAACCTGGAGAAGCACTGATGGTTGCTAGTTGAGGAAAGGGTCGTGAAGGGAAATCTGAATGTAACTAGCATCCTTCCTACCAAAAACAAATAAACAAACAAAAATGTTTTTGTTCTTAGACAAAGTCGTGTGTGATAAGAGGTAACTGCACTGATAAAAACCACATGGACATTGACAAACTGCATGCTTTAATCTAACAATTTACAGAAAAAATTAATGTTCCAAATAGCCTAAGAATTGATTAACTGACAGACATAAAAATATTTGAAAAGCAGTTGTTGGTCAAAGCTTTTTTCCAGAGACATTCCGCAAGCATTGGCAGGAGGAATAATCTTGAGGGAGGTGCACAAGTCATCCGTCTTATTTACAGTCAGCACCAAATTTGCCAAAATGTTACAGCAAGGCAACTATATGAAATTGTGTGGCCTATTCTGTGAGGTAGGTCAATTCACACAAGTGTCTCAACGCAGCGAAACACAAAACGCTGGCTTTGGAGTAGATGCCTACAGCTGGAGAAGCAGACACCCTACCCTTTTTGTTGGGGTGGGCACCCAACGCGGGCTCCTGAGGGCGTGCTGTGGTAACAAGGATGAAAGCGAAACACGAGGAGTGGCAGCGAGAGATGGAGGTGGCACCTGGGGAATCCAACAGCAAACCATTGTCACCGGACCTGGCGGCTTATTATTGGAAAATGATATTAAAACTGAAAAGCTGCGGGTGTGGATTTGAGCCATGAGGCATGATGTGACGGATAAGAGATGTTGCATTATACGAGCTATCTCAATGAGAGTGGCCTTTATGATTTATTAGTACGAATCTGACAGCCTTTCTGGTTTATTAATACGGATTAACCCAACGCCTTTCTACGGGATGCTGCTCACTCCTGACCAGCCCCGACTGAGAGACAGCGCCTACCGCGGGCTGCAGGCCGGGGGCCGCGCAGCGCAGCCGGACAGCTCCCGCGGCGCCACCGAGGAGGAGCCGCCGGGGCCGGGCCGCCCTGCCCCGGCCCCGGCCCCGGCCCCGAAACCGGCCCCGTCCCCGGCCTCCCCGCCGCGGGCCGAGCCGGCTCCGGCCGGCGGGCGGCAGCCGCGAGCCGCGGGCCTGCCACGGCCCCGCCGCCGCCTCAGCCACCGCCACCGCCGGCCCCGCAGCGCCGCGCTCGGCCGGGGCCCTGCCCGAGCTCGGCCCGCGGTGGTCGTGGCTCCTCATGGCGGCCTGCAGCGGGGCGCCGGCCGGGTAGCCTGTTTGAAAGAGTGCCTAACCCCTTCAGGCCAAACCCTTTCTTGGCTTCTTCCCCCCTACGCCCCCCCCTTTAATTCTAGAGTTTTGTGTGAAACGCTGCAGGTGAAATCCCTGCGTTATTCAGGCTGTGGAAGCTTTCCCGTTCATGCTGGGCTCCAGGAAATCCTTGGTAAGGATGATAAGGGTTAGGACAGGCTCAGAGCCTGCCGGACGTTGTGGCAGCGCTGTGTTTGTTTCCTTCAGCAGAAGGAGAAATTCCCCAAATTCTCATCTCCGTGGTTTGCGCTGCCCAGTCAGGGAAATTCTTGAAAGACTCGGAGGCATTTATTTTCTCAGGTTACATCCACATGAGGAAAAAAGGTCGTTTCCAAATGCTGTCTTACAAGAAGTTACCGAGGGCAAGCTGTGGTTTGGACATCGCCTGCCTCAGTGGGGTTACTTTTAAAACCGGGTCTCTCACACGGGTTTTTCCCCATCGAGCCAGCGTTTATGAGAAATGCCAGGTACTAACTATCACGTTTTGAAATCACACCGTTTTGCCGATCCAGGCAAAGCCTCGGGGAAATTCTCCCAGATTTTGTTTATCCACATAGTGCATAAATCTTTTAACCACTGCATTTGCCTGAGGCCACATGGTGGTTATATGCTGCGCATAAGCACAGCGAACATGCCGTAGCCTTAGGCAATCAGAATTGTTGAAAAAATTGCATGTAAACAGTTATAAACAAGTTTTCAAGATCTCTATTAAATAAGCAATAAACTAATCCTTGTCATACACAGATAGGCACCCATGTCTCAGCTGTTTAAGAGCAAATTGCGTAAGACGTAGTGCCTGAAATACCTCTGTCTGAAAGCACCATCATTGTGTTCATGCGAAAATGAAAACAAAGACAACCAAAGAGTGGGGAGGCTGATGAGCACAGATAACACTAAAGTACACACAAAATAACTGAAGCTCCTTCTCTGTTTTGACGATCTCGGTAACATTTACATTTGTTTCCGTTTTTCGAAGAAAACATACCTGTACCTTGTCATATCATCTCTGCCAAATCAGTTTCTAGGTGCTCTTGCTAAAAACTCTTAGGTGACACCAGTTTAAATCACCAGCCTGGAGACCCAGGAAATTAAATTATCCCCTGAGAGCTCAGCAATGAGTAACTTTTTCCCACTCCCAAGCTGAGAGCTAAACAAAAGGACTCCAGACGTACACATTTTCTTGACCCAAGAGGAGAGGCCAGGGAAAAGAAAAAAATCTACAACAACTTATAAACTTGGAAAACCTGCTTAATTAATAGGAGGAACAGCCATCAGCTGCTGGCAGGCGTCCTGACCCAATCCTTACTCCCAGCACTATGGGGCTGACCAGACAGCCACGCTGCTCCATCTAGAAGTTGCGCCCCACTCAGCATCCTTGCCTAGATGTGTCCCATGGCTCTCAGGGTCTGTAGTTTGGCCCCAGCAGTGCTCCTGCACCAAGCAGCCTGGAACCATGGCTGGTAGGGCAGCCACCTCCACTGCTACAACCTAGGCAGCTCACTGCTGCATCAGCTACCCGTACAGCTTTTGGCACACTGCAGGTCCAAAGGGACCAAAAATCTTTTTTCTTAGCAGAGAAATGAATGGTGAATGGGATGCACATCCATAACCCAGGAACTCTCTCTCCTTGCCAGGGGTTCCTCCTTCATCATCAAGCATCAAAGACACACGGGCACATTTCTCTCAGCCCTCTATCACTAAATACAAACATAATCCCACCACACCATCCCTTTATTTTAATGGGATAGCTCTAAAACAAAAACCACATGAAGCCATTCAACAGCAACGCGTGCCACTCGGGTCAGCTCCTCACGCAGCCTTTCCTGCCAAGAGGGGCTCGTCCCCTCGCTCCGCAGGTGGCTGCCACCAGCGAGCCCCCTTGCATGCTCTCCAGCCACTGGGATCTGATTGCAAATGAAATCAGAAGCCCCCCAGAGGACATAAGCTAAGCACTGAAGTATCTTTTGTATTTGCCAATACATTTGTAATATACAAAAATATCTAGGAATTTTCTAAGCATGAGTGAGGCTATTCAAAGAGTAAATAGCAAACCATGCATTGTATAGAAAAGTAAACCAGATGAATAATAAGCTGCTCTCTGGTTCTTTTCACTTTGGGGAAAATCAGAAGACTGCAATTGGCAGAAAAGAGGAACCTGCGGACTGTTGCTATCTGGGCACTTGCGCAAACGACTGTGAAGTCAAATGTCCAGATATTATCAGTTTCCTTCACTCTAACAAGAAGAATCATCTATGGTAAGTTGTCTGGTCTCATCTCCCCCTCCCTCCCACCGATTTTTGTTTTTAATAAAAACTATTTGTGCCAAGACTGAAAAATGCTACAGATCCCTATCTCAAGTTCCAGAAGAGTTACTTGATATTTATTGTATTACTGAAGAAACAGAATGTAAACAAGTAACTAAAGACCACTGCCTGTCTGGGTGAGTCTGAAGCACTCCTGCTAGCTCGTAATGTCACTACTTTCCACCAATTTTGCACTATGCTGGTCAGCAGAATATCTAAGATGTTTCTGGGCTGCATTAAGTAGTCTGGCTAACATCTATAAGTTTGGGTCCATCAGGATTCCTCCACTTGAGCCAAGTCCCTACATCAGTGAGTGTCTGATGCTGATACCCAATGCTCTGAAATCCAGGAGGGTTTGTTAGCTGCACTGCCCAACCAGGCAGCCAGCATGCAGCACCTCCACGACCTGAACTGCTTTGGGGTTATTGTGACAGCAGGATAAGGGAAGTATGGGCGACGCCACGACTGGAAGAGGAGATAAGGAAGGTAAGAGATGGGAAGAGAGCCCGTGTCTACTTGCAGCTCACAATTATGTGCTCTACTGCTTCCAATCTGAAACACAGCTGTGAGTGTACAGGGTGCAGACGCCTAGATGTGCAGCTCAGCCCAAGCCTGTTAGCTCTGGATCAGTGCCTGTGCCACTGGACCTGTGCTGTCACCAGGAGAATGACTAAGATGTCTCCCTTCTGATCTCAAGTGCCCCATTGCCCAGGAAGCTTATTTGTTAATGTGCAGGCCCTCATAAGTATGCAGAGATTGTCTGAGTCTGTCATTATGCCCAAGCTGACAAACCTTCCTGAGACCCACAGTTTTGTGAAACATAGCCCAGGGGCACGCAAAGAATCAGAGGTGCTGCAGGATCTGTGAGTCTGAGCTCCGTGCTTTATTAAGGCACCGACACTAACAATAGATCAGCTCTGTCCTAGAAATGTTATGGCCATGACCACTCATGGCATGTCCAAACCGACTTTGTCCTGCCTTTATTCCCTTGCCGTGCATCAGTACACTCACACAAAGAATGTACAAATTGTCTGAGCAGAAAGCATGAGGGCACTTCCCATTTAAACCAAGAAAATTGGTGTCAGGATGTTCAAAACCTACATAAGCAATATATACCTCTCAGGATTGCCCCAGCTCTCCTCCCTTTCACCAGATATCACTATATCTTCTCTGCCCCGCTGGCATCCCTGATGTACAGTTCCGAAATGACCGTCTCTACGCTTTCTTCCTTAGCACCGTTTCTGCAGAAGATGTCTGTCCCAGAGGCCTGAGAACAATTTCTGCACCTGAGAGGTTTATCAGAGGCACAGAGGTGTGGCAGCTACAGCCATAGACTAAGGGGCTGCTTTGCACTGGGAGCTCAGGGTGATTCCTGGAGGCAGCATTATGAAGGACTCTTCCCTGGAGAACTGCCAGGCTCAACTCTTTCTTCCCCCCTTTTTGATATACCAGAAAAGCTGTTAGGAAGAAAGCCACCAGGGTTATTTGACTCACTGAGCACTGCTCACAGCTTTACTCCTATGCTGTTGCTAATACCTATGCTTTCATGACAAATTTCTTGCTTTTAGTTTTATGGAGCATGTCAACAGTGTAACTAATAAACAAGAGACTGACGTCAGGCATCATATGCAATGAATGCACTTGGCAATGAGAATGGTGTGTATCATACTGTACACCACAAAAACCACAGGAGAAATCTACGAAGGGAAAGACTGACACACTCGTCAAGCTAATACCCTATGTATCTCTGTCTCTTCGTCTCCGTTCCTTCTTACTGCTAGGAAAGCCAGGCTTCACTGACTTTGAACTTGGACAGAAGAATAATCAGGCTGACTTGTTAAATAATTCGTTTTCTGCTTCTCATGCAGTATCGTTCTGGGTGAGTGAGGAAAATTTAGACAGCATGGGTAGTAAATGGGTACCTTCTGACACAGGTGACAGATAACTTGATAACTTTCTGACAGAGGTGATGGAGGAGCCAATAAGGAAACGCGTGCTGCTGGACCTTGTACTAACAAACAAAGAAAGACTGGGTGGAGATGTGAACGCTGGGAGCAGCCTTGGCTACAGGGAGCATAAGACCACGGAGTTCAGGATTCTGCAAGGAAGAAGCAGGGCAATAAGTAAGATCACTAGGGACCTTCTTGGAAGAAACTCAGGGTAATGGGGTCCTGCGCCTGGAGAGGAATAACCCCATGCAGCCGCAGAAGCTGGGGGCTGACGTGCTGAAAGTAGCTCTGCGGAGAAGGACCTGGGGGTCCTGGTGGACAACAAGTTAACCATGAGCCAGCAGTGTGCCCTTGTGGCCAAGAAGGCCAATGGTAGCCTGGGACTCCTTTGGAAGAACATTGCCGTCAGTTCGGGGAGGTGATCCTCCCCCTCTTCTCAGCCCTGGTGAGGCCTCACCTAGAGGGCTGTGCTCAGTTCTGGGCTCCCCAGTACAAGCTGAGGGAGCTGGGCCTGTTCAGACTGGAGAAGGGATGAGAAGGATTAGGAGGGATCTGATGAATGTCTGTAAGTTTCTGAAGGGAGTGTGTCAGGAGGATGGGGCCAGACTCTTCTCTGTGGTGCCCAGTGATGAGACGAGTGGCAACGAGCACAAACTTCAACACAGGAAGTCCCTTCAGAACATTAGGAAAAATGTCTTACTGTGAGGCTGACTGAGCACAGGAACAGGTTGCCCAGAGAGGCTATGGAGTCTCCTTCTCTGGAGATATTCAAAAGCCATCTGAACACAATCCTGGGGGACCCTGCTTGAGCAGGGAGGCTGGACTAGATGATCTCCAGAGGTCCCTTCCAACCTCAACTATTCTGTGATTCTGTGATTAGTACCTTATTTTTTGTTAGTGAAACAAGGGGATACTAAGTGATATTTAACAAATTAAAAGGTGCTTTCAAACTATGATTCCACAGATAATTTATTGCTCTAGCAGAAACATTTTACTTATGCAGACAGAATGAGTATTCTAACTTTTAAACAATTTTTATCTTGTCTTTTGCATATGTCTTCATTCCCTTGCTTTTTAAGCTATTCTATATTATCTAAATGTAGTCACCACTGAATTAAAAAGCTAGAGAAGCTAACTTCAGCACTAAGTCCTGTGTGAAGAGGCATTAGAGATGAATAATACCTATGAATGGTGTGATGTCAATGATGACATCACATTTTGTCTTTTAAAATATTTGTCTTTAACTCATATGTTATATTGGAAAAGGATAATGAAGAGCTGGATCAGAAAACGAACACAGTAATGAACCTTGTAATCAGTGACCACAAGCCACATGTTGTCAGCATATTAAGAAACTAGAACATCGCATCACAATGTGTAATCAATAAATCATGTGCCAGGTGTAGCTTTCCACTTGTCAAATCACATTTGTAAACGCAGATGTTCAAATTGTTTGGGGTTTCATTGCTGCACTTTCACCTTCTTAAAACAAAAAAAGAAGTTTTGCCGTTATAGGGGTGTAATCATTTTGGTAAACTCTATCCAATTGCTAATAAGAGGAGGTAGTAGAATGAACAAAATGATCAGAGAAAGACCTTTACTAACACCTGCATTTTTTTCTAAAGAAACATGCTCGGGAATTTCAGCTCTGCTGATTACTCCTGAATATTTTATAAGTGTGAAAAAATGGGTTATATTTGGACTGTCCAAAAAAAAAAAAAACTGTAAACAAAGGAATCTTTGGTGCATAAAAGTTCTGTTGGCAAGCAGCTTATGGCAGATGCATTGTGCTTCCTGCATAGGAGGAAAACTCTGTGCCCCTGTGAGATGAGCCTGAAGTCTCTGACTAAGAAGACCCAGTAGGGAAGAACATCAACGCTGTCCTGCCTCAACCCCTCTCCTTTGGCTATGAGGACAGCAGGGGACGACTGCTGGAATGATAACACTTATATTCTTCCCACACTGTCTGTCAGAGTAAGACTAGTGCAGGAGACATATGAAGAGAGTACTCGAAGCCCCAGCAGTGACTCAGAAACAACAGTTTTCCAGTTGGCATGCAAGAGAGAGCGCTTAAGACGATTCCTCTTTTTTTTTTTTGTGTCTCACTGCAGTGGGAGGAGACCTGCACTGGGACTGGGAGAGGAACAGTCCATTCCTTTTCCTAGGCAAAGATCAGAACCATCTGTCATCGCTCCAGAGATGCTCACAAAAAAAGAAGTCAGCTGCTAGAAGGGGAGAGAGCTCTTTGCTCCGTAAGACTTCAGTTTCTAGATGGCACAAGGATTTGTGAAGAAGTTAGGGAGCACTGCAGATGCTACGGAGAAAAAACACCTGAAGACGTTAGAGCTCAGTTGAGGAACAGCACCCTTAGAGGTGCTGGTAGAAGTTGCAGGTTTCAATAACTGATTAATATGTGTCTCTGGAATCTGCCCAGGGACAGATCTCATGGTGTAGCTACGTTTTGAATACAGGGGATGAAAAAATGTAAGTTTTAGAGGTTCGTCTTTTGCAATGCACAGGGAATACATCACTCCCCTCCTTCACGCTTACCAAACTTCTTTAGTAAAGGCAAGATTACCAGTGGCACCAGCACAAGTTCCAACGATAGTCTTTCTCCATACTGTGAAATGAAGTCTTGAAGGTGGAAAGCTTCCAAACTGCTGCAGAACACCACCAGAAATCACCGTTGCTTCATTTTTCCTTCCTGCTGAGACTTGTCATCCTTGAAGCTATGGGGAGTGCTATTGCATAAGGCTGGCATTGTTAAGGCAAGAAAATTTCCTGACCATGACGGCTGCCACTGACACAATCTGCAGAAGTCTTCACTGAAATATGGCTCAGGATATTCTCATGCAGCTCCCCTACCCTAGGCAGCTTTTCCAGGTTGCTTTAATTAATCTTGCCACTCTTTGGTGTACTAGCCCCTAGTACAATGAACGAACGGGAATTGTACAGTGCAATGAGTGGATCGCAGCTATGCAGTGAAAACGAGGGTGTTTTATCTTAGTCTGCAGAGCCTTTTTCTGGGAAAAAAAAAATCACGATTAGGTTATTCTGAAAGATTTCTATAACCTTCGAAAGGAGAGTAATGACATGCAGAGTTGAGCTCTGTTTTGGGACAAACATGTACTTTGCCTTCTTTCCAAAGATTTGAGTGTAGCTGAACTGGATTTTTTGGGAGGCTGCAAAGGACTCATTTGGCCACTTTGTATCCCTTTCTTAAATGTACAACTGAGCAATTAATTTCTAAATTGATTAGATTTTTTTTTTTTTTTTTTGCATATTTGTGTTCCACAGCCCACATTGCCTCCAAGCAAAGATAATTAACTGCTTTGTCTTTCCTGCATTGTCTACCTTTCTGCTGAAGAACTGAGCCGTGCTGGACAAACATCATCCAGCCCATCTTGCCACTTAAGAATACTGGTTTTGGATAGGTGGCTACAACAACTAGTGAAATGCAGCAGTGCCTAGTTTTAAAACACAGTGCTTCAAGTAAAACAGACCCCCAAAAGTGAATCCATGTAGGGCAATGAGAGTGACCAGAGTTTTAGAACTAACGATGCCTGGCAAAAGGAAGAAGGAAACTATTTTTTCCCCCTGTTTTCCTCTCTTTTGTAGAAGAAACTTATTAAATCCTGCGTATTAGAATGGAATGCTGTAATTCTTACTAGCCTCCACTGGGAAAAGGATGAGAATAAATGGACTTGCTTTGCAGAAAATAATAATGGAAAAGTTTTTTTTATAGGATATTGGAGCACTGAACAGGATACCCATGGAATTTCTGGAATCTGACTGGGAATGCTTTGTTCTTCAGTTCAGCATCCTTCTGGCATCTATCTGTGGTCTACACAGAGCTGGTAATGCCTCAGTGAAGGGAGACCTAAAGAGGATAATCTCATTAGACCCTGCACCTCACCTGTATGTAAATGATAGTCACAGCCACAGCAAATATAATGGTAAAGGATGGTCCTGAAACAAAAGAGGTCTGATCACTTGTCTTCTAAACAGCCTTGATCACTTTCTTCCCACCACGTTCTTCCTTAGTGTGCTCCAAGCTTGAATCCTTCCCTTCGCTTGTTGTCACCCAGGAAAGAAGAAAGATGGGGAATTATAAGACCAGTACTTACCATCTGCAGGCAGAAGTGATGCATATTATGGACCAGGAGTTTAGAAAGCAGTTGCACGCTTCCATCTGCAGCAAGGGAGGTTCAAGTGTGAAACGAACCTGTCTCTTCACTGACATTCACTGCTGAAAAAAACGCGCATGACGCATGAAATGACACAATCACGACTTGCTCTTTTCAGATATATAAGTATTCCTACTTCTGTCTTTGAGGCTTCACTAGCTATGTGCCTGCTACATCCCCCTCCTCACCACAAGTGGTGGCTTCCCAGAAGAAGCAATGCAGAGGAAGGAGAACACGGGTGGGTTCCTTTCCCTGGTCAGTTAACAACGGAAGAAAAAGAGATGAGGTTTATCTCTCTTTCTTTGCTGAAATACCTGTTGGGAAATAACTGGTGGCTGGGTACAAGGGGCGCCCCTTTCTCCTTTCAATAGTAAGACATTGCTTAATGGATTGGAGTTTCCTCCAGTCATGTTAAAATATGTCAGTACTTCTCAGCTTTACTCAGGGAGTAGAGATCACTCTGGTACCATATTTTATTGCCGGTTGTGGGAACCTGTTTGCTATTCTAAGTGTTGATCAAAAAAAAGTAGGAATCTCAAATTCAGGCATTTGAGCAATCTCCGTGAATTTTCTAGGAGCATAGCTTTCCCAAGAGTTGCACAGAATAGCCTTATCAGACAAACACTAGAAAAAAAGATGAAAACCAACATTGTTCACTATCCCTCAATAACTATATGTGTGCTCAAAAGTTACACAAATGTGAATAGTAGCAGCAAACCCTGCTGGAATGGGATAGGAAGAGGAAAACGGGATGCACTATATCATTTTGCCCACTAGTAAGAAATCTGCTTCTCTTGGTTCAGTTGCTTAGAATATGTAAGAAGCATAAGTCACAGTGACAGTACTGTAACCACGTTGCGTGATCTCCTCCTAATACTAGCCTAAGAGCTTAAAACAAAACCAGAACCCGCATGTGGCTTTTTCTGTCCTTAAATTTACAGGATGAACCTCTCTAGAGTGCAGGCGGAGAACAATGTAAGCAAAAGTTCTGAGAGTTCAAAACTAACAATCCAGTTTGTGAAAATTGCATTACTGCGTGCTTCTCACCATCGGTATAAAGCTGTGACCACAATACAAGGATCTGCATCACCAACCAACTTTATATAAACCTTTTTGCCAGGCACTGATTGACTTTGAAAGGGACTGGATTCAATTTCCAGGCATACACGCCAAGACGCTTCAGAGGGATGCCTTGATCTCCCCACCCCAAAACCAGGAAAATTTATCTGCACATCTGGGCACTCCGAAAGATTCTCCATTTGCAAAAAGTGATGCACAGAGGAACTCCTGAGGAAAGATGGTGCAAGAAAATTTTAACTAGCAAAGTCTTGGCGATTAGTAGATGAGGTTCCTACACCCCTGTGCTTCTGGCAATGGTCCTGATGTAGTTCTCCAGCTGCCACAAAAAACTGAGGGAGCCAGATACAACTTCTGATTGTGCTCCAGTCTAAGTTTGTAGGACTGGAGTCCAACTGCTGACCTGGGGGATTTCCTGCCTCAGACAGACAACAAACCTGCCCCAATGCTAGGGGCAAGGTACTCAAGTTCTGGCTGGCCAGTTTGGAAAGGGCTGATGTTCTGCAGGTGCCTTTTCCTTCAGGGCATGGCAGTGCCTGTTGCTGCCGTTCTCCGTAGGAGGAATGGGAGACGAGTGGAAAACTGTGAAGGATGTTACTGCTCCTGGGGTCAAAATGAGCAGATGCTACTGTTCATGTTCAGGTGCAGCTAAGTTCTTGTCTTGCTGGACTTGCGCACTCTAGGACTCAACAGGCACACTCAGAGCTGATGTTTTTTCATCCCTGGTCATCCTGCTCCCACTGATGCTTGTCTCTGGGGTAAAGTGAAGGTGCAGAGAGTCCTTTCTTGAGGTGGAAGCTGATACCTTTGGCAGTACAGCCGCTGTAGTGGCTGTGCAGGGCTGTGGATGTGACACCCTTCAGCATGGAATAAAGATCAGGGACTTGAAAGTGGCCAACAACAGCACTGGAGGCAAACAGCACGCTTGGCAAGGCTCCCGTCATGTCTCCCCGCTCTGGAATTGGACGGGATTGTTGGCATAGTGCGCTCATTCAGACCCACACATTTAGGCATGGCCAACAGAAGAGAGGTTGATGACAGACAACAAGTGCCAAGGAAACAAGATTGATGACTCCTCCTGAGAGTGCGCACCAGATAGCTGACAAGACTTTGCAGAAATGGAGATGGCACCCCATCCTCTCGCTCCACCACCAGCCAGCCTCCTTCCCCCGAGGACACTTGCTCTGTCAGCAGCGCTTCAGAGAAGATGGCAAAAATCGCTCTGTGCCTGAGGTTGGTATGCTGATTTTTAAGTTCCAAAGAGGCAGAAGGGTTGCAAGGACTCCCTAAGGGAAAGACTTGATGTTCCTTCTTGCACTCTGGGGACTCTGTTTCTTTTTGGAATATCACACTGGATTAGCACGCTGGTGAAAGTAACTGAATGCAAGCCCAGCCTCCTACATATGTCGTCTCAATTTGTTTTTCTTCTTGTTTGTGTCACTTTTTTTTTCTTTGATAAAATTTCTGCCTCTTGTGAGCTTAGAGAAAGGGCAGCAACCCACTCCAGCTCGAACCGAGTACCTGAGGAAGAAGGGGACAAGGACAGACTGGGCGGAGCTGGAGAAACAACTGCAAAGGTCTAGTGCCATCCAGTTGAGCGTCATTGTTTTTAACATAAGAACGTGAAGATATTTAACATGAGACCTGCTAATTCTACTTATGCTGTCTTTGCAAAGGGTGCCAAAGTTTGGTTCAAATGCCTAATGCATGAATTAAGGTAACTCCTTAGTTAAACTTATTAAATGTGTCTTGCAGTTAGCCATAAAATCTAGAAGTATTCGATATTTACAGCAAAAACCCATCTTACTCCCCCTGAACTCAATCAAGGTGATTCCTGAAGTTCTGCATCTCTCCTGCTTTAGCTTTCTAACCTGGCCATTTCCTCTCCCCAGTGCTGCATACCTGGCTTTCCTCAGCCATCCTAACGCATCCCAAGCCTCACCATAGAAACATTTGAGAGCAGGGTAGCACATTGCTGAGCATGCGACTGCAAAATACATATTGGATTTTGATGACAAAGGAAACTAATTCAGAAAAAAACATTGTGAATTTTCAGTATGCATCTTGGCAGAGCATTTTTTTTTATAGTAAAGTTATCAAGCATTATCTCAAGCCTTCTATAAATCACAGTGAAGAAGACAGCAAAGGCACGATGAAGCAACACTTTGGCTGTGCCTTCTCCATTGAACTTTGTACTGACAAATACAGCTTTATGCCTGCGCCTGAAATTTACTGTCCTGCTGAGTTAAAGGAGACCAAACTTCTGGCTTGTCTGGGAGAAAGAGAGGCCTTGGTGACAAACTGCACCATTTCTCAAAGGTGTCTCTAAGGCAAGGGAAAGACAAAGAAGGAGATAAAGAATGAAAGGGCAAGAATGACAGCAGAGTGAGATGAAAATATTAAACTTCTCCAAGGACCTAGCAGAAGAGGGACTTAAATAGGATGCAGCTGGTAAAAATGCCGGACGATACACAGGTGATTGCAAAGGTAAACAGCCAAACTCTGCCAGGGCAGGCTTTGCCAAAATTTCTGTCTACTTCCAAACTTCTTCCTTTATTGACAGAGAAACTACAGTCTCCCAAACCTTATTTCCATTGGCAGGTAAGTGATTAAACCACTACCAGGATTTGTGCTGGCAAGACTCGCCTGTCTCAGTTCTGCCCTGCTTAGGGGAGCATAGTGCCTTCAGGTCTAAAAGTCGGGTTGCCTGCACCTTGCATCAACCCCGAGGAAGGCAGTCTATTCACAGTGGCTTTGACTTCATTGTGTTCAAGATATTATCTCAAATTCTCCCTTTTCCTTAATTTGAAATTTTAGTGTTAGTGCAGTGCATAATATATGCACGCTTAGTAACATCCACACTTTGTATTTTGAGTATGAATTCATGTCCATGAAGCACCTACAGCCAAACTATTTCCTGGGGGAAAGTGGAGACGGTACTGCCTCCCCTCACCAAGATCAATGCTTCATACTGGGACCTGGCGCTTAGGGACATGGTTTAGTGGGTGACATTGGTAGTAGGGTGATGGCTGGACCAGATGATCTTGGAGGTCTTTTCCAACATTAATGATTCTCTGATTCTACTCTATTGTGGGAGAGGCAAGAAGCTGTTGAGCTGTGCAGAGCACTGGTTCTCTGTACGATTAGCCATATGCAGCCCTTCTCTCCCCACAAACCCTCCACTAGAAACCTAGTAGGTTTAGGCACTCAAACCAGACATATAATTAAAGTTTACACTATTCAACAATGTAAATTCAATGAAAATACAAAAATGCACCTGCACCTATTCTCCTGTTCCTTACCATGTGCACACACATGAGCATCCACATGGATGAGAACATCCAAAGCATGAAAAAACAAGCCCTGTGCGTCTCTGTTCTCCACAACAGAAATCCACTTTGTTCTCTCCTCATCATATGTGCTACTACTGTTCTGGAATGGGCACGTTAAAACTGCTCTGAGTTTCTCAAGGATCTCTCCTCAGCTGGCCTGGGAATGGAGCTAAAGATGACCCTGCCCAGCACCACCACCACCACCTTGCTTGGCACCTGCATCATAGTTTGGCACCTGTTCCCCTAGCATGCTGCTTCATAATTTAGAGGTTGCTTTAGGAAACAGCCTTGTTTGTCCTTCCCAGGTAGCCTCTAATTGGGGGCTGTAGAGAGGAAGCAGGGTGGGCAGAGACAGAAAGGCAGCGATGGAGCTCTGGGGGATCAGTGCGAGCTGACCGCACGTGCTCCTCATGCATGCACTGTCCAAGTGAGCTGTGTGCAGGGATGAGATGGACTGGCATGGTTTCATATCATATCCATGAGCTTTTTCCCGAGGGATTTTACCCTCTATCTTGTATGGAACTCAAAAAAAAAAAAAAAAAAACCCCTTTCCATTGTGGAGGATGCCCCTTTCCATTGTGGTTGGTTTTTCCCCTTTGATTTGAGTTTAGTCTCCTTGCTAGTCCTGATACTCCACTGGAAAAGCTACAGAATAGGCTGACGAATGTGCAGTGCCTGCTTTACCAATCAATGCACTGGGCAGAGGAAAGCAGCAGGCGATTTTCCGAAGGAGAATATAGTTCCCATACTATCATAACCCTGTGCCCTAGGTCAAACACAGAAGTGTTCGGTGCTCCTCTGTTGCTGCGCTCCTCAGGATGCAACATTTCTAATACTTCACCTAGGAAATGCTGTGCTTGAGCAAACAATTATAAAAGCTTACAGGCTCTGCTACACTTCAGATTCTTCATCTATGCGTCAATAAAATCTTTCCCTTTCTTGTGCCATCTACAGCTGTAAACAGAAATCCGCATATTAATACAGTGATACTTCCTCTGCGCATAAATCATCAGTAATGTAACAACTTTTCTGTTTGCACAGCTTTTAATCCAGTTACAGATCTGTGTAAGGAGTGAGTTTTCTATTCAATGAAGTCAATTGTTATTATAAATACATACTTATAATAACAGATGTTTTATATATATATATATGTGCATTTTCCTTTGGGCTTAAAAATCCAAGTTTCAGGTTCCATGCACCTCAAATTTCCATAACTATGGGGTAAGAAAGTATGCTAGTGTCTTTCAAGTTAGACATCTGTTTAGAATGTTTTGTGGCTGCACCAAGTCTTAAATCAATTTGGTTATAAAAACAAATATTTTTTACAGTATTAAAATAAAAGAATGGGGATGACTTACTGCTTGTTTTTAGCAACTGACTTGTCTGAGGGAAGATGGACCATATGGAGGGAACTGACTCGAAAATTCACTGACATGATGCAGTTACTTATTGATTTTTATAGACAGTAATGACCTGTAAGAGCTCTGCTCTGCCGTTTCCCTGTTGCTTTAGCCCCCTCTGTTAATACTTAAGGAAATCAACCCCATTTAGCTGTTTGTGTGATTTCTAATGAGAGATGAATAATACAACAAATCATATTTGGTGACTTACAATGTTCTGTTTAAATATCTCCTTATAATTTTCCTTCTACTTACTTAAGTTGGGAAAATACAGTTAGGATTTTGATTTCTAAACACCCTTTTTTCTTTTTTTTTCCAGTCTCTCTGTAAATATGATAAACACTTCTTGCATTTTGCCACAATTCAGAAGATCGTATTTAATTCTAGGTAAGAAAGGTCTGGGGAATTGCTGGAAACAGAACTGAAACAAACACACAGAAGCGTGCAAGAAGCATCGCAGAGGCATGGAAGAAACGTCTTGCTATAAGCCCTGTTCTTCTAAGCTTTTTGGCAAAAAGTGACTGAATTTCAGCACTGAGGTCGCTGCCACTTGCCCGAGACGGTGCCTCTTGCTTTGCCTGGCCCCTGGGCTGCAGAGGCAGCTCCCGACCCGGTGTCTCATCCAGCAAGGCAGCAAGCAGCACTCCCCGCATGTGGGCAGCAGCAGTGCAGCAGCCTCAGTTCCTCTACCCTTTTCTGCAGCCTTCAGAAGCCTTTACCAAAAAAACTTCAGCACGGCAGCCCTATGCACCTTCAGCCCCCCGAGGAGCAGGAAGAGGAAAACGGCAGCAAAAGCGGCTCAGGTGATGAAATTTCAGTCGTTGTGTAAGGCATTTGGATGAAGTTACCAGAAGCAACCTTTATAAGTATGCAGGTGTGGAGAGCTATCTCATATCAATTAAGCACATCCTGAAAAATTAAAAAGAAAAAACAAAAACTGGTCTTCAAGATGCTATTCTGATCTGCGATTTGACTTCTGCATTTCTTATGGACAGCTGATTAAAACAGAGACTAAACAAGGACTGAGGACTGCTTGCAGTTTACCAAGAGCGTTACCCAAATATCGTACTGCTTTTTTCCTTTTTTAAAAATCAAATAGGATAGTTCTGAAAAGCTCTGTTAAAAGAAAAGAAGGTAATTTGAAATCGCAAGATCTGGCAATCTGGAGACCTACTGTATTTCAATCACTTTGTACTTTAAGAGTTTATAAAAGCAGTATGGAAAGAATAAGAAGCAACCAGTGTGGCTTCGTGAGGAAATGCTTGTGTTTATGAGAATATTAAGAATGTCTGTCTCCTTTTTCCAATAGTGTGTGTCATTTAAAGCATTTAAAGAAGAAAATTATATTGGCTTCCAGCTCCCTGCTAGTCTCCCGCACAAGATCACCTCCCTTCCCGGTAGTCTAAAAATAATGGAAAATACTAAAAAATGAGAGAAAGGATACGGTTCAGAAGCAAATTACATTTGAAAAGCAATAATGCTAGAGATAAAATGAACGTTCTGAGTGTGTAGGAGCTTGAAATAATGATGTCCATAAGAAAGCAGATTAAGACTGAGATCTATAATTATTTTCCAGAAGTGAAGTGGGGCTGTGTGAGAAAATGACAGCATATGGTCCTGAAAATGAAGGTGTGGAGTCTAGGCTGAGTACTCAGACAAGCACTTTGAATGAACGCACCTGCATTTTCCACCAAGGGAGTCTGAGGAGAAATATATCTTTAAAGGTTTCCGCTTTGAACCTATCTGTGTGCACATGTGGGCACAGATCTGCTGTGAGGATGCAGGGTCTGAAAGCCACGCACGGGCACTCTGCAGACCGAGTGTTTGTGGCCACAGGACGCAGTTCAGACTGCACAGCCCTCCTGCCTCTGCAGCCACCACAGTTTCTGTGTCTTTACCTGTGCCTTTGTACACACGAATTTACAGACACACCGATATTATAAAATCGGTACCTCCTGATAACCGTGGTCTCAGCCCTGCGAAATGCTGAGCTCCACTTCCAGTCCTGCAAAGCATCTCGATGCATGCCGAAACTTAAATAACTATGCCCATGGTTCGATGCTTTGGCAGTCCAGGTCTGGATCCCTGCTCGTCCCCTGCAGGAGGGAGTGGAGGAGGCGTAAGGAGGGTGCTGACCCTCTGCGTCTACGGTGAGTGATGGAACTTGCTGCTCCATTTACAGCTCCATTTTAAAAATAGATACCGGGCAAGTAAGCAATTAAAATTCAAGAAGGAAAGCAGAACTATCTGGCAGTTGTTCAGTAAGCCTAACTTGTATAAAAAGGATCTGCACAGAGCTGGTATAAGTATAAACAGTCAGCGGCAAGAGATTATGAAAAACAATTCTTGCCTGGCAAATGCAATTACTTTTAACAAAATTTAGAAATCAGGGAGCAAAGGGAGCACGGTAGGAGTATTCTCTCTGCAGGCTGGGTCATCCATCTGTGAAAAAAGCTCCTGTAAAACATCTGAAACGTCACCTTCGGACGTATTGATGCAGACAGGTGCGAGAGGGTCCGGTTTCCAGCTGGGTGTGCGTTAGCTCGGCGCCGTTCCCAGCCCAATGAACCTGCTATGGGATTTGGCAGGGCGGCCTGAATGCCGCTTGGTGACACCGCTCCGAAATCAGAGCTGGTTTCTGCCCGGCCGAAGAGCTCAGACGCGTCTTCGTGTGGCTTCACGTGCCTGCTAACGCGCTGCCTCCCACCTCCACGGCTCTCCTCGGGCGCTGGCGGCAAGGAGCTGCGAACAATAGTTGCCACATGACGGCGTCCCCATCATCCAGTGCGTTCTGGGTCCCACCCCCAGCCCGCTTCTCTTCTGGGTAAATCATTCAGTGTCGATGGCCTGGCAGCCGAAGCACCATTGTTCCATCTAGTGGAGAGCTATTCAGTGATGATGGCCTTTGATTTCTCTTTCCAAACATAGGCCCAGCCTCTGCCAGATAGGATTTTGCTGGTAGGCTTATGCTGGCAAATTGTCCTAACATAAGCACGGCCTGCGGTCCCCAAAGATTTATGGTGGCCTGAATTGGTATAACTTCCATCAATTCTATGAATATAATAAGTGCAGACAATACCAAAGCCTCTCAGAAAATGCCTGATATAAAATAGATACACTAATTTACTGTGAAGGTTACAATCATAAATAGCATTCAGAAGAAAAGTAAATAATGGAATTCATAGTTTGGCACAGACGCGTTGCCAATGTGTCACATCCTGACGGATTGGGGATATGTCTGTGTCAAGCCATGAATTCCGTTTTTGCTTTTTGAATGCCGTTTACAATTGCAACTGTCCATGTGGATTATTGCATCTATTTTTATTGCCAAGGCTCTGTCTGGGAAGATGTAACAGAGCAATCAACAACACTGACTGGTTCTATTTTGCTGGAACAATAGTTTTCCTGCAAGCTGAGCCGTTCAATCTCCATACACAAGACGGGAGGGTTGGGGTCCGGGCTTCCCCTCATCTGGAAGAACTTGGGTGACAGAGGGACGGAGACGTTGTATGGGGAGACACCTGCCAAAGCCAGGTCTCCCTGATGAAAGGCGGGCAGAGTGGGCAAGCCAAAGACTCAGCACTGGCTGCCAGGTCAGGCAGTGGGGTGTAAAGCAAGGGGTGACCCTGAGAAGTAATGGTGTAGATGTATGCAACGTTGGGGAGCCACCACGTTGTGTAAGTGGCGAAGGCAGGGCTCTGCTGGCAGAAGGGCCGTGTCCATCAGGGCATCTGCACCCCTGGTCAGTACGGGTTTCAGAAAGGGCTCTGTGATTGTGTTTCAGCGCAGCGGATTAGTGTCCTGCCGGGGAGAGGCCCGCTTCCCTCCCTGTTGCCTTGCACTTTCCGTCCCACCCTGATGTTGCCTGTCCTACCCTCCAGCCCCCTGTGCAAGACCTGCTGCAGGTTCTCGCCCGTCCCCAGCCTCCCCACACCACCCCTCCAGGCCCTGGCTGCCTGACCGGGACCGGGGGGCTCTCCCAGCTCAAACCAGCAACCTGCGGGCGAGCCCAGCGGGCGAACATCCCCTGCCGGGGCCGGCAAACGCCCGTGCTGGGCGACCAGCCCCGGGAGAGCCGCGGCGGGGGGGAAGGACGAGAGCCCCCGCCGGGCGGGGACCGGGGCGTGGGGACGGGGCAGGGCAGCGGCCGGGGGGCAGCTCCGGGCAGGCGGGGAAGGAGGCGCTGCCTTTTATTTATTTATTTATTTATTTATTTATTTATTCCCCCCCCCCCCCCCCACCGCCTTCTCGGGGCTCCCTCCCGGCCCGGGGCAGGTGTAGCGGCCCCCCCGGGGGCACCGCTTCGCACGGGGCCGGGAGGCGAGAGAGGAGAAAAGAGGCGAGGGCAGCAGCCCGGAGCCCCGTCCCCATCCCGGCCGCGGTCCCCCCGGCATCCCGCATCCCGCCGCCCGCCTCCGGTGCCGCCGCAGCGCCCTCTGCCGCCGTCGGGCCGCGGCGGCGGCGGGCCGGGGATCGCGTGCGAGAGCGGGGACCCGGCGGGCAGCCGCCTGCGCTCAAGCATTCGCCAGCCCCGCCACCTGGATCGCCGAGGGGAGCGGCGGCCGAAGCATCCTTCCCCGCCGCCGGCACCCTTTCCGGCCCCGCCGCCCCTCGCCCCGCCGCCGCCGCCCGGAGAAACTTGGCGTGCTGGCGGGCACCGTGGGGTAAGTCAGTCGCCGAGCACGGACGGCTCCCGTGGGGGGGACGAGGAAGCCCCCCGAGGGGCTCCGTGGGGTACCGGGGGTCGTGCAGCCTGCCCCGGTGCCGCCGCTGCCTCCCCCGTGCGCCCGCCGAGCCCCGCGGCTCCCGCACCGACGCCCCCCCGGGGTGCCGGGTGATGCCCTCGGCGCGCCCGGAGCCGAAAAAGAGGCAGCGAAAGGCTCCGCCGCGGCACCCACACCGCGGGAGGCTTCGGGCATCCCTTCCCCGGGTGCCTCCGGAGGGCTCCGGGGGAGAAGAGGGCGAGGGGAAGCTCCCCTCCGGCGGCCTCATCCAGCCCCGGCTGCGCTCACCTGGCACACGGCGGGGCGGCCGGGAGCACGGCGCGGGGAGAAACCCCCCGAAATGGGTGGTTTCGGCGGTGTGCAGCCCAAGAGCTCCGAGTTCTTTTCGTGTTTCAGTTTGACACGCGAAAACTGGGGGAGAATCGCCGAGGGAAGGGCTCCGGTGCTTTTTCTGACTTGGGGTTACTTTGGTTAGTAAACAAGAGTTTTGCGCGTCTTCGAGCGAAGCTGTGCCTCCATGAGTTTGCTGGATTAAAACAGAAAGAGCGTAAAACCAAGTTATATCTCATAAAAAGAACTTTTTCTTTCTTAAGACGGGCACAAATAATGTTCGTGCGTCATTTAGTGAGTTTCTAGGAGATGGACTAAAGACCTAAAAAAAAAAAAAAAAAGAGCCAACAGAAAAACCCAAGAAAATGCTTGACGCTGTTTGGTAGTTGGAGGCTTGAAAAGGACAACTGGGACTGGATTTAAATAAAACCGAACGGTCTGTTTGGGCTCAGAAGTAGTCTGTTGAGAAGGGTGTTGATGCACATATGTTTGCACTAGATAAAACAAAACAGTTCTCTTTTATGGAGCGTAGAGAGTGTTACTATCCTGGGCTAAGACTTAAATCGTTGCACTTAAGCAAGGGACTTCATGACCGACAAGATCAAATTCACTATCGAGACGCTCTGTTAATTTGCAACCAAGGGCAAGAATTTATTTCCTTGAAAAATAAAGCACCGAGTAACGTGGATGTTAAGAAGCAGAGTTGCCGGTTAAGGGTCTGGTAGTGACTTTCATGCTGTCTCTCCAGCCGGCACCCCGACCGAGTACGGGCTGAGACAGTCCTCGCTTCTCACCGTCGCGTCTACCGCGTCTCTGCGTGATGGTGTGTTTGTGGTGGCGTAGTGTTTTCGGTAGTTGACTGTCGGAGTATATTTGGGCGTTCTCTAGGCTGGAAGAGAGGACTGGGTTTCTGGAAGCTGTGTCGGGACAGCATGTGAACACCTACACTCCTCAGCCTGAGCACAAACACTCGTACGTGGAGAACCCACGCTGTTGTGGTTTCGGTGTTTTTTGTCCAAATGATCCACGGGGAGGGGGAGGTTCATCATTACCCCGGCTTCCCATCGATTCAGATTTCTGCCCAGGAGTCGTAATGAGGAAATGCATTGCTAGGCCCTGTTTGCAGTGGGGATGCTTACAAAAACCAGCCAGCCGGTCTAATATTGATTCATCAGTTTCAGCGTATAAACAGATTTGAACTCTACTGTGGAGGATTTAGTAGTCAGAAATGATTTTTCCATTCGGTTTGCCTTTCCGTAGGTGTATCTGAAAATACGGCAAAGGCAGTTTAGGCATAAGGATCTGCCTGTACGGCGTTGAACTGGACTAAGGACTTGGTAGAGCTTTTTCTGTAGTGCTTTTAAGGAGTTCGGTTTAACCCGAGACCCCACTAAACGTGGGGGCTCCACTGTTGAATAACCAAGGTCTGGTGCCAAATCTTTCCTTAATATTCCTGGTAATTAGTGCTGACTCATGCTGACATGTGAGTTCAATTAGCCCCAAATGGAATGTAAAGGATGTGGGAGTGTCCCTTTGTGCCCAGAGACAGCTAGGACAAAGCAGATTTTGGAGGAAAATTTAAGGAATGGCCAAGTTTGGGTAGGAAGTGTCAGCCAAGGTTTTTTTACAGTAATGTTTGAATAACCAATAAAGTTGAGTCCCTGGAAGGGGATGAATTTGGATAACATGGGGTTGTCTTCACCATGGAATAACTGGAGTCCCAGCTCAGACTTTGCTTCTAATTTGACTCATGTCCACACACAAAAACCCGTTGCTGAAGAGTGGTGATGTTTTCAATTTGAGTCGGCTTACCCATGAGGAATAAGCTATAGCTCAGATAACCACAATTCATCAACTGCTAACACAATCTGCGTGAGCAGCACGAGCGCGATTCTGCTCAACGCTGGCTGCTGACTCTTTGATGGGGCTACCTGAGCGGCCAGGACCTACCAGCTGCTTCCCTCTGAGGTTCAGAGAGGAGATCTTGTTGGTTTGGTGTGCTGGCCATGAGGTGAGCAACTGGATGTTCATCACTTTTAAAGTTCCCACGCAATTACTGTGTCGCTACTGTATTCGTGACAGCTTGCCGATGGTGTTCACCATCCCCATGACATGGCTACGGCAAGCAGTAAAGGAAGAATTCACAGTGCTCGCTGACGCTCAGGATGGGGCAGCTTTGCAGGCAGACACAAAAAGCAAAAATTGTCCTCGCCCCAGAAATTCATTTCCTGTCAGTTATCAGCTGGTACGGTGGTTTGAAAAGGTCAGCTGTATGTCAGAGGTATATGCTGATATCTATACAGAAATAAATCCAGCTGTATTTGGCTAGCAGAAGCAAGAACTGCTGCTTTTGGAGAAATAGTTTCTTTGTTGGTTCTTTATGCAAATCGCTTCCAGGAAATGCAGGCAAGGATTTCTGCAAATTTCTTGAGGTCAATGCAGAAAAGATGGACACGAGAGCAATTATTCAGACTCGTGTGTACTGAGTGGATACTCTTCTAGAAGAAGATAACCCTGATGCAGACTCCTCTCTCTGCACGAAGAATGAAAATTTCAAGGTGTTTTGCAAAGAGTTTGACGGAGTTAGGGACCAACTGAACATCCTGAGCCAGGCATGCTTCAGGAGCATGTTTGCGTTGCTCTGTTGCTCCAGAAGTCCCCCCGACCTGTTGACAGTCACTTTGGATTTTGTTCAACTTGCCTTCACAGTCATGATCTTTGAAGTGTCTATAGCAGTTGATGCTGCATTCTGCTGTTATCGACATAAGAAATATTGCATGAGTAACTGCAGAACTTGAGAAGATGGACTTACAGGATTGTGCATGTGGGATGGACAAAATATAGGTGCTGCCAACATGATGTCAACTAAACGCACCACAAATACTCATGAACCCCCGGGGTCCCTGGTGCCAGTGTGTGATATATCCATTTCAGCATAGGCAACGTAGGGTCTCTTGACTCAAGTGCAATCCTCAGGTACACAGCCATGCAGCTACAATAGCAAGAAACCCAGGGTATCTCTTTCAATTTTGTTTTTAAAACCTTATTCTGGACCTTATCCTTCCTCTCTGGTAGATGTCTTCTGGTAGGCAGCAGCAGGGCAAGTGCAGGATGGTGGTGCAAAATTCTGCCGGGCGGCGGTGCTTAGCAGTGCGTAGGCAGCAGAACACCTTGACTTACTCCTGTATAAGAGTGAGGCTTTTAGCATGAACCCAGGTACTCGTTGGACAATGAGATTGCTTTGGGCTGGACCAGACTGTCTACAATTTTGAATCGAGGCTGCATTTGCAGGCAACAAATAAGTCGTGTGTATGATGCAGGCTATTACAGCTGAGGCTGCAAAACACATTATTTGCCATCATGTGTTTGCACTGTCCTGTGACTGCAGTGGAGCCAGGTGCACCAGAGGTATTGCTCTGCATTCAACAGAAATATCTGTGCATGCATTAAAGACATGAAATATTTATTCTTTAAACTTTATTTGTATTGATGCTAAATGGTGGTCATTTCAGTAGGTTTAACTTGCTGAAAATGTGTGCTAACTTAAAATCAAATTTTGTCACTAATTAGGACTGTAAAAACCCACTGTTAGCAGAGTTCTTCCTCTTTCGTAACTCTGGATCTGAGATGGAGTGAAGTTGAATACGTGGCAGTTTTGGGGTCATTGTCTCGCTTTCTCAGGAGCAGTTAGCTGAGTTTTGTAGTATACCGATCCCTAGGAGTCATGATCCCAAGGAGTCTCTCAAACTGTTTCCTTTGCTGAAACTCCAAATATTATGCTCTCACCACATAGCCATGGCAGCACTGTTTGGAAAGCGGGCTATTCTTGGCTTCATTGTCTTTCACAGGGATTTGTTCCTCCAACATGTGTTTTACTGATGTCTGAGAATTCCTAGTGCACTTGTCAGTATGAGTCTTCATCTCTCTGTCTTTCTCAAATGAGGAATCTTTTCACAAACATGATATTTTCTTCTTGTTTCAGCCCATGTATTTTGTTCTGTGGTTGAAGAGATCCAGGTGATTCAGGGTGAGACCAAAGGGACTGAGAAGCAAATCACTGAGGTTGGGATTCCGCAGGGATTTGCTTGAAGTTCAAAGCTCTTCCCTATCTCGTTGGTGGCTCAAATGATGGGCCAGAGCATGTGGACACTCAGCCTGCAGATGTCACCAAGCTGAAACAGGTTTTGGGCGCCTTGAAAGACAAGGGTCAGATGTGGAGTGATTTTGACTGAGTAACAGCCTCCAGAAAATCAAGCAGATTGCAGGGCTGTGAAATCAGGAATAGTCTTTTACTCAAATACAGAATGGAGAATGGCTGACTAGGCAACACATGCTAAGGAGAAAAGAATGTGGAAAATTGGTGGATCACTAGCTAAGCATGAGTCAGTAGCATCACACTGTGGTGAAAATGCTGGATGGAACAATGGGATGTGAAAACAGGAGTGTTGTTTGTAAGATACATGAAAAATCTCAGCCCAGGTAGGACTTTCGATGGAGTATAACATTAATTTGGGTGCATGGTACTTGCAGAAAGATGCAGACCAAATTAAGAGTCCAGAGGAAAGCAACAAGAATGATAGATAACTAGAGAACTTAAGAAACATGAGGAATTGTTTAGTTTAGAGGTGGGAAGAATAAAGAGAAAGAGTTAATGATCTTTAGAAAGACAGGGTTAGTTGTAAAGTTAGGTGAGCTTAAACTGCTAAGTTTGTGTCACTTGGGCTAGAAATTACGGTCTCATGTTGTAGTGAGGGAAATTTAGGTTAATATGTACAGGAAAAATTTTGTGATTTTAGTAATAGTTAAATGCTGGAATAAAATTTCTGGGGTGCCCATAGATGCTATAATTCTTAAGTATTGACAGCTCTTGGAGGAGTTTAACAGTTGTGTTTTAAGAACAGAAAAGAACATAGAAATATATAATACTTTTTTTGCTATATCAATTGGTCTAGCTAGAAAAAAGCAGACGGTTTTCATACTCGTGAGACTTTTTTCAGGTCTGAAACTTCTAAATGGCTTTGGTACAGCTGATTCAGTATAAAGCAGGGAAGGTTGCTCTACAGGATCTCTTGAGGTCCTTTCAGGCTGATTTGCAAAGATGTAATGATTAACAAAATATTTCTGTCTTGGCGCAGATCGGTGCTCAGGAACTGGGGAGAGAAAGCATGCTATAAAAGCAAATACAAGAGCTCTCCCATACCGTACAATCTGGGAGATTCCCTAGAATTTTGACTCAATGAAAAATTCCCATTTATTACTTTTCAAGAGTGGATGAGAATCACTAAAATTAAACCAGCTGTTTTATTAGTGTCAGGTGATTTTGGATTATAGTAAGTGCTTTATGACAGATTATACTGTGGTAGTATGTATCCACAATGTTCTCCTTTTTATGCTAGAGATTGAAAAAATCCTGGTAGTTTTGAAGGCAAGAGGTCAAATTTTTCCACCACCTCTTATCCTCATTATCTAAAGTGAAATAGTTGCAGTCATTACTTGTTTGACAAAATTAAATTTGCAACTTTAAAAATATCTAAAATTATATTACAAGAAATTTAATGAGCACAAAGAAAATACTACTGCTGGAGATATTAATGAGAATAAATTTGTATATATTGATTACTTCAGAGTAGGAACTTATAAATAGTATTAGAGGATGAAGTTGTACTGCAGACAAGTTCAAAATGTCTTTAAACATATTTTTTCCTGTGAAGACATATGTCTAAACCAGGAAAAGTATTTAAAATGGAAAGTGGCACAAATTGTCAACAAACAAATGTAGCTATGCCCATAGATCTGTGAAACAGAATAAGAATAGATACGTTATAACTGCTGACAAAGGAGAAACTCCTGTTCCTGGAGAGGAAATTGTACACTTAGACATCCATAGTTAAGGACCTGCAGTAAATCTGAGTATGTATCCAAACCAAGGTGCTTACCACTCTGTTGTTGTAGCAGATAAAACTATCAAGCCTTTCAACAAGTATAACTTGTTTAGCTACTTTTATAATCGCAAAAAATAATAGCTACATCCGTTTTTATTTTGACTTTTGTTGCCAGAATCTGTATGTGAAAAAACTGGAATTTGTGAGTTTTCATTCTGGTTTTCATGTACTTCATTAAACTGAAGACTTGCAAGAACTGAGCAAAATCTTGACGATTCACATGCCAGCCTGGCTCTCGGTGTGTATGTCTAAACTTTGACCTGCTTCTTTCACTGTTAGCATTCTTACACTGTTAGCAAAAATGTTTTAAAAGACTGAATTGCAGCCATAACAATAATAATGATGCCAATTTAAGCATCAAGCTAATACAATTCACTCAGTACTAGGTGCAAATACTTCATGTTTCATCTCAATTTTCTCTGCATTCTCATTTTCTGCAACAGGGTTTGAAAAAAAACATTTTTTTTTCCTTAAAGTTTATGGCTTTTTTTTCCATTTTTTTCCTTTTTTTTTCCTTTCTCTCTCTCTCTCTTTTTTTTTTTTTTTTTTTTTTTTTCCCATGGATGTTCCTGTATCTAAGCTCTTTTGAACCTCTATTACCTGGTGTTTGGCATTTCATCCTCTGCTTCTCCTTTTGTTAGACTGAATGACTGAGAAGGAGGAACAAAGAGTAGCAAATCCAGGAAAAGAATGGGATTGCATCTTCTCAACCTGCTGATGTTACATATAAGTTTATAAGTCATCTTTCTCCCTGCTCTCCCACTCCTACACACACGCACACATGCATTTCATAATAACTTCTATAATAATAAAGATGTCAGTCTCCATTTTGTCATCCTTAGTCCTCTTTTGGAGGATTAAGTCCCAAATCCAGTCCTCTTTTGCTTCTCTTCCAGGGGAACTTTCACTGTGCTATGTTCTCCTTGTGTCACAGAAATTCCTATGAATTCGGGCAGTGCTCTTTTCTGAGTCAGAGACACTCACTTCTTTCTCTTTCCACACAGTCTCTCTGTCTACAGTGATATTTGCAGATGTCCAGGTTTTGAGCTGTTGTTTATTTTGACTTCTACTCTGTGCTGGAGTGCCACTGAAACCTTTTAAGAAGCCCTTTGTTGAAAAGAAGAGAGGAGTCAGAGAAATGAGAATATTGTTGTGGTGTATGGCAGTATTCTTTAAAGGACTTGAAAATGGAGCTTGGCCCACTGGCAGGAGGGGATCACCAGCATATTGGCTGCTGTGAAGAGTCTCCCTGATTTTGAAAAACCATCCTTTCCTGATTAAAATTCCATTTAAATTAGTGTCATTTTGTCTTTACAGTAGAAAACTCACAAAATTGTTCAGCATTTCTCTTTGTCTCACCTGGTCAATCTTGTAGCCTATCTGTAGTCTTCCTTTGAAGGGTACAGGGTTTCTTATCATACTGGATGCGGCATTTATTCCAAACGTGCACTGTGCTGCTAGTTTGGCTTGGTGGCTGCGCAATGATAAATAGTCTTATCAAAGATCATTTTTCACCTGTTTCTAAGAGATCCCCAAACATGGACTATCAGAGTCTGATGAAATGATGAGCAAAGGATTAAAACCCAGGTGCCTGGGAAAGGAACACCAGGAAAGCTGGTGAATTTACAGGAGGGTTTGAAGGACTGGCACAGCTTCATAGTTCGTAGTTGTGTTTGCAACCTGTGGCTAGTTCAGCAGCTCAAAGTGACGTGTCTAATGCACCTCATTGCAGTGGCATATGGGTGCTGGAGCATGCATCGCCTTATGGTGGAAGAGGGGAGTTGGGCACGAGGATAAAACAACACAAGAAGCAGCTGAGGCAGGGCTACGTGTGTTTGTTGTGCAAACAGTGATACACCCCATTCAAAGTTACCCTGTTCTTTTTATCTAAGGACATTTATCCCCCAGTAGCAATTGTGAACTAGAGTAGACAAATTAATGAGCTAGACAAACTTAATGAGCTATCTATCTCTAGCAGTGTCATCATAAAAGCAAAGAGCTAAGTCTGGCCAGAACCTATCTGAAAAGATATGAATACACTTGATATATCTACTTGTTAGCTTGTATGGAGATCTGTGCTGCCAGTCTAAAGCTACCCTCAGAACTTTTTCTATACATGGGTTAAAGACAGCTGAACTGAGGCCCTGCTATGCTACACATTCATTGCAGCAATATTTCATTGACCTGTCTTACTATTTTTGGTCAAATTTACTGTGGAAATGGTAGTTATGCTTTCACAGCATCCTTTTCTCCATCTCCAAAAGTAGCTTTTTATGACCTGCTAGTCTGGTTCCACCAAATGAAACAGAGGGACAGAGATCTCGAAGATATTACATTCCTGAGACTTTAAAGGTGAAACATGGTACATTAATATCCCTCCTGAGGGCAAGACTGCAATGCGAGATTGAGTGTGTTGTTAATCATGAAATAATCCGTATGGATCAGACAATATCCTAAGTGCCCCAGCTGCAGCAAATTTTTTCATCACTGCTCATACCTTATTATGCAAAGGGTAGTCCAGCTCCTGTGGCAACCCAATATTCTCCTCTAATGCTCTGTGGCAAAGACAAATGGAGGACTCAAAGTCAAGCCTGGTACAAAGAGATGCCACTCCACGAACTGTACAGGACTGTACCAGACATATGTCCAGTCTGATTTTGTTGTGTGTTTTTAAGTGTGCTATGGTCCATATCCTTCCTGAAGTGGCACAGTGCACGTTAGAAGTTCTAAAAAGAGCTTAATATTTAAAACCACTTAAAAAAATTTTCATCTAATCTTTCTTTTTTTTTTTTAAGTTAATTATTTACATCTTCAAATCTCAAGAAAAAAAAGTAAGTTAGGAAACACAAGAATTAAAGATGATGTGAATTCCTCACCCATGTGGACATGCACTAAACTAATCTCAGGCTCTCTCATAATCTCTAGCTCTTTTTTTTTCTTTTCTTTTTTTTTTTTTTTTTCACAACAGCTACCTCTATGATGAACATTACTTGGTGAGGTAGAAATTATGTGTTTTCCTTTATTATCCTCATCCACCTCGTGGTTCTGGCTCCATACTACACACTGTTTAAATCCTGTTCTGAACACAGCGCTATTAATTTTGTCACAGCCTTTCCTGTGATAATTGTGACTAAAATAGCTAAGTACGTCAAAACCACTGAATTGATCTTTATAATAATGCCAAGACATATGGTCTTATTAGCAGAGATAATTCTGAAAGATGTATATTTATTTACTCAATTCCAGGCATTTAGGACCTGATTTTTCAGAAAACACAATCTTTGGTGTGCGTTTATTCAGAACACAGTCCTCAATGCCTTCAGCTGCAGTGCTGAATGCTCATCGCTTTTAGAAATCAGACCAAGGCTCCCAGAAAATGGGGGCTGATCCCTCTGACATAATTGGGTTTAGTCATGTACCTCACATTGGACGGACCCTACAGCCCATGCATGGCCTTGGTTGCCTCTCCAAGCTCTGCCCATCTGTGCTGCATGGGGCAAGGGTCTGCTCTGCACGCACATTATGCCCTCGTTCGTGTGTATTTCTGGTATTTTCCGGCACTTGTTGCTGGGCTGCAGTGGCTGAAAGCACACTGGGAAGGGGGGGGGAATTCTGGCTCTGCCGAAGGAAGGCATGTAAAGAGCATGGGGATGCATATGTGTGGTGCAGATGCATGTAGGAGGAACGAAGGGGATGACGTGTGCCGGGCTCAGACAGAAACTATAGATAACTGTCAGACTACAACACGTCTCCTGAGTGCACACGAACTGTTTTTCTTCAGAAGCCCATAGCCAAATGTGTCCATATTTTCTCTGAAGGAAATTAAAAAGAGATTTTATATATGCTATGTCAGGCAAACCTTTGCTGTACTGTAAGCACAACATATGATCCCCGATATTTGCAGAACACCCTCTTTAAGACACGCGTTATATAGCTTTTTATTAGTCAATTAACGTTTTTAACAGCTCTTTGGGTTTGTGGATTAACTTTCTTCCTTTTTTTCACTAGAGCGGAGATTGAGGTAGAAGAGTAGATTTTAGGGCCAGAAAGAGACACCATGATCGACTGGTTCAATCTCACGTATAACATAGACCATTGGACATCCTTAAGCAAAATGCTTCATCACATAGGTCGAACAGTTTTCTTAAGAAAAAAAAATAAAAATATTAAAGAAATGCTAAGTGATGGAGAGTCCTGTGCAGTCCTGGGTAAATTATTTTAATAGTTATCCTCATTTTATATAATTTGAATTTAATTAGCCTCAAATTCTGAAAATTGGATCTTGCTAGAATTAGCTTGATCTCTGTCACGAAATGTTTGTTTCTTACATAATGTATTTACTTATTGTGAGGAAGTTCTCTGTTGCTGTTCTTCATGGCAACCCAAGCAGTTTTTGCTCCCAGACTCTGGCTGTGGGGTTTGTTTTCTCAGCCTTTAGGCATTTCTGTGACTTACCTCCAGTTTCTCTTGAAGTGTGGCTACTTCAGCTGGACATGGTATTGCATGCTATTTGCAAGGATAATATAACTAAAGGCATTGTAACACAACAGTTTGTCAGAAACAACACATTTGTCAGAAATGCGCTAATCACAAGTAATTTAGAGAAAGAAAGCAGGTAGAGCTCTAATTTACCTGACACGCAGGTTTCAAAACCCGCCCCCCAGGCAGGCTTTCATCACCTAATGTTTTGCCTGCTCTTCTACTGGGATCCGTACCAGTGCACTTGAAGGACTGTTTCAGGTCACTTCAGACTTTCTGCATGTGCAGAGGTGCTGTCTGAACACCAGGCAGCACCTCTGTGCTGTGCAGGTGATGGAGCACTGGCACAGGCTGCCCAGAGAGGCCGCGGGGTCTCCTCCTTGGAGACCTTCAGAAGCCGCCTGGACGTGGCCCTGGGCAGCCTGCTCTGGGTGTCCCTGGTGGAGCAGGGCTGGGACCAGGCGGCCTCCAGAGGGCCCTGCCAGCCTCAGCCGTGCTGTGAGTGCTGCTTTGGGACAGCTCTGCCTAGAAGGCCCCGGGTTGAGGTTCCCAGGCCTTCACTGGATGGTGTTTCTTTTTGCCAAAAAGGATCCCAACTCCAACTCTTTTTGATTCTTAAGAAAACAATAACGAAGTAAAGAAATCCAGTTTCCCAGCCAATCCAAAATACACCCCCCACACTCAGTAGCCTCCTCTTCATATGTCTGCGGACACCATGGTCTGTAGCAGCCACGACAGCTCGTTCTGTCGATGAGCCGTGGTGAGAGGAGGCCCTTTGGGGGGGCCGCTGCCTCCCGGGTAGCACAGGGGCCCTGCACGCTGCGCTCCGCTCCCTCGCGGCTCTCTAAGCTGCGCCGCGGTTCTGTGGCGAAGCAGGGCCGAGAACACAACTTCCCTGTTCCCAGGCTGTCTCTTCCAAACCTGGGCTTCTGACTCGTGGCCTGCACAGCCCTTTCATGCAGCTCGTACATTGATTGCGTGGTATGTGATCGCATTCAGACTAGGAAATGATTCATAACATTTAATGAAAGGAGAGGCCATTGGATAATGTGATTTGACCTCTTATAGCTGCCAAGGCTACCAAATTTTATTTCTGAGAATGCCCGCATTCAGCCCAACTGCTTGTATTTCACTTAGGCATAACTTCTGGTAGGACAAACTGTATATAGGAAGACATCTAACAGTGATTTCAAGGCAGCAGGGTATGGAGAATCCACTAAATCATTTGTAACTTGCCCCAGTGTTTAAATACTCACAATGTTACAGATTAATGCCTTTTTTTTTTTCTTATTTGGATGTATCTGGCTTCAGCTTATATTTATAAGTGCTTGCTGTGTTTCAGATTAAAATAATTCAGCACCCATGATAGTACTTTATTCAAGTCACCAAATTCTTTTTGATTTGGAAGTAGGCTGAACTCATGCTATGCAAGGCAGTTTCTTCAGCCTGCAAGTATTTTGTGTTTTTCTTTCCTTGCCCTTTCCCATTTTTAACAGTATTTGAAAAACACACGGGTACTGTGCACACTGTTCCAATACCAGTCTTATCGTGGCTGTAAACAGAGGTAAAATCTCTTCACTTGGTTCAGCCGCTGCATTAACTACCTTTGCAGCAGCTCTTCCCTTGGAGCTCAGTGTATAGATTGTATTCATTTTTTACCTTGATCCCTAATTTCTTTCAAAAATCACTGCCGTTTCAGGATGCAGTCTGCACTCAGTAGCAATGACTTGCATTCCCTGTTCTGAGATATGTTTGTGTTTGACTGTGTTAAAATGCATTGGGGATAAACAGAAACAGACTACCAGGCACTCCATCTTTCTCTATTTCATAATAGAGAAAATTAAATAATGCTTAAGACCACTCTTCTACATTTTTATAATATTTGCAAATTTTATCATTGCTAGTTTTCTATTGAACCTTGATGCCTGCAAGGTCTTTATAAAAACTTTTTTGTTTAGCAGTGATTTCTCAATGATTTCTCGTTTTTGGATCTGTCACTTGATTAATTATTTATCTACTTAAACTACGCTCTATAGTACTTCATTGTGGCTTTTTAAAATCAGAATGTTGTGCTACTAAGTTACATGATTTATTAGTATGAGTAAATTCCTTCATCAGCTAGATCTGATAAGTTCTCAGTGAGTAAGTTTCCCTTCAAAGAGCATGATATTCCGTAGAACTCTATTAAGTGATGTTATTCATCTTTCTTATCAGCTTTTCTGATATTTTGCTTGGGACGGATGTTAATGTCACCATCCGGTGGTTAGCTGGATCATTATGTTTCCCTTCTCTGAATATTGTCATATAGCAGCTGTCTTTCAGACCTTTGGATTCCTCAGTGTTCAGAGATTCATTACAACTTAATGGCATCACTGATTAAAAGCATCTGACACAAGAAAGTGAATGATCATGGCCCACATCTGCTTTTTCCCAGCCCAGCTATTTCATTCCTTTCACTCACAGCTCTCCTCCTCCTGAAGCTCCTCAAGTTTGCAAGCCCCCTCTCCTGCTGCTGGAGAGCAGAAGGTTGCTGCTGTGGCTTTGTCTTCTTCCTCCCTCAAACAAGGGGAGAGCACGTGAGGACTCTCAAGTATTGCAAGGACAGAAAGGGAAAGGAAAGAGAAAGGAAAGGGCACAACTGTGCTGAGCAGCTGAGTGTCATCCCCCCAGCCTTTTCCCATTTCTTATGTATGAGGCTGGTGGGCTTCTAGGGAAGGAGCCGTGCAGATAGGCTGTGCCGCCCCAGTGGTAGAGAGAAGTGCTCCCAAACCATCAGAAGAGGGCATGGTCCAGGTGGGACTATGAATATGTGCTCTTCCTCAGTTTTTAAAATAAATATTGTCTAAGTCTGTGGTTCGGTGCAGCTCAGCAACTTCAAGCACTGTTTTCGGACATATTCAGCCACAGAATCAGCCATAGAACATAATTCTATGGTTCTGTGATTTTTAGGACTCTTAGCCATGAGCCCTCTGAGTTGGTCTTTATTCAGGTACATTCATTCTCAAACTCATCTTATCTGAGTACCACTATTAGCATTAGCAGTAGCAGCAGAAGCAACTCTTGCCTGTAAACATATCTAGGACATTGGTGTTCAGTTGCTGAGGCAGTGCTCCATACTATGTTGCTGTGGTAACCCTTTGTCCTAATTCTGTGGAAAGTTCCTACAGAAAGCCTGAAGAGTGCATGGTTTGTTCTTACTTGAGTCTCCTTCTTTTCAAAAAAGACTGGAAATAAATCTGTCGAATAAATCTACCTTTTCTCTGTACACATTTTTTAGGCTCTTTTTTTTTTTTTCTTTTCATAATATTCATCTAAAAAAGCAAGCTATCTTTTCTCTTTAGCCTTTCAATTTGTGAATTTTCCTTTGGGCTTTTATCTTTCTTAACCAACTTTTTACATTTCACAAATTCTATCTTATATTGTTTGCCATTTATTTCCTGCCTTTCAGTTGTCTGTATACTGAGGTCTTTTTAATCTACTTCTAGTTGCTGTCCCATATTCATCAACTGAACCAGAGTGGGTTTTAAAAAATTGTCCTTTTGGGAAATCATATAAAGTCTTAACTTCCAGTTTTCTGTTGAATTACGCTGTCCAAGTCTTTTTCTTCCTTTTAATTTTACTCATAAAAGCAAGAGAAGGGAAGTCTAGCATGTGACACTGTTTTGAAACACGAGCTATGAGTCACAGATTCATATTATGAACGGGAAGGACTCAGAACACAAAAATATTACAATGTAAAGAAAATGTCTTTTAATGTAATGTCTCACGAGAAGCTACGGCAATTCCTTTAGCATCTTCACACCATTCTAGCTTCCCCCTGGAGTAGAAAACCCACCAAGACAGATGAGCTCATTCAAATTGGCAGACTGTTGCAGAAAATGGGCTAATCTAACCCTAACTAGGGTTAACCCTAACTAGGCTAATCTAACTTAACTAGGTCTTTGAAGGTGGCAAGAAGGCTTTACCTAAGCAAAGCCAGCTGGATAAACAAACTTTCTCAACCTGGAGCAGTATTTATTGCACTGCATTCAGTCCCTTGTAGAATGTGGCCAGGCAGTTCACACGCTTGATTTCACATGAAATCATCCCAGTAACAGTGGAAAACAAATTTATTTGTGTGTTTCGGGAAGAATTCTATACCTGATGCTGCACCAAGTGGAGAGTGACCGGTGGAGAGTGACTACCACCATCACCTGTAATTAAGAGGAGGCAACTGCTGACCTGTTAGTCTGATCTCTATAGTATGAAACATTTTAGAACAAATTCTAAAGGGAGGAATAATTAATGACTGTGGTTATTTGTGTAATGGAGTAAAAATGAAATGTAGAGTTAGATAATCTCACCAAGGTAGCCTAATAGCTTTCTGATGATAAAATAACTGATTTTCCAGATGAGAGTAGACCTATCTGAATTTAGTGAAGGATACTGTGCTGCTGAGGACTAGTACAAGCCTTGAAAGGGTTGGCGGAAGTAACTGGATCAACAACATGTGCTTCAAGGAAAATGACTGAGCAGGAGGGAAACTACAAGCATTGTTCCTCAACTATCAGTTTGGAGACAATCTTATTTTTACTAAGAAATTTCATGTAATACCAGGAATGTACTAATAAACTTAGTTGCTTGCACCATCAATGGTGCAAGTGGATAAAATTCTCACGTAATAAAAATCAATTGTAGATTGTATGAGTTGTATGAATGAGGTGGCCAGCTATGCAGACAATGGAAGTTAGATTTCCTTCATAAACTGTGAATTTATTTGTTGAAAGTTATGCACGAAGACAGAGAAATGTGCATATTAGGTAACCACAGGGTGACTGTGTTCCATGAATTTTATAACGGCTATGAAAAAGGAAAATGCAGTCACACTAATATGAAGTGAAATAGTTCCCATAAAGAACTAATGGTTTGTTAATGAATATATATTTACACGTATGAAATGCAGTTAGACTTTAATTAATATGCTGTTCATGATTCTGTTTATCCATGTTTTAGACAGATTAATTGAAAACGTAAAATAAAGAGAAAGGCTCCTAAGATGATGTGAAGACTAAGGAGTTTGTAACATGAGAGGGGATTGAAACAGTCTGGGTTGTCCTAGAATAGAAAAAATGAAGGCTGGCTGAAGATATGACTGATATTTAAAAATACGCCAATGAGTAAACACAATGGAAGAGGAAGAGCTATTTAAACTAAAAGACAATGTTGGCAGAAGAACAAATGGGCATAAAATGACCATGAACAAATTTAAGCTGGAAAGCGTAAGGTTTTTGGTTATCAGAAAGCTGTCTTTCGATGAAAAGCAAAAACTCCTCTAAATAGTTTTTAAAATGAAGTTCATTAAGTTTTATATGACAGAGCTGTCTTCAATAGCATGAGCTTTGATTCAGTGACATAGAAGGTCCCCTTAATTTTACATCTTGCACAAAGCAGCAAATACTCTTGAGATACAGTAACCTCTCAGGCAATCTACACCCATTGTTGTGAGCATACAGTGAGACTAAAATACTCTTTCAGACAGAAAATCAAGAGACTTTGCTATTTGGCTAATCTCCGGAAGATTTGAACAGGCCGAGCACAAAGACTTCTTTTAGACCTTGCAATGTCTAACATGCCCAAACAGTGCAATAGTTTGTCTGAAAATTGTCACCTCCATCAGCGTTACACTGGGATCTGGTCCTAAGTGCTAACTGCAGCGCTGTGTGCCATTTCTTGAGCTGCCAACAGATCTACTCTCCGTCTTTAAAAATGAGGGTATGAGGACCTGGACAAATGCTAATTTGAATAATGGCATCCTACTTATCACAGTTTCAGTAATGGAAGACAATATTCTCGTATATTAAAAAAGCTGTGAAATCCTCCCTGCAAAAGATGATGGGTAATATTATTCATTCTTATTTGCTTAGCTGAATTTAAAAATGAACCTAGAAGGAAAAATATATATATATATTTTTGCATATTGAGTAAACAGGATGTATTTTATACCCATTTTTATACCATGTATAGTATGCGTAATTTGAAAAAATGAAAATTGAATATAAACATCAATATTGTAATAGCATTAAGGTAGGAAATTGGAATAAGCCTTAAGCTTCTATCTTAACTAATGCCACTGTGCTTTTTAGTGCTGTTGAATGCCACACTCAAGGAACAAACATTTTCCTCACATGAACTTTCCTGGTGCTGTCATTTTGTACAGTGGTATGAAACGCAGAAACCTCTGAACTAAGACACCTATCCCTTTTGTTTTTCAGCATCAAAACAATGATTCCTCCGGGGGAGTGCCTCTATGCTGGGAGGAAAAGGAGGAAACCCATTCAGAAACAGTTAAGTATCATATTCATCATGAAGCAGTTGCACCTCTCTCCAAATGTATATGGTAGAAATGAGGCAGCAGGAGGAATCTCATCTTCCCATAATCTGCTGACCCAGGGGAGACCCAATCTCTTTCACTTCAATGAGAAACCCCTGGTCTGGAGGCTGGCTCTGCATGGTTTCCAGTGGCTCCAGAAAGGATGCTGAGCATGGGTCAGAGCGTCCTTACCCATCACTGGCTGTCCCAGGAGGCGGCTGGTGGTTGTTGAGGTGTGCACCTCAGTGTTTTTTCCTAGGCAGAAGATACTGGTGGACTAATTGTCAGCTGGGCAATTGGCTGGAGGGGGTGTCCCCTGCGTCCTGTTTTTGAGAAGCTGTGTGTTGAGTGGCACCAGCGTGCTGGCATGGCCCCCTTTCCCCTTCCTTGGCTTAGCCTTGCCTGGGGCATCCCTAAGTTCGACACGTGAGTCTGGAAAGTGGGTCAGTTCAGCCAACTGAAAAAGCAGACTGGTGACTCACTTTTTGCATAAAGAACACATCATATTCAAGCCACTATTTACTATGGAATCACTTTCATCGGAAGAAAAATGCGGGAGAAGCTGTATGTGTGAAGGCAAAGCAGAAAAAAAGTGCAATGGGTCTTAAGATGCTTGAAATTGCAGGAAAAAAATTGTTATAACTTAAATGTAAAATGACTTTGCCATAAACCACTCTGTGAGATTAAGCCTTCTGATATAATCATTCCACATCTTCTGAGTTATACTTGATTATGAAACACATTTGTAGCATGTTAAAATTGTGAACTAGCACTGGTGGTCTTTGCAGGCAATTTAATGATGAGAAGGTAATTAAAGCAGAGCTCCTAAAATAACCCACTTGGCTTAAAACTGTATATATTTGTCTAAAGTCAAAGGGGAGTTTCTCTGAAAGTTTGGGTGAAGACTGCTGATTTTGTTTGGATTTTGGAGAGTATTTGCACATGAACCACTTGTTGCCACTTTAAAAAAGGTATTTTTTAGTGTAAAATACATAACAGGTGAGGATTTCAATAGACAAAGATGATGAATGAAGAACAGTATTCTTTCTGCAACACCTGAGTGTTAGATCCAAAATGTATACAACGTTTTTGCACTACTGTTCAAGTATGCATCTGGATACTTTATACACGCATGAGGTGTGGAACTTCTCCAGTACGTGAGATTGCCTCTGTGCGGAACTGTTTATGAATCATAACTTATGTGGGAAAGGAAGAAGAGTTGCAGATGCTTTGAGAAACATTAAGCTTCATGTTTGGAGTGTGCATATTAGCAAGAACTTATCTCTGAGATGACTTCTAGGTAAAAGCAATGGCTAAGAAAGCTACCCACTATCAAAGGATGTAAGTGTCCTCAGGAGCCTTTTAGGAACTTCTGGCTTCAGCAAAATCAAACGCAGATTCTCACTGACTTAGACGGAACCAAGGTTTTTACCTTTTGAGCCATTGTAAGTAGTGCTACTTTGAAAATATCTGTGCTACGAGATGGCAAGGCTGGTACCTGAACATGAGCCTATCCACCCAGGATATATACAGTTTTGATGAAGAAACTTGGTTTTGGTTAAATAAGGGAGATCATATGCTTGGAGTTATTATAACACAGCTCCCACATTAGAGACTGCCCTCTATTTTCTGTGAATAGTTACTTATCACTTGCTGAGGATGATTTCTCACTTCCTAGCAACACTAGTCTCTTCCTCAAACCTTATCTCTTTGTGGTCTTGGTGTCTGGTAAGCCTTTCCTGTGCTCATTCCCTCATTCAGAGACTTCCTAACCCTGCTCTGAAGAGGCTCTAAATGCCCATGACTGACTTACGGAGTCTTGAGCTCCTTTCACAGTCTATGCCCTTCAGTCCTATGGATCTTACTGACATTTCAGGACTATGAGGTCTCCTTACCAGCCTCAAATAATTTATCTTAAATTTAGAAGGACAGACATATCCTATTTATTGAATAGCATGTTCAACCACGATTTTTGATCAATGTAGTGTTGTGTTTTTTTTTTTTTTTTTTTTTTTTGAGTTTGTCTTGTTTGATAGCATAGCACATTTTCCTCTATGGCCTTGTCATATTTTTCTCCCTGTATGGATTCATGGGTACTAGTCTGAGCAGGAGATGTGGATTTCTTAGGGATTCGTGGATTAGACCTTTTGAAGGTCAGGATTCAGAAGACAGAGGCGTAACACTCCTGTGTGCAGAACAACTAAGTCTTTGATGTCTACCCATAGTCAGTGCATCTCCCCTCTGTTAGCACTTTGTGATCAGGCTGTCAAGCCAGTTGGTGATCCTGCAGCTGGCTTTTAAGTTAGGACATCACAGAATGATAGCACTCATGATGTTCACAGTTTTTCAGGCACAGGATATCAACAATTGTATTCTGAGGTAGCTTTACAGAACAAGGAGGAACACGTATGAAGAAGCTCTACAGCAGAATGCAGAGAACCGTATGACAATGAAAAAACATGTAGAAAATTTGTATTTGTAAGAGCTAGTATGTTTCTGTCTTCTTCTCTACTAGGAGAGACTGTCTTCACTAGGTTGCCATTCTTCAG
Source organism: Anser cygnoides (assembly GCF_040182565.1). Classification (NCBI taxonomy): domain Eukaryota; kingdom Metazoa; phylum Chordata; class Aves; order Anseriformes; family Anatidae; genus Anser; species Anser cygnoides. Next base: position 98,983,954 of record NC_089874.1, on the reverse strand, counting down.
ACAGTACATCAGGTTTAAGTTTGACCATATATACAAATAACTCTAAAATCCTAGCTGTTCTCCTTTGGTCACAGACAGCTTTCAAACAAGCCCTATTAAATGTATTAAATGTGGTCTACACTAAAGGATTTTGGCATTTATGGAATCAGTTCAAACACCTGGAGCTCAAGCTGGTTGAATATTTTCCATCAGTTATGCTTTTCATCCAGAAAAATGGAGTATTTTGAGTGAAGGAAATATTTTCTACTTAAGTGTTTGTTTCCTGTGGAAACCTAACATTTTACTAGTAACTCAAGCGTGTGAAAACTAAAGAGATCTTGTTTTTAACCTCAAACTAAAATCACTGCATTGAAATTAATACTCATATTAAAGATGCTAGGGCGATGCGTCAGGACAGTTACCATTTGAGATTCATCCACTTTTCATCTCAAACCCTGGCAACTTGTAAAACTCTCTCTCTCTGCAAAACATTTCTTGTAATGTTTTACAGCTCTTTAAAGGCAAGCTCAGCTGCCTTTGCTCTGAGTGTATCTACAACTGCTCCAAACTGCCCAGATGAGCCAGAACTGTATCAGTGCCAGGGTAAACAGAGACCTCAGGAGGTACAGCTCTCTCCTGTTTCTTAGTTCTCATTTTAAGGCCCTCTGTGGCATAGTCCTTCCTCTTACTTGGTGTCACACTATCCAACCTCTCATCTGCTCTGCCAGGGTGATGTCTTCGTGACCATCAGTTCTGCTTTCTCCTTTTTTTTGCCTTGAAGACTCAGAAGAAGTGGACAGTGGAAAAGGGTCACCTTTCCTTCAGCCAGCTTTCTCTCATCTAGTCCTTTTCACTCACAGGGGACAGTGAGCATTTGCACATGGCCAGTTGCCACTGGAGCTCAGCTGTGCCAGGCTATTGATGCAGTGCCCAAGCACAGCTCAGCAGCTATGGGTGCTGGTCAATTTGTTCATGATAGTCATCTTGCTGTTACTTTGTGCCTAGTCTATCTATTGCATCTCACAATCTCTCTCTTCCCTTCCCCTTCTTACTGAAAGCTTCCCATCGTATTAGATGATTAGATTTTCTCAGTTTAGATCCTCCATGGGTTTCACACTACAGCATACTTTGAAAACTTCTTCAGACTGAACTTTCTGTTCAAGGGGCAGGGCTCCCTCAGCGGGCAGCAGGTAGTGGAGGAGCAGATACCATGCTCTGCAGACAAGAGCTGTAGCTGCAGGAAATTCCTCTGCAAGCTCACCGAACTGGTTTACAGAAGTGGCAGTCCATGGGTCCTGGGCACACTGAATCGTTGAAGCACAAATGGCTCAATGCCTTATGTGCCAATAAAACAGAAAACGTTCTCTGCATCAGCTCCCACACTCATTTCCTACTGAACAGGGACTGGTGGCATGGATCCTGTGCAGGGACACGTACTTGCTACTGCAGAGCAAAATCTGGATGATCTAACTGCACAAAGAGGAAATGCCAGCTTTACTGTTTTAAGTACAGGTGCCACTTTATTGTAGTAGTAGTGTATGAAAAGCAGATTAAAAGAGGCATTATAGAACGAGTGTTGTGTTCCTTAGGACCTGATTTATGCAGTTTGAGAATCAGTTTTAACACAAACACGACAAGCATGGCTAGTTTCAGGTCAAAATAAGGGCTAGAATTTCCATTCGCCTCAAAACAACTCATTGAAGAATTTTCCTGCTTGCTCTTTTCTTTTGCAGGACAGCTAAGTTAGCCTTTCCATGGAACTTGCATTGTTTTAAATCTCATCCACTTGGCACCTAATTACCATTTGCATCAAACTTCCATTTGTTTGGATTTACTCACTGACTGAATCATTTCCTTGAGTTTTCAGGAAGACTCCATCCTGAACTTTCTCTTGCAGTCTTTTTACACCATTCCCTGTAATTTCCAGACAACTGATCTCTTAGTACAAATGCAGCCCATGTATTTGCCATGCCTCTCTGGCATAGAGCAGTTGATAGTTTATATGGTAAACAGGCTCGAACAATTTCTGTTCCATGTTACTCTTGAAAATTTTTATCTTTTGAACTCATTGGCCTAATTTTCCTTACTGGAATTATTTTTTTCTGTACTAAGTTGCTTCCTTACTTCAGTTTGTTTGCCATGTGTAAAGGGCAATGAGTAAAAGTCTATGTTCTTTAGCTTATTCTGAACTATGGGCTATATCCCTACAAAATTGTTGCTGTCCACTGGTCAGATATCTTTTGGTGTCAAAAGTGAGAATGGCTGAGCTTCAGGGTTGACTCCAAAAAAGTTAGTACCCATTATGTACAAAGAGTAGTCCTTCTTTGTGGATTGCATTAGTTGTTGGATATTTTCTCTCTCTCACAGAGGAAATCCCCAATCCATAAAATCTCCCCCATGCCTCTGAAAGCAGCTCATTCTGTTATTGAAGGACCACATGCCATTTTAGGCAATTTTAAATGAAAAATCAGGAATTATGTGTTTTCATCGACACCTATCTTGAATATTTTTTCATTCTGTCTGTGTGTTGATGCTATCCTGTCAAATTGAACTGAATGCTCACAAGGATAGCAATGATTTTTTCAAATCTGGTTCGATTTGAAAGGTTTTCACTTTGTAGCAAAGTCAGCAATCCCATGTACGTAACATTGATCTTTTTTACTAATTCCTAAACATAACATTTTTTTCTAACTACTTAAAAAGCTGAATTAAGATTGCATAAGAAGACAACGCTCAAAGTATGTTGTACTTTAACCCTTGACCACCTTGTGAAATACTAATGCTCGAAATTAAAATTATCATTGAAAAATGGAATCAATGTGTGGCATGTCAAACTGCAGCAGAAATGTGCTACAAGTAACTAGATGCACTCTGTTTCTCCACTGGAGCACTAGCTAAGCTGCATAAGCTTATGCTTCTTGTCTTTGCTTAGGTGGAAGTGGGAGCTGTTAGCACACCCATCTTTTCCTTGTCCACCATTTCCCATTCTTGCAGTATTTTTCCACTCTTTTCCCCTATGATCTTTCTCTAAATGTCTCTTCTGAAGAAAGGGCCTCAGGAGAAATGTGGCAATGTGCCATAACACCAAAGAGAAAAAGGGCGATGTGAGAGTGTGGTGGAGACCACCAGACACAACACCAAGTGCCCGGGACGATGCTAGCTCAGCTGCAGCCCGGGGTTGCTGTAAGCCCTTGGCGATTGTGTATTCATGCAGTTTGCAGCTCCAGTGGCCTGTGGCTTATTTTTGGATAAAGCATGTGACTACTGCTTTGTCCAGCAATGGCTGTCTGCTGGAGATAACAGCCTTCTCGACCTTACCACAAACGTCTTGCTGCTTACGTGACAAGTCTGTGCTTTGCCCACTGAACACCCCTCACTGTCATGCTGGACACCCCAAAATTGATCACCCCTCACTGGACGCCCCAAAACCGAGTAGTTTAAAATTCACCATTTTGCCTGTGCAACTTTAATCTAGCACCTTCCTCACTGGGGATGCGTTTCATCTTGTATATTTTCACAACAACTGTTCTGAGATATCTGGTCCTGTTCACTGCATGGACACACCGTGGGGCTGGAGTAGGAGTGTTTGGTTTTGAAATCTGAATAATGTTAATCTTAACGTTTTGGGAGGAATATGAATGTTCTTAAGAGAGAAACCAAATTCTTATCTTTGTTACAACTGACATACAAAAGATAAAATGGAGAAAGTTCAAGGGAGTTTTGAGCCTGGCAAAAGAACGTCTCTTCATGTCGCTTCCCGTACTCTTTTTATCATGTCCAAAGACAGGCTCTTTTCTTGATTATCTCCTGAGCTACAGGTTAATTCTGAGTCATTAAACGGAGGGCACTAAGATGCTTTAAATGAATACAGTGGGTGCTGAATAGGTTCATCCATTAGTCATGGTAATTTTATTCTGCTGTTCAGATACTGATTTGTACAACATTGATGAGAAATCATTTTTTTCTGGTGTTCACTAAGACACAAAGATAGCGCCCATTCCCCTAAGATCAGAGGGTCCTGAATAAGAGATATCATTTCTTCATCCGTTTTCCACTGGGTAGATGTGAAAAGAGAGGCCAATGTCCATGTCTTTGCACAACAGCAAACGCAGAATTGTGAAATTTAAAATGTCTTTACAGCTGGGGATAGAAACTTAGCAGATTTGCATAGAACCTAGATTAACTACACCTGTTATCAACTGACTGCAGACAACATCTCAGTCCCTGCTTATACTACCTGGAGGTAAAACAGGTAATCGAAAATGTGATTCTCTTCTCCACCACAGAAGGCCTGCAGCTGGGAATGAAAAATCAAATCCTTCAAAGAGGCACAGGGACCGTCTGAATGCAGAACTTGACCATCTGGCCAGCCTCCTGCCTTTCCCACCCGACATAATATCCAAGCTGGACAAACTGTCCGTGTTGCGCCTTAGCGTCAGCTATCTGCGAGTCAAAAGTTTCTTTCAAGGTAGGTTTCTTTAAGATATCAGTATGCCATTAAAAGTCTCCCTCTTGCTTATAGCTGCTTTCTACTAACCGTGAGTAAAATTAAAATGTAGTATTATACTGGTAAAGTAAAAAAAGAAAGATCTAATCTCTATTATTGAACGTACTTATCTTGCGTATGAGATGTTGCTTTGGAAATGTTGTGCATTTCCTCCTATGCTGTTTGTGTGTTTTTTACCAAATAATGGGATAACCCCCACCCTTCCTCAACATACTTTAGGAAACAGGAAAACATGACTGTAGAATACTTAAACTAGCAAAGAGGCTTGGGACAGATGTAATACCTGTAGCTACTTTGTGCTCCTTTTTTGAAGCTATTATCGTTCATGTTTACAATGTCTGTTTAAATACGACGTTAAAGTAAAGAAACTACCGTATTATCTGTATTTACTGTATGCACAATGGGAAATAGCCTTGCTTGAATGGCCAGGAAGATCACTTTCTTTTGGTATAAGTGAGATCTGAAGTTTAAAGTGTTGACTAAAGCTGTAATAGGCTACACTTTGTTTTTGTAGCTGTCTGGCACACCACACAATGAAAGCCAAATGTGTGTGTTGAGATGTACAGAACAAGAATTATTCCAAATTTGAAGACAGTTTTCATTTCTTCTGTTAATGCAGTATTCACAAAATCTGCAAAATCTGGATTAAGGATTCAACAATGAAAATCTTCTCAAAAGTTTTTTTTTTTTTTTTTTTAAATGAGAAATAAAAGCCTATTTGAAGGAGTATAACTGACTAAAACTTATAGGTGGGCTGCAGAGATGAACAGCAGTATTATTTATGGATGTTATTTTCCTTTACTACTCTTTAGTACTCCTTTCTGTTACTATCCCTTATTATGTACAGCGTGTACAAGGGAGACCTTTTATTTTTGACTGAAGAATATTTGTTGGTTGACCTCTTTTTTTTGTTTGTTTGTTTTGGTTTTGGTTTTTAAATTTTAGTATAAAAATAATGCCAGATTTTGAAGAGGCTTTGGCAGGCTGCATGACATGCTACAAGCTGACATCACGTATCATGTTACAGGTGGTGATGTTACTGATGGCAGAAGCCTCCCATGTCAACGGTGGCAGCTGGCTGCCTAGCCTCTGTCATTCGGCAATTTACAGAGTGCCTCTCTTCCCCTTTGTACACATACCTGAGTGTTATTACCCCTTCCTCTGAGCTCTGCTTTCATTTCCCTTGGATTCACAAGGAATAAGCTGTCTTCAGCTGCCTTTACTACTCTTCTCTCTGAGTTTCTAATATGGATTGTCCTTTTTTTTTTAAGGATGAAATAAAACAAGTAAAGCCAGACTTCATTACTCTGAAATGTTCCATGTTTGAAGAGACTTCATTTAATTTAATCCCCAAATTACCTAATTGAACACATAGTTTGTGTTCCCTTCATTCTTATTTTTAAATGTTTACATCGTGAAACTAAGGTTACAGAAAGCATTGTTTATAGTAAAGGAAGGAAACTACATGCCATTTTAAGACAGAGAGCAGGCTGGAGGTTCAGGAGGGTGGAGTGAAGGAGAGGTGAACCCTTGAGACAGATCCGGACAAGGAATGGGTGCTAATGTCTGGTAAGAGAAGGAGCTGCAGCCTTGGCTTCACGTCACGCCATCATCTACTTCCTTGTAGTTGTGTTGTGGAGAAATGAGGCAGAGTTGGGTTTTTTAACTGAAGATTTGGTAGGAAGTCACCTAAAAAAACAAACAAACAAAGATTATCCCCAATGTTTGGATCTTTGTTGTGACGAAAGAGCATAGAAGAGCAGAAATGGCTTTTTTGTGGCTTTTAAAATCAAAGGATGGTACTATGTTAGGAGTTGTTAGAAAAACTAAAGATAGAGAACAGACCAATTGTATGCAGAGATATTATAAAATCGAATACAAAAAATATATCTGGAAAATCTGACCTAGAATATCCATACTAATTCACTCAGGGACAATTAATTCAAAAGAACTGGTGTTCAGTAGAAGAGAGAAACCTGGAAAATAGAACATAAAAACAATAATCGAAGAGGGACAGTGGTCAGCAAATTGTTCTGAGCTTGTAATACGATATGTTGACATAAACAAGAAAGCCAAGTGTGGATTTTGGTCTGTTTGCCCAGAGGCAGCATGTCACTAAACAGGAAGGTTATAATCCCTCTCTGCATGAGACCAGCATGACTCCATCTGGAATACAGCTTTCTGTTGTGGGCATCTCCTGGTCACAAGGGCATTAGTACATATAAAGATGTTTGGAATAAACACAGTCAAGAAGTGACTGTAAGGCTGGATGGCCAAAAAAAAAAAAAAAAAAGAGTAAAATTAGCTCAAACACGTACAATTTATGTCCTACGGCTGTTCTTCTTTGTGGGGGAGAAGGATGGCCTGTGAGACAGGAAGGAATTGCTAAGGACATTTTAGCGGAGCACAATGAAGGACCTAAGAAGCAATGATTAGCATGCTGAAATTTGGCTTGAATATCAAGCAAATCATATCTGTAACGAGTTCTGTTCAGCTATCCGATATTCCTAAAACTGATGCAGTGGAGATTCAGCACATTCAAAATTGTAGTCATAATTGGACACACAGGCGTGTTCATCCTTCTTTTAAAACACTGTTCTTTGAGTTTTAAGGAAGTTAAGCTTAAATCCTATGTTTAAAAAAATTGTGTGTAAGAATGCTTTTTGCAATTTTTCTTAAAGCTTCAAAGTGCTGTCTTACACAGAAGTTCACGTATGACATTGCCGTTCAACCTATAGCAGTTCGTCAATTCCGGTGACAAATTATAATTACACACCTTCAACAGTTCCAGCGGTTTCCAGACATACTCGTTGACTTGCCACTAGGTGTCCTTTCAGTAGCTACTCTGGAATCCTCGGTGTGCAGCATAAATGTATTTATAGAGATCAATAGCTAATTAGAGGGCATGGGGTGACCTCACCATTTTGATTTCAGGTGTGGAAATAACTTTGCAAGGAATTAGGTATTAGGGGATAGCAAGTATTCATTAGTCACGTATTCCCTTCTTGGTGACCATTACAGGTTAATACCTTGAAGCATATGGCCTGTTCATCTTAGTTAATTATTTAAGCAAAAGTTCTGGCTCTTTTCCAAAATTGAGATCTGGTTGTTAAGGCAGATTATACTAGTTATCAGTTTAACAGTCACTCTGGTGGATTTCCTCTGTCATTCTTAGAAACCTTCTCCTTTGGCTTCGGAACAATTCCTCTGCCTACTGGGTTTACAGCCTTCAATCTCTGTTATCGGTTGGCAGTGGCTCTATTAATAGTCCCACTCCCCCAGGCTACATGCATTTAGTCGTGTTGCATTTTCCTGATAAGCGCTTCAAAATGGCTTGCAGCGGTAACCTTACAATCTCACCAGATCTCTTGTACAAGACAGCACAGATCTGAACGGGTACTGAGGCTGAGAGACATCAGCTGCTACAGGAAGCTGTGCTGGTCATCTGGCCCTCACAAAAATTTGCCTTGGGTGGGACTGCTGTGGGTGTGGAGTGGTACTTAATGGCTGTGACCGCTTGAGCTCCCTGGACTTCTGTCTTGGCCGTATTCCATCCTGGATCATGTATTCTGTCTTCCTTTACCACTCTCGACAATACATCCTTCAGTACATCTTATTTCTTAGTTTTTCCAGTGGTGGAAAAATGGTAGTCTTGTTCCACTTCAAACCTGACTCCCTTTCACTGATCATTTAACTTGTCCCCTTCTAGTATAGCTTTTACTTTTGCAGATCAATGTAAAAAGAGTAGCACCTTGTTCTTTTAGCATCTCAGATTTGTTCTGAGAGGCAGTTAACATAAGCTTCCTGGCACCTCTAAGGAGAACAGCTGTGATAGTTTAGATAGACCAACAGACGAAATAAGAATACAGTTAGAACTAGAAATTAAATTTCCTAATTTTTAGTTCTTAGTGTAAATAATCTTATACTGATAGGCCACTCAAATTTTCCTTCAAAATGCCAGTCATTAATGCTTTTAACCATAAGCATTCCTAATTAATGATAACTAATATTGCCAAATGCAGTCTTAGATGTCAAAAGTAGAGACTTTAATATGGGCGATTCTTTGGTTATTCAAGAATTGAGGGCATTTTAATTCCTTCACTGCATAATTCAGATAAAAAGTAATTTAATCCAATAGTCTATGTTACGGTGCCCATCCAGACATATAATGTATGGATAAATGTGTATTTTTCCTGTTTATACACATACACATACACATTTGCATGCGAACAGATAAACATGCATGCACAGGTGAAAACAGTGGCTTCTCAACAAAAATCTCCCTTGTGCTATTATTTTGACGTTCGGTGTTTATTTAGTACCAGAATTCAGTGCCTTCTCTGTATTTACTTACTTCCAGACTTCATTTCATCTTGAAAGCTGAAAATGTGATTGATTTATTGGTGACTAAGTAAGGAATGTAGCTAGTCCTGGATTAACTCTGAGAATAAATGTATTAAAAGTTTCTGTAAATTTTACATTAAAATTGTAATCCAGATTGTAATTCAGAAAATAGTGACAGTCAAGTGTGGAGACATTTTGTTTGAACTGCCTTATGTCAAAGTTATGTGTGGATTTTAAACTGAATTGCAACAGACTATGAAACATTTGTCTATAAATTTTAGTTTGTCTGCTTCCATGTAGAATTTCACATGTTAGGAAATAGGCCTGTAAGGGACTTTCTCAGTGAATAATCAACTGTTCCTAAACCTGAGGGACGTTTGTGTAATGTTTTTATGAATGTGCAACGTCAGTGATTCCACACCCTCCTTGGCAATCCTCAACATCCGGTTCATATCTCTCCTACTGCAGGTTAAGCCTTCCTTCTTCTTAGAACTACTTATTCTCTTTTCTTGTGACACCTCTGTTTTTACAGCCGTGAAGGTGTCTCATGTTTCCTCCAGTCTTTTCTTCTTTAGACAAAACAGCCCTGCCCTGATCCTGATTTTTTTTTTTTAATTTCCCCTCCAGAGCTGTATTTTCCTTAGTCATTCTTGTTGCTCTGCTTTTGTCTTTTTTCAACATAAGTTCAGGGCACCATGCAATGCATCCTTCAATTTTACAGAGAATGATTGATAGCTTTTCTCAACTTTTCTCACACCATGGTTTCGTAAGTAAGCTTGGCCCTCTTTACAAGAAGTTTCTTTAGTTTACTTACGAAGATATTGTGAGGCTTTTCTAAGTTATGAAGACATGTAATATCTATTGTTGTTCTTTCTTCCCATTCACATGTTCTTTTATAGAGGGTAATTAATTTGGTGTGACACAGCAACATATTCGTGACAGATCTGTTGATTCCTATATCTTTGTTATTAAGTTTCTACAAATAGATTGATTTCTTTTTCCAGTGCTTTTCTAGGGATTAAAGCCCAGCTCAGTGGTCCTACTATTCTTTGATTTCTTCTTCCCGTGCTTTCTAAAGATAAGCTCCATGTTTGCCCTCTTCTACTCTTCCAAAATCTCCCCTCATCACAATTTCTCATAGATTAATAGCTAACAGCTCTGAGAATGCTTCAGCTCAGTCTCAGAACATGCTGCAATGGATTTTGCCAGATGCAACCAACTTGCAAACACTAAACTTATGCAAGCACTGGAGGTGCTAACCTTGTTGCTAGTACTTGCCAGCAGTATCTGTCTGATCCTAGCTGATGAAAGCAAAAAGGCAATAAACACTTGAAACTTTTGGTATAGCATCTGTAGCTGAGTAGCATCTCAATATCTATTTCTGAGCAGCAGAAAACTCTTTTCCCAGTCTTTTTATAAGGTTAAAGGACTTCCAGTGTGCTTTTAATAACCTCTCATTTCTTGATACATTTTATTTTATGCATTGGCTTTTCTGTTTTTCTTCTTACACAATTGTGCTTTATTTCATTATTTATTTATTTTTTGTGAGCTTCCAGTCACAAGAACTCAGGATTTTCTTAAGATGTTCTTTTGCTATCTTTCCCACTCTTCATTGCTATTGAGATACTTTACATTTATTCCCTTCAGCCTGGTTTGTTGAAAGAAATTTGAACTTCTACTTCCCTTACATATCTGTCCTAAGAGATTTCGCCTTCCAGTTCTCCAGGTGTACTGGAGTCTTCCTTCTTGAGATCTGGTGTCTTCATTATGCTGTTGTTTGGATTCCTGCTGCTATAAGAGCCATTGGGTCCAGGATTTCCCGGTCACTTTCACCAAGACACTGTCCCAACCTTCTCACCAGTTTCTCCCTTTCAATTCAATCTCTTCTAAATATTTATTTATTTATTTTTCCAGTTCTGGCAGGATAGCACACACTGTTTGGTTTCTGTCTTTCTTCTGATTTAACATCATATTAGCAGGTCATTTCCTCTTACTCAGTTATGTCTTTGGTGTGATCCAATTCCCACTGATGTTTATCTTTAATGGAAATTGGATTTATCCCTTTTAAGAAGAAAGCAACAAAGGATTCCTCCCAGCTGGCCTGAGTTTGAGTGTCCACAATTACTTGCAATCTGTTCCAGCTTTCATCTCCTCCTCCTGTATCCATGGTTGTTGATCTTCTAGCTCAATAACATGTATGGATTTCTTACTACTTTTATTCAGATTCCTTAGGTTCATTAGATTTTTTACATTAGGCCGTCCTAAGAAAAGACCATGAGACTGTACCTTACTGTAGAATTTGAACATTTAGTACAACAGTCCACACCCTATAGCTGGCAGATGTGTTTCTGGTGAGAGGTACGTCAATCCAGAAAGTTACAAAATTAAAACTTGAGAAGGGTAAGGGAGCAAAGAATGGCCTTGCTTTCAGTGCATTATCCACACCGTAACGCTATTCAACATTTCTTTATGAGTGCTGCTTAGCTGAACCAAAGCTCCTCTTCTGACAGTCCAGGACTCCACTGCAGTGCAAGCAGAGGGGTTCTTAGGCTTCCAGTTTCTTCCCGTTGCCCTTCCAAACATTTCTGTTTTCTTTTCAAGAGATTTTTTTCTCTTCCAAAATCTCTCAGCTATTTTTTCTTTTTTTTTTCTTTTTTTTTTTTTTTTTTCCCCTGGATTGCCAAGTTTTGCTCTTTTGGTATAAACATGTTTTTTAGATTTCATTTAACATTTGCAAGGAAGATTTTTCCACAACAAAATTTAAAAGGTTTTGAAACTGAACTCATAAGTTTGTGTTTATTGTTACAATTATGGCCTATACTGAATACATTTTTTGGGGGAATTTTCTTCTTTCATTTGTTAGCTGGTTCATGTAGCCTGAAGCTTTCCCTTAAATGTTAAACCATAGTCTTAGTGAATCACAGAATCACAGAATGGCTGAGGTTGGAAAGGACCTCTGGAGGTCATCTGGTCCAACACCCTGCTCAAGCAGGGCCACCTAGAGATGCTTGCTCAAGACCGTATCCAGGAGGCTTCTGAATGTCTCCAAGGAGGGAGTCTATACAACCTTTCTGCACAACCTGTGCTAGTGTTTGCTCACTCACACAGAAAAAAAGCATTTCCTAATGTTTAGAGAGACCTTCTTGTGTTTCAGTTTGTGTCCATTGTCTCTTGTCCTGTTACTGGGCACCACTGAAAAGAGCTTGGTCCATCCTCTTTGCACCCTCACTTCAGGTATTTATACGTGCTGAGATCCCCCTTGAGCCTTCATTTCTCTAGACTAACGAGTCTCAGCTCTCTCAACCTTTCCTTGCACAAGAAATGCTCCAATCTCTTCGTCGTCTTTGTGGACCTTTGGTGGACTCTCCATGTCTTTTATACTGGACATGTTTAGAACAGACATAGAAAAGTAAAAGAAGGAAAGATCTGGAATGTAAGTAAGTATTATAAGAGACACTATGTTGAGAACAGGATAAAATGCCTAGATCAGCAGTCGTGGAATTATGCCTCCTTGACTCCATGTCTTCACTCCCACTAATCCTTTCTTACTATGATTTATATATTGATTTCAGTTATGGAAACGATGAGAGGCTTTCAGATTATCCTTAAGCCTCTAATTTTTGATGAAACCTATACTTTGAGTTACAAATCCAGGATTTCAGTTTCAGTCTGCTTAGCTAGGGTTGAAGCTGATACCTTGAGTCAAGAAGTGCCCAACATATTTGTATATTTTAACGTTTACAAGTTGTTTTTTTTGAAGACATATTCTACTGATTTAGAGCACTCATGGTGCTGTCCTCTGAAATTGAATGCCTGAATGATTTCTTTATTGCAAGGGAAATAAAGACTTTTTTTAAAAAACACATACAAAATATCCTTAGGGTATCTGTTGCTGTAGTCCATAGCCATAACTTATTAGATTGTCTACAAGAATTTATGTTGTTTAGGTTTCTTCAAGCAGCATATTTAACTTCTTGCGCAGTAAAAGAACCTTCCTGGTCAGAGTAGGTAACAGGTAAGTCTATTCCAGTGGCTGTACTCAATCATTGTATTCAATTAACCAATACATTTAGAATGTTTCAGCCAAAAAGGGACTTCTTGTGAAAGAAACACATTTTCTCCTTTCTTCTGCTCTATAATTTTACCATTTTCTTAACGATACAGCAACTGAAAAAAGGAAAGAATATTCTCATGCAGAATTGAAGTAAGACCTACTTCTCCAAGTCATTATCTAATCAAGAGCTAAAATGCTACATCAGTGAAATTTTAGTAAAAGTGTCAAGACATTAAGGCGGCTAGCTGCATTTAATCCTTACTGATACCTAGCAGGACTCAATTCTGGAGAAGCAGCTGCACGTCTACTTTCACCCATGTAACCCTTTTTCAAGCTGGTTTATTTTGACTAGGCCTTTTGACATTTTTGTATGGCATCACATTAACACATTGCTTATAGCAATGCTTCACTTTTTCTTTTCCCCTTATTTCCTGCGGAAACCATTCATTGTATGTAACAAATACCGGAGGTTGCTTGTCCTCATGGATAACCTGAAGAAGAACTCTCTGACCCTTGGGAGACTTTTGTTGACTCTTGGAAGAGGACCTTGTCTCACCTTTGTGCCTTGTTGAAAGAGCATTGAAGGTTTTGCTACCTCTTCCTGCTCATTGGCTTTCTCCTTAGTTTCTTGCAAACAAGGTATGTTTTGTAGGAGAAGCAGAGTAGATTGTTCAAGCAGGATTCAGAATAAGCCTACATTCAGGAAGAACAAGAGGACTATAGAATTTATTGAATTCCTGTCATTTTTGAAGATCTAGGGAACCTTTTGGTGCAACGATATGTTAGATATCACATTCTCAGGCTGGCTCTAAATTCCATACCTATTTTTTGGAATAATGGCAAATAAAGGATGTTAGTTATAAATAATTGTCAGTTCTTTTCTGGTACTCCTTTGGTACTCATGTGTCATGTGCTGTGGGTTGTTTATATTGGCAGACCTTGTAATCTTAGAGCTGTTAGGCTGTGTCAGGCTTCTTGCAAAGAGAGTTGGACTCTATAGACTTTGTGCTGTCTTTGAGTAATACACCATGGTTACAAGTCTTCTTGTAGAACTTCCTTTTCCAGTTCTGGATCTATGTCTTATACCATCTTTCTATTGCTGAACGCCATTCAGCTGAAAGTTCCTGTAGGCCTCAGTGTTTCTCTTGATACTGGCAAGTCTGACTATAAAACCGGTGACCTGAAAATGACAAGTGACAGGAGAAGAACCTTTGACTATTTGATTTCTCCTAAGGTCATTTGGCACTGGAATAGTTCTGCTGTTTCTAGCAATAGAAGTACACTCAGAACCAGACAACATGGTCACAGAAACATGTAAGGGCTGCTTTTATAGGTGTTCCCTCAAACCACGGCTGCTATATTGGTCCAATGCAAGGGGAAATCCCCCAGACAGTTTGAGCCGTTAAGCAGAGGTCTTTATCTTTCTCCAGCTTGATTAGTCGTTTTTAACCATTCTGATTTGGTAGGCTTTTATGCTTGGTTCCATTTGGATAGTTCACAGTATGCATCTCATATATCATTGATATAAATAAATGTAGGCATATAACAAGGAAAGAAATGGCCCCATCTAAACCAGTAGACTGATATACGTGCTCTTTTGTATTCACAGATGTGATCTTTCTTGAGCACTGTGCTTGCTCAATCCTTCCTCTGCAGCAGAGATCCTCCTTGGCCCAGCCTGTTACCAGCTGTTGAAATACCCTCCTAGCCCCCTGTGGATCAAATTCTATTCTCCTACACTGTAATGAATGGTCTTTCTATGGCCTCATTTTCTTGAGTTAAATTGTATTTGGATGTTGGAGACTGAGAAAGAACTTAGTGTAGGTTTAGTTATACTGCAGCCCAAGTGATCCTTGGATATAGAAACAAGATTGGTTTTCACCATAGGAAATGTTTTTTTGCTGCAGAAGTTGCTAGAAATTGCAGTGATTGTAGAAGGTAATAACAATAATTTTGCCCTCGTCAGTGCTGCAGTGGATGGGAGGTAGGAAAGCATTCCCTCAGGCATGAATTTTGGCTTGGTTTACACTTGTTCTCAGTTTCATGACTGATTACTGTCTCTGAGAGGAAATGTGTTTCTTTACTTTCAAGAAAATGATTTACTTTGTTTCTAATTTTAAACACAGATATGTTTTAAAGGAAAGACAATACCTTTTATCCAACAGAACAAGGAATTTAGCTTGGCATAATATAATTGCAAAGGGCTTTGAAGACGAATAGGACAAATAGTTTCAGGCTAGAGAACAGTATGGGAGACTACCTTCCTGGTTTCTCTTCTTGCTCTGCTACTGCCTAACTTTTGGCTTACAGTACATGGTGAAGCTCTCTGCAGAGAACTCTGAAATAATGCAGATGTCTGAGCTGGTCCTGCAGCTAGAAGCAGATTTGGGGATACTTTGGGGAATACTTTGCACTTTGGGGATATATACGCACAAAATACTTTGCACTTTGGGGATATATAGCCAGACCTTTTCCAAGCTCCTGTTATCTCCATATAGCAGCTTGAGACGCTGTGCCCACACCAACACCCTTAAAGCTAGCTCAACGATCTTTGTGCTTCACTCCATGCTTGTCTGGTGCAGACAAACTTATCTGGTGCTTGCCAGATCAGGTAACTCCATTCTTTTGTGTCTGTACAAATACACTGGCTATGCCACGCAGACACCAAGATGACACGTGTGATCCATGGAGATGAAGAGCAGTGAGTGTAGGCTCAGACCAAGCTAGAACACATGCTCACTGCAAATAGGTCCCTTCTGCTTTAGTGTTCCTTGTCATTTATCGCATTACCAAAACCCAGTAAGCTGTCCTAAGACCACTTGCCAGATAGTGTTGTGGATGGAGGTGGGTGAGAACCATATCATAGTATTGTCATAGCTGCTTTGAAGACTGTTCTTCAAGACTAGTGCAAGTATAGTCAGAAATTATTTCTAATGAGACTTCTGGGAAGGCAAACCCATTAATATCTTGAATTCAGAGCCTGCCTTTCAGATGTAAATATAAAACACCACTTCCTTTCTGAGACTTCTTAAAAATAATTGGAATTACAAGGCTGTCATTCAGCTTTTTGACTTTGTAATCCCTTTATAGAGTCAGTTCATGAAGTTCTGAAACGCTGTCTTACATGCCTCAATAGCAATTCATGGTGTCTACTGAGACCCTGAGAATTTGATGAGATTCAATCTCAGTATGAAGGCCAGGCATAGGGACTGGGGAAATGTGGAGGTTGCAAAGGTGTGCTAAACAAGAGGGAAGAGGATAAAGATTAATAGTCAGTTCCTGAACTGGCTTCCATCATGTACTTATTAGATTTTCAAGTAAATGCTGTGTTGCTTCTCCCCCTTAACCACTCACAGATGCACTTTATTATCTACTTTCAATAGTTTTATTTAAAAAAACCTTCTTTCTTGTTCTGCTCCTCAAAGTCCTGCTAATTGTTAGGTCTGAGAGCATTGCCTGTCACATGCATCAGTATAGTCTCTTTGGTGGTTTTTATCTTTTTTTTTTTTTTTATTGTTCTCTCTGTGTTGTCTGTGTCTGTTGTTTCCTGTCTTATACTAGGTATGTGTATGCTTTGTCAGTGAGTCACCAGCTTTTTATTCTGTGGTGACAAATGTGTTTCCATCTAAGAGCCCTAAAAATCCACTGGAAGGACTCAATCCAAAGACAAGAGGATACCAAGTCATGGAAGAGGACAAGGCTAAGTGGCCTTTGTTTATTTTTTAATAAATTCTGTCTTTTCAAGATTTTATTTAATCTCTGATAAATTAAATTTAAATTCTGTTTGTTGATAGCATTTCATTGACTTTTTTGAATGTAATCAGGGCGTATGTTTTTATTTTCATTTTGTTCTCGGAGTTTAAAATTAGCAAACGAAATGAAATTTAATGCTAACAATAAGCAAAACACCTTGCCAGAATTCAGGTAGATACCCCCAGTTAACCCAATTACTGCTTCAGAAAATGTGTATCAATGACCAGGAACTCATGTCATGGAGTGCTCAGTGGCGATGTCTCTGAGTAGCAGCATGAGGCATTTGCTCAGTGTTGATGTTGAAGGAAGGACATTATAAGGTGACCTGCAGACACTGTTTCTCAGAGTTTCTTTAATAATTGATTTTACACATTCTTACCTGCCCTCACAGTCTTGAAGAAGACTGAAGTCTCTTCAGTTCAGGCCTTTCAGTCTTCCTCATTGCATAGTTTCCAAAATTGTCTGGCATGTCTTTGAACGCTTGCCATGCACAAGACTGGTGCTTCCTTTCTTTTCTCCTAATCCCCTGTGCATATCGTGGTCAGCATCACTACTGCTCTGGCATCTGCTCTCAGAAACCCTGTCAAGGTGCTGGGAGGGCTGGCTGCTCCCAAAGGGATGGAGGTCTCCATGAGACCAGCCAGGGCAGGACCTGGAGCCAAACCATGTCTCACCACCCCAGCCAGGAGCAGGGCAGCTGCGGGCACCAGGGCAGCTCCAGACGCAGGCACCAGGCACTTCTGTGGGGTTGGGCCAAGGCCAGGATCCTGGCTGGGCCCAGGCATGGCTGTGAGGAGGTGAGGGCTAGAGCTCAAGCCCAGTCTCCAGGGACACTGTCAGGACCCTTGCAGCACCCACGCTTTTTCCTCTCTCCATCTTGACTCCGTACCTTGCAGACATCTTGTGCCTTTCCACCATTTCTGGACTATAACTTCCTTTCTGAACGCAACACAAAGACTGTTTTCCAAATCGTGAGTTCTGCTCATTTCATAAGCTCTGTATGACAGGCCTTCCTGATGTCACTGTTGTTCCACAGAAATCATAGCTAATAACTTCTCTTTCTTGCCCATTTCTCTGATGAGCAACATGCTTTGTCAGCTCTGTGGGCATCTCTATGTCTGCCTTTCTCCCATCAAGGCCATGTGATTGTAATAATCCTTGCCTATTACATATTTTTCCTTATCAATCCTCTCTCCTCTTTTTGTGGCTTTGACTCTTTCCCCTACAGCCATCCTTTGTCTTCTTCACATCGCCCTTTATTGATGAAGTGCCCTTCCTGAAATCATGCTTGGTTACACACCAGTTCCTCCAGCACAGAAGTCTTGTTATAGACAAGCTACAGGTGGCTGGTAGATTAACAGAAGTATGGAAGTAAATAAATAAATTAATGGTTTAGTTAAACCCCAAAGTTGATTATTTATCACAAGGCTTGTATGGCTGATTCTGTGCAAGATACCTGTCTTTCTAAGGCTGTGACTAGATCTTATTTAGATGCTTGGAAATCCAAAACATGAGATGGAACATGGTTTGGACTAAGAAATAATCACCGTTTCTGAAAAGCTTACCTCATTTTGCTACATGATTGGGCCTAAAATTTGGCTTATTGGATTACTACAAAGTACTTGTTTTCATTTTCGTTTGTTTTATATTTGGTCTAGTCTCTCTCTCTTTTTTTTTTTTTTGGAAAGAAAATCCCAACTGACTAACACAGATGCTTTTCTCTTCTATTTAATGTAGCAGTAACATATTAGTCAGTGCTCTAAACATTCACAACCATTAAGTGAAACATTTTTTTAGATTAGTCAGAGCAGATTTCCATTTATAAATCCAGTATTTATTTGATTACAATTTTTGGTACACTCATGTAGATAACACAAGTGATAAATTTTCTAAAATCTTGACATCTGTACTAGAAGTAGAAGCAGAATGCATATCAGTAAACTAAATTAAATGCTTAATAAGAGAAGTTACAAATAAACTTTAAAACTTCCTTCAGAGAAGCTCATAATTTCTTTCATGAAAGATGCTTTATAAAAGTCTTGCCAAAAATGTATCACATGGATTTACTGTGTCCCTAAAATTCCACTGAAATCCCCTTAATGTATTCCCTTTTTATATCTGTATGGAATATATCAAGTTGAAGGTATGTATAGGAAGTAAATCTCTGCCTGTACTTTTTATTATAATAAATAAAGTTTCCGCTATTCCCATTTACCTTTGAACCTGCAATGAATTGGCTACTTACATATTGGAAACAGCTGAAAGAAGCTGATTGAAGAGGATTGAAAGCAAGAAAAGATCAGATCTAAATCAAAACCCAACATATATTAAGTTTTCTTTTTCTAATCCATTAGCAACTTAATAGCTACTCCACTTTTCTCAGTGTAACTGCAAAACATATACAGACTTTATATTAATCTTAAATATTCCCCGGAGTATTTCAACATCTGTACTGAAAATGCTTATCTCCCTCGTGTTAGCATTATATTGCATATCAGTGTTACTGAAAACTTGTCACAAAAACCATGTATTTTGTTCAAAATAATTTGTTAAAATAATTTTGTGCCATCAAATAACCCCTATAAGCCTTGTAGGTTCCCAAAAAATAATAATTTACAAAAGCATTTCTTCGGGGGAGAAATAATCTAACTTAGATAATACATCTTGAACTGATGAATGTAAGGATTAGTGTGAAAAACATGCCAATATGTTATAATGATGGCTAAGACAAAAAGTGGAGAAAAAATGGAACCTGCATTTCATTTTTTTTTCATGTCTTAATATACATTTCTGCATATAGGAAGAGGCTGTATAAAAAACAAGTTTTACTCAAAACAAGTAATGTTTGTGGGAGAAGATTAAGGATGTTAAAAATTACAGGAATTACTTTCATTGCTATCAAAGGCTCAGTCATGCAAGGTGCCGAGTGCTTTCATATTACTATGTTCAGCAGGAATTGGCTGTTTTCAACGTCTTCAGAATCATCAGAATCATGTAATAATTAAATGCTAGCAATATAGCTCTGTATATCTGTTTAAGGGATGAGATTATTCTTGTGAGCCAAATATACAGTTGGTGACATGGCAGAGAGTTTGAAGATGTTACACGGTGCAATATTCAGTCTTCATTCTTTTTGATGCTAACAAGCACTTTAGAAATATCTAATAAATTTAATATTAAGTGCCATATTTTTTGGGGACAGTGATTCTACACTTGCTCCTAAAGACTTATGGCTAGGAAACCAGAGACAATGTCAGTTTGAAGGCCTGGTTTGCAAACACACCTTTTAAGTGTCATGGTGGTAATTGATAATGTCTTTAAAACCACTAGTATGACTTAGATAATCATCTCTGACAGGATGAGGCCAGAAGAGAGGTCAGAACTGCAGTGGCACTAAATTTCAAGTGGTCACTGGGAAAGGAGTAGTTGTTTCATTGTTTCTTTATCACCTTTATCTAGTCAAGTCAAGTCACAATTTCCAGACAGGGGTCAGTGTGCTTACTTGAAATATTTTAGCTTCAGCAGATATTCCATCCTCTGAATCTCTGAGCATTGTGTTCAACCAGCTTAGTTTAACTTTGGGAAGTAAGGTGGAATGGTTTCCTCTGCTAGAAAGAAGAGCTGCAGTGACAAAGTACAACTTTGTGGCTCCATCGCCAAATTATATATATACAACAGCATGTGAAAAACATGTTGGGGAAGACTTCTGAGGTGTATGCTCATGTACCCTGAAATGCCGGTGGTGGAGATTGGGAAATGTAACAGAAACTTTCCAAGGATGAAGAGGACAGTGAGAAACCTAATCTCCTTCCCACTGAAGCAATCTGCCAGGAAAGTCCTACTGTAGACAAAATTTGGGCAAAAAGCCTTTTCTAAGAAAACAACAGGTTTGATTGGGAAATAAACAAAGACAACTGGTCAAGCCCTTAATTCCTTGTTATGTTTTACTTGACTGTGGCATTAGTAGAGTAACACAAGTCAGGCCTTCAGAATCTGGCCCAGTATTTTGAAAATGCCTTTGCCTGAGTTTAAATGCATTTTTACAAATTAAAGACAAATGCCATTGGAAATGGTGAAACACTGGAGGGGTGAGCTCACACCTTCACTACCGCAGTAACTTGGCTGGAGAGGGTTTCATGCTAGGCAAATTGGGCACCAGCTAGCCATATTGCTGCCAGATTAGCAGGCTGCTGGAGGGAAAGAGCGCTGAAAAGTGAACTCAGATTAACGCAGAGGTAATGGGATACAGGCAATCAATTTTGGAGATTTTATCAGTGTACTTCCATGTCAAGCTTTTAATTAAATCCGCCAATTTTAATTTTTCCTGCATTTGCTTTTACTGTTTACCTCGGTTCCGTTCCTTCCCTGTTTCATTGACTACAGTTTGTTAATCTGTTTTCTTCTGAAATCTTTGAGAATTATTTTCCACCTATTTAACTGTAACAGCTTTCCTATAGATAAGCCACAACACCTCTTCATAGATGCTTTTCTTATTTGTATCTTCCTCATCTGTAGATTTTTACTGTTTTCTCCATAGTTTTCTTTCCCCCTTTTTCTGTCTTTGCTACAATGTCCTCCCTCTTCCTTGTATTCCTCTCTTCTTCTCTAAGAGCTTTTTCTTACATCTGCCCTCTGCTGTTCCAGCACTAGGTCTCCATCTATTTTCTTGACTGACTTTGGTGGGAAAGCAATGCTCTTTTTTTTTTTTGCTAGTAATACATTGTCCTCGCCTCCTGTTGGGTGAAAGAAGGACCCGGCAAACCTCTTTTCCATTCTCCTCCACGAGGGCCTTTTGCCCTATGTGGTCTGGGTGCGGCGAGCTCCGATAGCCAGCTGATGCTTTCATTGCATGGGCCACAGGGAGGGGATGTACCTTTCATTCCCTCCCCTGCATAGAGCCCTACCACAGCGTCAAGATGATGAGAATCACTGCAGCAGAGGGATGGAGCCTTAGGGCGGGAGGGGGGAATAAATAATGATTGTTGTCAACCCTCCCTCCTGCATTAGGCTGCCAGATGATTGCTTATTCCTTGCTCCCACCCACACGCTTCATGCCACCACCAGCATTCTTGGTCCTTTGTGGCTGATGTTGTGGGCTAGTCAGCGGATGAGTCAGCTGTGCTAACCAGTGCTTTTCCAGCTCCCCATGCAGCGATAGCTTTGGTGCAAGAGTTTCCATCAGAAGGATTATCGGCATGAAAGGGGGGTTGCATGGGCACGTTCATCGTTTTGTTTAGAAGCTTGCCATTCCGTGTACAAAGAGCAGGTTTCCAGGGGTTTGAGGTTCAGCTCATCTTGTTCTCTTTGCATGCGCTCCGATGCAGGGAGTTTTGGAAAGTACGTCCTGTATACCATCTGGTAGTATGGGAGTGTGGAGTTAATGGGAAATTCAAACTTTGAATAGGTCAGGAAATTCAAAGTTTTGTTCTCACAGCAATTAACTACATGTTGGTCTCAGATGGTATTTTAGCTCATTGGGTTAAAGTACAAAATGAATCTTGCACCACAGCTGAATTCCTGCACCACAGCTAAACTTGGCACAGGGACTGAGTGGGAGAAGAGACGATCAGCGCTTCAAAATACCTTTGTGCCTCCTCGATGCTGGCCAGGCCTGGGCCTCTTTAGCGCTTCCCAGGGGTCAGAACACCCTCGGGGACTGGCGCATCCAGCGTCTCACAACTGGTGGCGACTGTGGAACATCTGGGCAGTGGAAAATGCATTAGGCATAAGAATGCTCCGGCTGCCCGCTTCCCAGCCTGCCCCCGGTCCTGCCTTGACTGCTGACTCCCAGCTGTGCTGCCTTGACCGTCGCAGAGCATTACGGTTAGGCACTCCAGTTCCTGCTCTCGTTTTGTACGCCGAGCAAAGGCAGAGCAGTGCTGGGACACGCCGTATGCCCCGCCACGTGCAGAAGGCTCCGTTGCAGTCCTAACTCGCCTTAAACTTCTTTCTGCAGCCGCACTATTTGCTGTCTTCTTTAATCTGCCTGCTACTTGGATACTGAGGATATCTTTCAGCAGTCCTGTGTAAGCTAGAACATCATTTACGTTGCTCTAGAAGAACACTTTTTTACTCCACTGCCAGAAAAAAAAAAAAAAGGCTGGAAAGCACGGGGCTGTGGTAGAAAGGCAGCTGAGCACCAAGTATGGATGGCATCTTGGGGCAGCAGGAAAGGGAAAAAGGGAAGAGGGTGGCAGCTCTCTCCTGAGCATGCTTGATGTAATTTTTGTAACTGAGTTACTCAGAAATCCTTAAAGCTTGATTATAATTACTGTAATTTCTCACAGTACTTAAACTTATTTCTAATGAAGGAATACCTCTTAGTAGCTATTTAAAGTCAATTTATGTATTAAATAACGATTTGTATTACACTAATCTGAAATCGTTTGATTTTGGATTATTAGCGGGAGTGTAAGTGAGTTGGATTACATTTCTCTGGATAATTTTCAAATGAAATAAATTTTGCAGAAGGACTGAAAAAAAAGGAATTTAAAGGCAGATTTGCAGCTAATCCAAACCACTGTCTCCGTGTTCTCTCAGGTATATAGGTGGTGTACAGATCATTGGCTGTCGGAGGCAACTTTTCAGAGCTGCGTAGGGAGTGAGGAAAGGCAGGAATTGTTTGGAAATTGGCATAATGAAGGTCATTGTTTATGCTGATTTCAGTATACTAAATTATTGACAATTCTTCCTGTAGAATTGCAGGTCCAAAAACACTTGGGGACATTCATTAGACACCTTCGTACATCTCCCTGAAAATTAAAGCAATTGTCTTCACTGTATTTGAACAAAAGAGGTCATATTCTTGAAAAAAAAAACACAAATATTTTATTTTCGTATAGCGAATAATACAAAAAAGACTGTCACTAACACAAGGCATTTTAGGTACTGGCTCTGCAGCCAGACCGCTGTACAGAGCAGTGCTGAGCAGCAAATATTCTAGCAGCTGTTTACCCTGAAATACCCATATGTATATTCATTCCTGCTGTTACCAATGATTTTTTTGCCAACTGCCTCCAGAAGAAAAGGATAATTTGTTTGTAAAGGTAAAGTAACACAACAGTATTCTCATGTATCTCTTTCCATAACTACAAAGGAAAAATTGCCATGTTAATTAAATACTTACATTACTATCCAGGACTATTTCATTTTAGATTAACTTGTGGTTTAGGCAAATTTCATAAAGAGGGGAAAAGTCACATCTCTTTGTTTAGGCAGGAGTTGACCTTGTATAGTTTTCCTTTCCATGGGAAGTTGTGTTAGGGAACTGGAACAAACCAGTAACATAAGACTGGGGGGAACCTCTTCAAATAAGTTTCAGAAATTTTTGAAACTATGGCCTGCTTTTGAAAACGCCTCCAGCCTTGTCTGCACTGATACTATTACCCTCGAAGTCACTCTGGAGGCTGTCAACACCCCCCATTTATAGATCACAGTCTATCTCACCACCTCCCGATGATACTCGGCATCTGAGCCTGCCACGTTTCCAGCCCAATTCCCATCCATAAGTACAGGCAGGGCCAGGAGCGGAGACGAGGCTGATTTTGAGGAGGCATGAATTTCGTATGAAAGCTACGCCATGAGGCTGTCTTCTGTGTAAACTGCCAGCTCTAGTGCAGATGGGAGGGGACTTCGGTGCTCGAGCCGGATGGAGATACGCATCAAGGTCAAGCCTGAATATCTCTGGACAAAGCAAGGGCCCTGCACAACCTGTGGGTACATCTCCAGAGTCCCCGAAGCTGGCTGTGTAGCACGTGTGGGTGTACCTGATCTAGCTTTAATCTGGCTGGCGTGGCTAATAATAGCAACCAACTCACAAGACAGCGTGCAAACGAGTCATCCCAGCCCATACGTGAGCCCTCGATGGGCTTAACGCTGTGCCCTCGTTGCTGTTGTTACTTATTTAAGCTGGATTACAAAGCTGGTTTGGGCAAGCCTGTTTGTGCTACCTGTAAATGAAATGTGTCTGGATACTAATCCTCCCAAAAAGTCAACGAGTGATACGTCCAACTTCATTTCTGAAATTGCAGGCTCCAGAGTAGTTTAGAAGCTTTTGAAAACTTTACTTCAGGTAAATGAAGTACATTAATGCAAATAACTCGTGATGGAACAACAACAGTTGTTTTCCTAGTGCTAACTGGTTGTGAAAATAGGCCAACCCGCATTCTTTGGGTAGAGTTAACTTACCATAACAAGAAAAATAGTTTAATATATATTTTTTTAAATTTAAATTCTCCCCTGCCCCCATCACCAGAGGCCATTCCAGCTACTGCCTGCACGCCTGTTCCATGAAAACAGGTTAGGAGGTTGGTCATTTGTGGGATACTCTCAGCTAAAATATAAAATAGGCTTTTCTGTCCGAGAAACATGCTCACACTAGTACTCGTTTTACTTTCCTAGTATTTCTTCTGAATACATTTTTGATAGTAAACCCGTTTCCTGATTGTATGTTTCTGTATCGTTGCTGCTTCTAACTCTGCAGCAGCAAATGTTTAATTCAGGGCAATCATTATCTGCTGTTTATTTAATCTAATGTTTGTTTCACTGTTTACCATGGCTTTCAAATATCTTAATTAGCATAATTCACAGTAGCACATGGTTGGCAGACACGGACCCTTAAGATAATAAAAAGGAACGGGCTGAATAAATATTTGGAAAAGGTGCCTGTATACTTTAAAATAATTCTGGCGCTACCTATCGTAATCTTTTATTTAATTTTACTCAGGGAACGTTATTCCACCCAGATAATACACCAAGCAATACATTTATTTCCCTACTGAGAACTGAAATATAACAGTCCCATGACACGTTTCGGTTAAGCCTGTATGATAACGTGTGTGCGCTGCACATCTGTGTTGGTGGAAAGGATGTGCTGCCTCTTTAAAAGGTTTTCGTGAACCTGTATTGTTATAGTAAACTCTGGTAGGCAAGGGATTGCGTGACTGCAGCAGACTCATTTGTGACCTCAGAAAAGTGGTTATGAAAGTGATCTCTTGATCAGAGGAATAGAGCTCTGCTGCCTGCGAGACCAGCAATGCACAAATGAGCCTCCTCCCTGCAACTCTGCCCCGACAGGAGGAAAAATGCTCGCTCGCCACTGAGAAAGCCTCTTTGGGATGCAGCATTCATAAACTAAGTCTTTGATGATTCCTCTTAAAACTACGTGGTTTAAAAACAAACTAGGGTCTAGAGCACAGATTTTCTTCATTTAATTTTCACAGTTTTAAAGAATATGCATGAAAGCTTTTTTTTGCTTTTGCTCTCTGCAACTTGCAGTGTTCATTTTCTGCCTTAAACCAATTCATATTTTCCTTAGCATAGTGCTGATAAGTTGTGTCTCAAGGGTTATTAGACCCATTCTGGCAGCAAGTCTCAGTGTACGTCCAATGGAAATCACATTAGAACTGAAGAAAAACCAGTATAAAGTGATGTTTATGTTAGATAATGAGTGTAAAACAGATCTGATGAGTCAGTAGGTAGGAAATCACCAGTTTCATTCAGAAGACCTTGACAGAGTAAGAAGAAAGCGCACTAGAAGCAATATATGTATCATCATTCTCTTTACATATACTATTCACCTCTTATTGATCGCTTGGTGAAGGTTGTATTTAACTATAATTTTCTTGATAGTTGAGGCCCCAATCCCATATATTTCATGAGAAGGAGACAGGATTCCTGTCCTTACTTCCGTAAGGAATACTTGTTATTTCTTCGGTGGCTTGCCGTGAGTCAAGACACCTTCACAGGAGTCAGACTTGCCTGTTCAAGTTAATGACAAAATGCAGAAGAGTTGAAACTGGAGAAAGGGTTATATTTTATTAGCTAGAACTTTGTTTCTGAAAAACAGAACATTGTTTGGCTGTTCCTTGTCTTCTCATGGGACAAGTCTGATAAGAACTGTGTGACAGCCTTTTAATTTTATCT
The DNA here is from genome assembly GCF_040182565.1 of Anser cygnoides. Lineage (NCBI taxonomy): Eukaryota > Metazoa > Chordata > Aves > Anseriformes > Anatidae > Anser > Anser cygnoides. The sequence goes on along the minus strand of NC_089874.1, from coordinate 98,957,393 downwards.
CCATATCTAAGAATTTTCTGTTTAAAAACGAAAAAGCAAATCAAAGCAGGGCCACAATTTACATTTCTAGAGCTTTCAAATCTCTTTCTGTCTCTTTTAAAGACAGTATTTTTCATTATGCTTAGAAATTTTGAAGGTCCTATTTCTGGCCTTTGACTCAGGGACTGTGGCATTTTTTAAAATTTAATTTCTCTAGTGTTAACAGGGAGAGAATATGTAAGCACACTACTGGCCCGCTTAGGGTCTTTAGGATCTGCTGAGGATCTTCTTTCTGATCAAGGAACCTGCCTGTGAAAAGAGACAAAGCAAAACGGTGGTGAGGAAGTGAAAAAATGAAGGTTCTTGTAGTAATTGAACACATCATGTGCGAAGGTTCCTGTTCTGCAAAACAATTTATTTTTGGACAAACCATAATGTCCTCCCTGCAGTCCCTCTGACTTACAAGCGATTCCAGTTGGGAGCAAGGTCCATCTGTTTGGATAGCTTTACAGGACTAGACTTTAAATGCGTGCATTAAAGTATTAGTGTGCATAAAAAGCACAATAAACATATCCAGGAATTGTAACATTACCAGTTTAGTGTTCTGGTACGTCCTTCAGTTTTTGACTTCAGTTGTTGGCTTGTACTTCATTCGTAACTTTTAGGTAAGATTTTCATGTTACTATTTTTTTCAATATTCTAAAAACTTCTAGGAAATATTTCAGTGTTTTAAAATTATCTGGAAAATTAATTCTGATTTTTTTTTTTTTAATTAAGATACTCATTTTCCTGGTATTCATTTGCCCTAACCGTGTCTCAACACCTTTTTTACTTCTTGAGGGAGAAAAAACAAAACTAGGGGAGCTCCTCTCAGGCATATTTTTTGCACTTGTTAGGTCCATTGAACCTCTGAAGGCAACTCTTCACGCAGTCAGTCTCATCATGGCAGTCTCAACAGAGAGCAGCAAAGCCCAAAGCAATTCAGCTCTGCCTTAGAGAGAGCCCTATTCTGTGCTGTATATTTATCGGTGGTTGTGCAGCAGTGTGCTGCAGTCTTCATCTGACTGAAAGGTGGAGATTCTCGCATTTCTTCTGTCAAGTGTGTTTGCGTATTTAAAGTATACTGGAAAGCAAATGTGCCTGTGCCTTTGCCTCTAACATTGGATACAGTATGGCTGCTATGTAAGGCAGATATTAAGGAATTGCTCTTATGATACTTCTGACTCTGAATCTGATGAAGCCAGATTTGGTTTTCTGGGTAACATATGCACATCCTGTGCACTAAGGTCTCAGTGTGAATATTTTAGATGCAATGTTTATTTCATCTTAAAGGTTTCCTTTATCCTCTCCAGATCTTGTGCTTTGGCTATTTTTAAACAGTCTCTTGGGTGATATACTGGCCTACTGACATATGCTCTTTCAACTCTCTTCTAAGAGATACTGACTTAAATTCCCTCTCGGAGGTATGAATTTAGGCAGTGCCTTTCCATGCAGAGTGGTGCAAATGAAATTATAAAGGGACAAGAATGTTACAAAAGCAGGATATATTGAGGAGTGGAAGCTCAGGAGATAGCCTGTTTGAAACATAGGGCTGGAAACAGGTTATCAAATCCAAAAAGGAAAGCAAAGTTAATGTAAATTTCACATAAGTCAGTCATTGTCAGATTGATTTAATCAGGAAGGGTGAGAGACGCTTTCTCATACACTTTCCTAGTTGCGTTTATTTTCATGCTTGGCCTTTGATTTGATTTCATTCTTCAGGGATTGATTTACTAAATGTTCTAAACAGTAGATCTAAATTGAAGAGGGTAAACTGGTGCACATCTTCTGCAGCTGATAAAGACTAAAAATGTTCTGATATTCTCCAAATAAATCTTTTACTAGGACGTTATTGCATTTCTTCTATAAGATGCACTCCTAGAGCCGTTTTTTTTTTAAATTTTTTTAAGTGGGGAACATTCTAGTAAACTGTAGTAGCATACTTCTGACCACATGTAACCTTTTCCTTAGCTGTCATTTCAAGAAAAAATGGATTCTTGTCTCATGACTTATGCTTCTGAAAAATACTTCAGATTCAAATTTATTTCAGCAGGTTGTTTACCGCAAAAGGAGGAAAGTTTATTTTTATTTTTTAGGCAATGATTAGTCTTGCTCAATAAACAGTTGTAGACTGTTGTCTGTCCTCAAAGGGAGCTGCCTCTGATATAGACCCCAATGGCCATAATTTTGTTGTTTTCATTGAAAGAATCAAACTAGTAGAAAAATGGCCTTGGGACAATGAAATAATATGATCCATATCAAAAGAGGACTACATTCTTTGATTATAAAGAGAGAAAGTGCCAAGAATTCAGAGGATATAGAGAAGCTTTTCTTTTCCCCTGTTTTTTTTTTTTGTTTCTTTTTTTTTTTAATATGTGGACAAGGGAAAAGATGAACAGCTATTCAAACAACAGCTATCATGAGGGACACTTGAAAGAGTTGGGAAATTTTGCAAGTCATTTTGCTAGGCCATCTGCTCTATAGATACTAGAAGTAATGTGTCCTGAAGTGCTATACATGTTAATATGTAAGTATATCATGATCAGTGGGACTTGTGGAGATTCTGCTCAAGCAATTAGGACGTAGCAGGTCAGAACACACTGTAGTACATGTAAGTCTAATGTGGATTAGCTGGTGAAGTCTGAATACCTCTACGTTGGCTTAACATGCAGCATTTCAGAGTGCAGAACAGAGAGAAATGGAAACTAAAGCAAAAGAAAGATAAAATTACATTGTTTGTACACTCTGAGGTCCTTAGCACTGGAACTAACCATTGTTAAGCGTGTCCTCTAAATACATAAGAATTCTCTTATTTTATTTTTCTATACTAAACTTACGCTTTGCAACTCAGTTCTAATTAATGAACATAGAATTTACAAGCACAAGCCTTCAGGGGCAAAAAATTTATTAGAATCATCTTAATTTTTATGAAGGTTGTGGATACTGATGTGAAAGTTGACTAAGTGGATTGCAGATTTCTTACTTGAGATTGCCTAGAAGTCAGGCTTGCAATCCATTTTGTAGTTTGACAGAATAACCCTTTAGAATTTATATTGTATGTATTTATTCAAAAGGGTGTGCAAGCAAATACACACTCAGGCAAGCAACTGTATTACCGCTTAATTAAACTAAGAATGGAATAATACAGGGATAACTTTAAGGCCTCAGGATCAAATCAATAAATAAGCAGGTTCCCATCACATTTAAAGCAGTAGGTAATCAAATGGAATTATGAAAATGAAATGGAACACAATTACTTGGAATAAGTCTTATATCTTGGGATAATACAGGAGGGAGTGTTTGTCTTTGGCAGTCTTATAGCCTATATATTCTACCAGACCAAATGATGAATCAAATATTTACTCAGGGTGATGCAAACAGATTTCTAAAACATCTTTGTCAATGCACAACGTGGGGTTTTCGGTTGGGGAGATCATCTGTCGAGTCATATGAAGAGAGAAAGGTTGCAACAGTAAGCCGCAGAGAGATGTGCTTTCTGGACAAGTTATTTTGAATCTGTTGCTTGCATCACACAATTAGGTTTTGCATGGAGGCACAGTTTTTCTCTGGTTCTGTGATCGCTCAGAAGTTATGGGATAAGGGAGATGTTACAGTCCCAGACTACATAAAAACATAAAACACAAGTGTGGTTTATTGTGTGCTAGTTTGGTGAGATACAGATATAATAAAACATAAAAAAAAAAAAAAAAGTCAAGCTAATAACTTAATTCACACACTTTTCTTATACACACACACTTTTCATGGCCACCACTTAACCATTCTCAGCATTTCTTAAAGTGATCTGCACATTTTACAGACCTGGATTTGTGGAAATGGCAAGCATAACATACAGAATTTATTCTAATGTTCACCTACAACCATGAACCTCTCTTACAAAATGAATTCTATTTGTAATCAAGCAATGAAAGTTTTCCTGGAAAGAATGTGAAATGTCCATTACTGGAGATACTCAACAAAAACCCTGAGCAACCTGTCTCTCTAGTTAGCTTTATTTTGGTTAGGGTGGAGTAGACCAGATAACCTTCAGAGGTCTTTTCCATCTTAAATCTTACTATGTTTTTGTGATTCCCTACCCCAACTGACTAAATAGGCCTGGTGTCCCCACAGGTAAAATATTTTTCTGAAACTTCACAGAGCTCCTGGCACTGCATCATAGCTGAAAATACGTGGGCAATTGTTTTCAGCTCCTCAGCTTGCTTTGTCTAGGTGGTTATCCCCAAAGGCAACGTGAGAAAAAAATTCTGACTTTTTCAGCTAGCCAGGAAGTCCTTGGTGTGTCTTTCTTCTCTTTCACCTCCAGCCAGGCTCTGAGACTGCCTTCTAGCTGGTGCTCTGGTACTACCTGCTCTGGCATCACCCCAGCTCCATCCCATAGGCTTGGTTTGTCTATCACGAGCTCCTACCCTGAACCCATGCCCTCTCTGATGGGGCATCCTTGCTGAAGGGTTTGGACCCATGAGAGAAGCTTTAGAGGGCAGAGAGAGGCACAGGGGGGATTTCTATGGGGACTGGAGGAGAGCAGCCCGGGACATGCACCTTCATCACCGCAATGTCTCGCCTGATCGCCATGAAGCAGCCTCATGTGCCAGGCCTCTCTAGATTGATGCTATAAGAGAAGCTGTGGGGAAGCCAGCTTTCTCCCTCTTTTCTATTTTTTTTTTTCTGAAAAAATAATTACCATGTGCACGTAGACAACAGTGACAGTCAGATTGCTGCCTTACGAAATTTACCTCATCTGCAGCTATTTATAAAAACACAAAATGACCCTGGGGGGATATAGCTAAACCCACTGCTTCGATCGTCACTCCCGTAGCATATTTTTTTTTTGCTGTTTGTGAAAGGCTTTTACTTCACAGAAACACTCCTTGCCTTTCACGTTGCTGGTTTTCTCCCCCCTCCCTGAAGCGGGAGAGTTATTTTCTGATTCTGTACTTTAAGCCCCCTTGCTTTTTTTAGGCAACTTCCAGATATCTGATACAGTGCATAATGAGGAATTAGGTTCCATTACACGAAGGCTTAACCTTCATGAAAAGCATTCAGAGCTTGCCAGGAGTCATCAATATTTAACAGCTGTTGTTATTATGAAATACTTCACAGGGTAAGGCGGCCCGCCTGCTTGCACGCAAGGGTTTGAACGGGCGCCAGGCCCCTGTCAGAGGCGAGGGGAGATTGACAGGCGGCGGGGTTGCGTGAGAGCGCGGCCTGGGTTAGTCAGCAGCCAGCCTCCGCACGAGGGCCTTCTCCCCCCGCTGCCTCCCCATCAAACGGGATCCTCTGGCCGGGCTGGGGTGTCAGCCCGCCGAGGTGGCGGCATGCCCGGCAGCCGCCCACGTGCCGCCAGCTCCCGTCACGCAAGGCCGTCGTTGGGAGAGAGTGACGGGGCGAGCCCCGGGGGGGCCACCATTTTGGTGCCCCTCGTGCGTGGGAGGCGTGCGGGGCTCGCCGAAAATCGAGAAAACACGTTTGGAGAGAGAGAGAGAGGAAGGGGATGGGATCTGGAAAGAAAACAGTTCGGGTTGTACCTTAAATAAATGTCATGCTGTACTTGAGAAACTTCAAAGGGCAGTCGGATTTCAAAGCATCTCTTAAGAAGAAGCAGACTGAGAAAACCACTGAGTCGGGGAGAGAAACTTTGCGTTATTGCTAGCACAATTGCATCTGCCGTTCTGGTAGCCTCCGCACCGGGACCGAGCACCACACATCTTGCGTTCAGAGGGTGGATTTCGCTGCCGCTTCCCCTCCCGGCACGTCGGTGCAGCCTGCCTGTTGCGGCACTTCAGACTGAAAGCGTCCCTTTCATATAGCTCAGCAACACATTGTAAATGTTCTCTATGCTGCATATTATTTAATTTTGGTGTGTAGCCAAACTGTGCTGTCCTTACTGTCACTCAGTGTCCTCTGCAACACGTCAAGAGGAAACAGACCGTTTGGGTTCGTGGCTGTAGGTTTGTTTAGCAGAGTTTCTCAGACCGAGTGTTTCCTAGACGTGTTGTTTTGTTTTCTTAGCATTCAGGGTAGCATGCATAGCTAATTCTTCCTGCATCTCGGCGATCCAGGAAGAAAGACCCGATTTTCACTTCCTTTCGAGTAACAGTTACCAAAAGTGAGACGTTTATTTGTAAAGCAGTATCTCTGAAACTGCAGACTAGATTCAGATATTTTGATCTACCCATTTTAAGAAATAATTTTTCCCTGGGGTATCGCTGGTCTCACAGGTACTCCTCATAGATAGACTTGACGCTGATACACCTGCATCCTTCTGAGCCTGAAGAAAATAGTACTGTCCCTTTCTTCCACCTCAACAGAACCCAGACAATGTGTCCAGGTCCGAAATAGCATCCCTTTGCTGCCCATTTTGCTCCAATGCCATTGTGTGACACGGGGAACCTCAGCGGATGGCTGGGGTACAGCCTGACCACGCATGAGGTTGTTATAGAGCTTAGCTTGGCAGGTAGTAATGATTATTTTCTGAAGAAAGAAGGTTGTGCTTGTGCAGGAAGGGATACAGAAACACTTTGGAGAATGTAATCCTGTTGGTTTAAAAAGTGCAGTTTTATGAGAGTCCTGGAATTTCCATCCCTCTGAACGAATGCGTATTCCACAATGAGTACATGTGCTGTTATTTCTGGGCGAAAAGGGGTGGCTGGTTTCATGATGTGTCCTTAGACTTTAAAGTGTCAGGCAGCTTTTCTGTTCTTTATATATTCCAATACTCAAGCCAACTGGTTTGTAAATGTAGATTGCAATGCTCCTGTCAGGCTCAAAAGAGATCCCAGGTTTTTACAGTGTGACATAGTGCTGCAGTGAAAGGCTCAGCAGCACTGTGTAAGACAGTTCGGTACTCCAGGCATCCAAACTTACCGTGCTTTCTGTGGACTTTTTTCTCCCCCATTAATTAGCTGTCAATTCTAACTCAACATTATTTTTCAGTGGCCACTCCTTTCATCACTTTTAGATCAGAAACTGAAGTAATGTCCTCAGATATTTGACTTTTCCTTCAGGAAATCACTTTTTTTTTTTTCTTCCTCCTTTTCTTCCTCCTGGCCTCCCCCCTCTCTCCCTCTGCCTTGTATATTTCCACGGTGTTGTCCTTCTATAGGACTCAGCATTTCCAGACTTGTGGCTTTTTAACGTTGTCTGTGATTGCACCACACTCACTAGATCACATGAACTTGCAAAACTGTCAGCCCTGGTTCTTGTATATCTTGTATTTATCACCCTATGGTATCAATACACTCATTCATCTTCTTTGGCAGAACAGCTCCATCTTCTGTTTTATTTCGTGTTCTGGAAATGCAAGTTAGATAATTTCTGCTCAGAAAAAAAGGTCTCCCTTGTTCCTGCTTCCTATCCATTCACTTTGCCAGTTTTGAACCTAGTAGGTGAGTGTTCTACACTGAATTGCTGGCAATCTAGCTGAAAAAGTTGCTTCTGCCACAGAAAACAATCTAAGACTCTGTAAAGCTAGAACTCTCCTTTTTTTGTTTTATTTTATTTTATTTTATTTTATTTTATTTTATTTTATTTTATTTTATTTTATTTTATTTTATTTTATTTTATTTTATTATTTTATTTATTTTATTTTATTTTATTTTATTTTATTTTATTTTATTTTATTTTATTTTATTTTATTTTATTTTATTTTATTTTATTTTATTATATTATATTATATTATATTATATTATATTATATTATATTATATTATATTATATTATATTATATTATATTATATATATTTTACAGCCAGCAGCGTTCATCAGACTGCCTGCAATATCAGTATTTTCTTGCCCCATTCTTGATATATGGAACTCCACAAGCCAGTTTTCCCCTCAGGTCACTGAGTCATCATTAGCTATTTGTTATTTTTTAACTTTCCACAACTTGCTCCTCCCTGCCTGCTAGAGACAGCGCTCCTGCGTTCTCCAGTCCTTCATTTGCTTTCATCATTATAGGCTTAATTTTTGCTCCAGAGGGGCCCCCATTTTATGTAACGTTTCAGCCTGGATGCAGTTGTCTTGTTGAGCCACCAGTCATGGTCAGTACATTCATTCAGTTTTCCCACTTGATACTTGGTGCTGACAGGGCCGTCATTAGGCTGCTCTGCTCTCTTTTCCCTGTTTTTCTGCCTGTTAAGATAACATCTTGCAGTTTTTCCTTCCCTCTCTGCCACATCTTGCCTTTCCTTCTCCTCCTTCACTGTGGGGATCTGCGTGGTGTTCTGCCTTTCTTGCTTTGCCCTCTCCAGGCGTCGTGCTACCAGCAGCAGCGGTCTCTTCTGAGTGGTTGCTGCCGTATGAGCCAAGCCCTGCTACCCCGACGGGTGGATTAATAGAGTATTTCCAGCACAGGGAGGCAGAAAGAGAGTGACCAGCGAGAAGGCTTTGCTGCCTCAGGTGCAAGGAGCAAACGTGCCTGCCTCGGAGGGGCTCTTGCTTCGTGGTACGAAGGGCGTCAGTCGTCTTTGATGGTGCAATAGGTCTCTTTAGAGTTCAGGCCAGCGAGTAGAGTATGTTATGAAACGGATGTGTGTGGCCTAACATACGGGTAACTCTAGCCAGCGAAATAACATTAAAATACTTTCCATTCGGAGATGGAATTTATACTAGCCAGACTAGCTGCGGAACAAACATCTCTTGTGCTTCTGCTGCTGTTTGTGTGAGCCTGAAGGCTAACAAACAGGCAGGGAGCTCTGGCCCGCTCGGTCGGGTACAATAATAGTTTCCACTAACGATGAAGTTAGAACTGGTGGAATTTTCACAAAGCCAAAAGAACGGATCAAAAAAAATAAACCTTCGTTTCCTCCCACCCCTCCCTGTCTGTCCTTTAACCTGCACAAAGACGGCAAGCAACTGCGGAAGTAGCTACAAAAACATCTTTTCTGAGGGGGAAAATTCTGGAAGAGGCCATTGGAGTAGGGGCTGTGCTTTTAAAAATTACTGTCACAAGTGTCTAACGCTCTGCTGTGATAGCCGTGCCTCTGTTCTTTGGGACAGATGTAGCAGAAGGCTTGGCTGACCAGGAAAAAGAAAGTGTCCTTTTCCGATTAGTTCAAATGGTGAACCAAAATGAAAGTGTAAGTTCAAGAATCCTTGTATCCCATTCATAGAATCCTAGCTTACAAGTCTGAAATTGCAGAATTGTTTTGGCTGGACGACATGAGCAGGGAGCTGTTTTCGGCAGCTTTGGGTTTTCCTGATATATTTTCACATGCCCAGGGGAGGGATTTATTGCCTCTAATTATACATTTGAGATGATTGCTTGGGGTAATGACCGGCATTATCGCTGGCAGCAAATATTTACAATGCAAGCTAAAAAACATCTCGAATATTCAGCCAGCACGGTTCTGTGTTGCCATCATCTGCTGTAAAATGCTGAGGTATCCTGCAACTGCCCCTCACTAGGCTGTTACCTCGATAAGGGGATTTGGTACAGCCCTTTGGAGAGGAAGTGACTCTATTTAGGTCATATCCTCAGTCACTTGCAAGAAATGTTATTCAAGCCATTAAAAATGTAGACTTCTATTTTTTAAAATTCGATATCCTACTAAAAATTTAAAACCCGTTTTCATGACTCTTAACCAACAGCTCAAGTGCAGTAGAGCCTTGCTGGCTGTCTCCCCTTCTTACTCTGATTTGACATAAACAGTTCCTGTTTGTCTCAGCCTTTTTTTGGGGGATTATTAACCACCTCTGGCTGTGGCTGCTTCAGCTCTCTTCTAGACAATGTGCATCAAATGTCCCAAATACTCTCACTGGCATGCTCTCATTCTCTGCATGAGAAGGAAAACTGAAAACTGAATCCCTGCTTGCTGCCTGGACATTTGTGTGACCCATTGCAGTCAGGCACTGGGATGGGGCAGTACACGTGAAGCTGATTCCTTCATTTTTATTGACCATATTATAAATACTCCACATTTCCTAGATGATGAAAACCCCAGTCTAACATGTGGCATCAGCCTTCTCAAAAATGTTCTCATTATCTCCAGAAATGAGACTGTATTTCAGGGATTTTTATGTGGGATGTATCAGTTTGAAGACTTCAATCTGAGCATTCAAATATATTTTAGATCAAGCAATGATTACCCATGCACAGGAAAAGCAGTTGCCAGGCATTTCGATTCCCATGAAGATTTTCATTATTATTAGGAAAACTATGTGCAAAATCTATAGTGAGAGATTTTCATGAATTTCGTGTAATTAATGACCTACTAAAACCAAACTTTAAACTTCTGTTTAAAAATGAAACAGTTTTAGCACATTCCCGTGAATATTGCAATCAGTCTCGGACTCCTAAAAATGAATAGAGTACAGTGAGACTGAAAATAATCTGATGCCAAGAAGGTCAGCACTGAAAATAAGAAACGTATTTCAGTCTCTTGTCTTCTGAGCTATATAAGCATTTCTTTATATTTTCATAATACATATTTTTATAAACAAAACAACTTGCTAACTATCTTTTATTTCTTTCCTGTGGGTTTTTGTTGTTGCTTTATGTAGAATACAGTAATGGAAAAAATATGTATAATAAAAAGTGTGATAGATATTTCATATAAAAAACATCTGGACTTCCAGATATGTATGTATCTATCTCCCTCCCAACAAAATAAAGTTGTCAGTAACTGAGATCCAGACTATAAAGACAGTATTTCCTAATTAAACCAGTGGATGTTAAGTGCCTAAGTAAGAATTTTAGTCCAGTGGCCCTAATCCATATGATTTCTAAACTGATAATAACTCTTTCCAACAGCCATTCAAGAAAAGCACTTTAAGAAACAAGTTGGCCAAACGATAAAAGAAGACAATGTATGTAACAAGACCGCTGTACAAGAAGGTGGACTTCTACTAGAAGTGAGTGAAAAATGCTGTCTTTTCGGGCTCTAAGTAATTTGTCTTGTTTGATGATCTATGCCAGTTAATTCCTTGTGGCAACTTGGAACAAACCATCCATCTTGGTGTGACTCACTCAAGAAGCATACTTGTGAGCTCTTGCAAGAGCAAAACTGGCAGTCGTGGTAGTCCTGTCCAGTCTCTGCCGGAGCACTTGGAGCCTTACGTCCTGTAAGCGATCAGTGCCGTCCCACGGGCTGGTTCACAGTTCTTTGTCACTTGGAGTGATAGCTGAGATGTGTTTTACTTGGCACACATTTTGAGGGTACCAACAGGAGCTTGCTGGGTTTCTGATCTGAGCTAAGATTATTCTGGGACGTCTTAATTTATCCTTCTTCTTCAGCTCTGTGCTCTGAGGGAAGCTATGTGTGCAGAAGTTTTTCTTTCTATGTATTTTTATCCTCTTTAGGATGACTTTGTATTGGCAGGCCAGCGTAAAGGGGCCATACTGTTACTGAGAATTGGATCCATTAATCTGGATGAAGAATTAATACTGCTGTGAACTACTGAACCAGCTAGAGCACAGCAGTTCATTGCCATACATCTGCATTTCAACCATATGATGCAATTGTGCCTTTTATACACTGAGGATCCTTGGAAATTCCTATTTGATTAAGACTACATATGTATAGTTGTTTTGGATAGGGTAATATTTATGGTACAAAAATAATGTTTTAATGACAGCCCTGAGGTACATGTAAATGTAAATTAAATAGTAACCTCCAGCAAACAAACGCTGTATACTATTAAAGGAAAAAAGAAAGACGTTTTATCGTGGGAGCCGGTATCATAACTTGTACAAGTCTATGGAATGAGAACTGGCATGCTGCTTTCCTTCCTCTTTATATTTCAGAAGATTTTAATTTTACATTTCAAAGCTAGTAACACAGATGCATTTGATTAGTTAATACAAGTGCCAAAATGAGATATTTGGCTGTCAGGTATTATTTGTAACAATTTCTATTCTCATTTAGTAGGCAGTACAGGGCTTGCAATGAATGATAAATACAGTGAGCATCTAATTTTTAATAATGGTCTCATATCTTTAGTCTGCGCTTTGGTTGGTATGTATTAGGTGCCCACAAGTTATAATCCTTATGGATTCTCAAGCAGTAGCCCTACTGCTTACAGGCACATGGAGAGAACACTGGTATATAATTTCAGGTAGTTTACAAGGTGCCAAATTTTACTGACTATGCTAATGGTCTGCTTTCTATAGGGTATATGAGTCACATTCCTTTTGAATACGTGGGAGATAATTTATCCTGGATCATACTTAATATGGATTACTAACTCGATGATTAAGTGCATGTTAATAGGATTGAATTCGCCAGGCTCCGTTTATGGGCATGTCTAACCTAGAATAAAAGGGTGAATTTTCATAAGGACTTGCTGGGAGTGTTCTCTAGGGACTAAGCTTGGCTCGGATGCTCATTCAGTGGCCATGGAATGTGATGAAAAGTGGGTTTTTGTTGCTTGACCAAATTCACCATGTTAGTTATTAGGGACTGTGTGCTTTTAACTAAACAGCCGCATTAGTGATTCCTTCTGAGGTGAAGCAAACAGCCTCGCTGGTGGTTGCTATGCTTTGTGCACTGACTTGTGAATCTAGCCACTTTATTGGCTCTCAGAAGATGCTTTGCAGCTGTCAAAAGCTGCTTTCCTTTTCATGGCACCACCTTGCACTATGCGACCTCTCCTAGATTCTTTATTTAATACAAACCAGAATAATCTGACTCACCAAAATATGTGTGAATAACACTGTCCCTGACTGAAACATTCATGGAGAACTGGGGACAATTGCATTTTTCTTTCTAGTGGGTAGGATCACTCTGCTCTATGTATAGATCGACGTATGGAATAGCAAGAATCCTAATTACTGGTAAATAATTTATCCGTGCCTCTCCAGCCTTGGAACAACATAGTACTTCCCCTTTCAGCTTAAAAGAAAACAATGGAATTAGTCTGTCTTCAAAGTATGTTTAAAATGCTTTTTATTTCTAAAGGCCTCTGCCACAACATGTGTTTTTATTTAAGATTTTATAGAGATATTTTTACAGCTACAATCAAATAGCTTTCATCAGCAATAGTAGAATAAACAATGATACCAGTTTATCAAAGACTTTCTAGTGGAGCACAGCAGGTATCTAAATAAATAATTTCTTCCAGTGTTTTAAGTTTAAGGATCACTTCTTCTGGATAAGAGAGTCTTTTTTGCCATCTTTTTGTTTTTCTTTGGAGAGAAGACAAACAAAGCTCTAATAACCAAAGTCCAATTTTATTAATGATATTTTTTCAGTATGCTCCATTCTTGCAATCTTTGCTCTCCTTGGAGACTTCAGACTCCAACTGTTTGACTGCAGTAATGATTTTTAACTTTGCACTGTCATAATATTTTCCAAGACAGGTGGTACTGCAGCCCTTGTGCAACATGTCTGCCTGTCAAAAAAGGGCCGTATTCAATTTCTGAAGCCCTTTACCGAATGCTTAAAGAACACTGGGCCAAACCCTTAACCAGAAAAGTGGGAGTATAGCTTGTATTGGCAGTCAATAAATCCAGATAGAATTTATATGCTGTGGTGGTGGGGTGGAGAAACACAATAAAATGATGACTTGGAAAAATAAAAATGAATCACTGGTAGTTATCTAGGCAATAGCCTTGATTGCAATACTCATCTCATGGCTGTTAGCCACCTCCTACTCTTTCCCCCAGCTATGCTGCACTTACAATCTCAAGTCCAGACTCAGAGTCTAGGCTGTTGTGCAGGTAATATCTCATCCCGATTTTGTAATTTCCATGTTATGCACTATCCTATCTGAAGAATTAAATGCCCACTGTTGAGAGCGAAGTCCTCTCTGGATTTGTTCTCTCCATGACAAGCAGTCAGGAAGCTTCATCATCGCTCACACTGCTTCTTGCACAATCACCACTCATCTACTCCACAGAACCCTGTTGAAATTGTTACTTTGACTTCATTGACCACCTCAAAACCGCTTCTGCAGTTTTTCTGCTCATTATAGAAGAATCACTGATGTTCAAATTTCTATCTCTGAATTTGCTGCTGAAGAAGCTATCTTCATGGTGTTTCATTCTTTTCGTCTCCTGGCCTCCTATGCCATCATTGTAGGCTGTAGCACAGGATTTATGGTATCTCTGTCTCCAGATATACTAGATATAATTATTTTCAGGTGTGAAAATAGTGTTTTACATTGAAAGCACTGCAAATGTTAAAATGAAATCTGGATGATCTATGCAGCTCCCAAGCAGATGCTGATGGAATAAGGCTGCCTGGTTCTGTCATGCCCTATCTCACTGATGAATACTGATAAAGGCCAGACCTGGCCTGTGTAGTCATTTCCATGTTCACCGGCAACTCACGCTCTTTTAGGGGAGGTCCATTTTGATTTCAGGATGTTCCAAGCCACTTTTTTACCCAGTTCATAGACAGATTTCCACCATGAATCCTCTACTGCTAAGGATAGGTACAAGAATCAAATTTCAGTGGTTTTGTCTCATGTTTTTGTTTATGACTGCACTGAAGAGACCAGTTGTCATACTATTCTGGTATTTATTATTCAATGATATTGTACATTTACTCTTCCTAAGTGGAGATAGTGATGCATGCCTGAGTTAACTTCTTCCTGCTAAAAACAAATAATCACATAACAAAATATCAAGGTAGTGGATTTGGTTGCTATTTTGCTATAAAACCCAAGTGTTGGAGAAGGAAATGCAAGGGCCTTTCAGGTGTAATTTGAATTTCAAGCCAGCAGGGTGACTGCAGGCTCAACCTGTCTGTGCATTGAGAGGAAAGAACTCATAGCCTATTTTTTTCTACATAGTTCAGAGATAACAGGTTCCCTTACGAAAGCCTCCTTGCTCCTTGAAATCACCTGTTCTTTCAGCTGGAACATCTTCACCTTCCTGCAGCCCTCTCCACTCTTCCGGAGCAGCTGGAGGTAACTACTCTGATCTTTTTTCATTTTAGCATGTCAGGAGATTGAGCCCAGGAGACCTGCATGTTCAATGTGTGTGCTTAGCAGCAGGCTGCTGCATCCTTTGGGATCCCATTGTGCCAATGAAAGAACCTTCATTTGATTTGGCCAAACACAGGACAGGCTTCTCAGTTTTCACTGGTGGCAGAAATAACAAATTGTTAACATTTTGCATATCAACTAGCAAAGTCTCTATGGCAAAAGTCTCATTCTCCATCCCTCCTAAACCGTTGTATGAGTATTACTTAAATTTTTAGGCAAGGACTGTCAAGATGCTCGGCATCTTAAAAATTATCTTAAAATCACGTCTGTCTTCAGAAGTGGAGAAAGGTGAAAACTAGATTTTGGTGGTGTCACCTTTAGAATTCTCCAGCAGTATCAATATCCTCAGCTCCATTATATTGTCTACTTAATCATTTAAAGCCAGATTTTCCAAACTGAGTTTCTGTGTTTTGCAGACATGCTTTTGTTCCAGCATTTGGCAGATGAATATTGCTGACTTGAGTTGCAATTAACATGACTAGTGAGGCAAAAGAGGTATCTAGCTACAAAACTGGCAGCATTTGTGCTTGGAATTGACTGTTGGTGCAAAGCAGAAAGCATAGTCAGGTGCAGGCACTTTTTCACACCTGAGAAGTCCTTTATACATTCTTTTTAAATTTCATATCACAGGTTTGGGTGCTAATATGAATAGGAAATTTTCATTCTTGCTTGGTAGTTCCCAATGAAGTCAATGAGGTGTTTGTTTTATTATTAGCTTTAACACGAGATAGAGATTGAGTTTTGATCAAAACCAATGAAGGTCAGTTGTAGTTTTTATCTAAGTAAAGGATTCAGGGCTTAATGCAATGCAAGCTTGAAGCATATTATTTATCAATATGTAGTTACTTTGAAAGTGGCTGTGAATAATAAGATTCTGGTCGTTACTTTGAACAGAGAGGTGTACGTGCACATTTTGGCACTGAAAGGTATTTCCAGGTGGCCTCTACTAACAGTTTGAACTAGAGTTCAGGTTTCATTCCAAGGGAGCTGGAAAATGATACATTAGAAAACATCCTATTGGTGCTGTTCTTCACCCTGTGTAAGGAAATAACATAGGAAACCTTTTCCCACTTGGTTTCCTGTAATTTTTTTAAACTTGTTAGTGTAATTCCACTTCCTCCTTCCAAACTGATTTATGTAATCAGTACTTGATAAAACTGTGCTCTTGAAAAAGGTACTCCAGTTTGAATTTCAGTCTGAGAGCAAGAGATTTTACTCTTCCTGTTATTTTTTAATTTAAACTTGAAAAGGAAGATTGGGAGTCAGACAAAAGTGCACGGTTGTTATCCAGGGCTATGACCAAGGCACAGACTTCAGAAGTCGGAAGCTGGTAGAGAGAGACTTTTGATTTATTCTGGTGTTGAATTCCTTTTCAGCTTTCAACAGTGCTCTCTCTCTTACCACAGTATTTCTAAACTAAAGCTGTTAGATTATGATACAGTGCTTCACCTTTTAATCTATGGATTTAAAATACAGCTACCAAAATAAGAAATTCCTATAAACAGCTCACGGTCTCAGTGCATTTTCTTTTTCATTTAATAACTTCCAAAAGTTACCCAAATAACCCTTTTGCTTTCCTCTGTTTTCAGACGTGAACCTTCTCCCAGTAATTCAGATGACATGATTTAAGCTGACATTAGTCTCTTGAGATGATTAACAGAGAATATGTCCATGAAGTAAAGAGCCATAAATGGGGTCAGGAGTAACTTGCCATCTTTATCACATGCGTACATTCACTTTCTTCTTGGCAGGCACAGGCGAAACACAAAGGAACATTTCAGAGGTCTTGGTCCTTTTTTTTTTTTTCTTTGCAAATAGACATATTTCTAAAATCCAGACTTTAAAATTGGCATGGGAACAATGTTTTACAAAAAATATCCCTTCTGCTGCCCTTTAAACAAATAACTAATGTTCTCACTCTTTTTTTTGTTTCTCTTTTTTGAAAAAATCTGGTCTGAAAAGCCTGTGACTTCTAAATACCAATAGATTTCTACTCCAGTCCTCAGTGCTACTGTTACTAGTGCAGCGATCACAGTGCTGCCACAGTGCCTGGGATCCTCAAATACAGGCTGCAGCGTAGTTCAGCTTGACAGTGTGCTGAACAACAGAAACAGATGTGATCCCTTCTCTTCAGATTTACAATCTTGTTGTGAGACAAGAGATGACAAATGCTTTCCAATGGACAACAGGGCACATGGAAATAATGCAGCAAAATGGTAACCATAATAGCCGGGAGTCATCGGGTACGACCAGCCTGGGCTGTGGAAGTCCTGACTTTCGCAAGAGTTTTAAGGAATAATTTTAAGGAAAAAAATCAGGTACCTTTGCAGATGCTTGCATGGAGACTTAGCAACATGGGAGACACCACTGAATACTTGTTTTCAAATATTGCCGAAGCGTGAGAGAGAGAAACACGTTGGACTGATGAGATAGTACTTAGCTTCTCCAACATGGAATGGGAGATTATAATTGAGAGCAAGCTGGGAGCAGCTCTGAAAATCGGGATAAGTAGCTTATGTTGAATGTGATAGAGAAGGAGGAGCCAGTAGCCAGTGCAGGTGTGCAGAGAGGAGAGGCAGCATCACTTTGGTTTGGTATTGGTATCAGAGAAGTCAGCTTCCATTTGTCAGGACAGAGGCAAACGTGCTGCAGTGCTTTAGATGTGAGAAGAGGAGGCCTAGCTGAGAAACTGTAGGTGTACTGGTGAATGAAGAAGCTGTCCATCAGCTTTGGACATAGTCCAGATGTGAATCCAAATTTAAGATCCCCTACTTCTGTCTCCAGGCTGCTCATCACAGCAAACTCCACCCGAGCTCACTTTTCACAACCACTTCCTCTGTTTCTGCTCAGGCTATTTCGGTGCCTCTGGAGACAGTCCAGTGGCCACGTGACTTCCTCCGCAACAAAACATATTCTCCAGTTTCAACTCAATTAGTTTTTTCCCCTCCCTGACTTCAGAAATAATCCTTGGCAACTGTTCTCACCAATCAATAGGTTCAATGTCTGGATGTGAGCACTGCATCGTATCGATGCGCAGGGATTTAGTCTGTTACTAGAACTGGATGACTTGCGTCCAAGTAGCTAGGGCAATCATAACACACTGTTCTTTCCGTACAAGTTTATTGATGAATGTTTGCTTTTGGGAGAGTGTCCATTTTTTGAAGATGACAAAGTCATGTATTGTAATCATTATAATAATTTTTTAAAAATAGAAACACTTTAAATACTGCCTACATTCATAGATAATTCACATTTTTGAAATCTTACATTGTTAGCTTGTCTGCAACTGGTGAAATTATAAATTAATAGCCTAAATGTGTATTTACAGCTGACACTTGCTTCCAGTAAATTCCTCATTCTTAAGTCAGAAAAGTTAATGATCTAGCTGCCTTCCCAGTAAGGCAAAGTGACAATCATGAAAGCAGATCCAGTCAAGACCGTATGTTGTCTTAAGATTTTTTTCAAATTTGCAATATTTTTTTTTTTGTGGTTATGAAGATTTCAAAAGAAAACAAATACATACTTTTAAAATATGTAAATATTTTTTGGTAATCACTGAATGAAAATACT
Source organism: Anser cygnoides (assembly GCF_040182565.1). Lineage (NCBI taxonomy): Eukaryota > Metazoa > Chordata > Aves > Anseriformes > Anatidae > Anser > Anser cygnoides. The sequence goes on along the minus strand of NC_089874.1, from coordinate 98,938,860 downwards.
TCTAAAAGTATTTACAGAAATACTGAGTACCTTTCTTGTTTTTTGCCTACCTCGTTTAATACAACTGGAATATGCTTTTTGACAGCTTTGAACTGAAATGAAAACTGCTATTAAAAAGCGTGACATTGACCATTAAATGTACTGTTTTCTATTGTCAAGAATATAGTATTGATTTGGAGAAAGGAGGAGAGATAAGGACCCTTCAGATAGTTCTGTTCCTGTTCCAGGAACTTCAACAGAAATTACCATCATTCTAATTTTAACTGTCTTTGAAATTTTATGAGTAGAAAAAAGAAAAAAAATAGCTTCTATATCCTGTTTTAATTTGAATTCTTCCAGGAATTCCTAGATGCAAAAGCTGATGGTGGCCAAAAACCAGGCATTTTCTCCAACACATTTCATATCCTTCCCCCTCCTCCCAATGCTGCAAAACCCCCAGAGTTCTCTAACTGGACTTTTTTAACAATAAGAAAACCAGTGTCTGCTCAGACTAAACCCTCAGAAGGGTTTAGGGGAGGGCTTCACCTGGCCTAAAACTCGGCTTAAGATTTGCAACTGTTGCTGTTGCTTAGAGGAGCTGTCTCTTCTAACTTTTCATCCTACCTTCTTCCAGATGATCCACTGTCATCCACCTGATACCTCGATTACAGAAGGCATTGCTTGCCGCTTGTAGCACATTAATAGCAGAATCAATACCTGCTACTAGTGTGGGGCAATGTATGTTTTATACAAGGTTACTTCCAGTTTACAAAGCATGCATAGGATGGTAACTAGCACAGTAAGACGGTTCCCAGACCCAAATTCTGGAACACCACTCTCCCTTAAAAGCCCTGCTGACCTGAAATGGTGTTTGAAAAAGCCATTTGCCCATCTATTACTGAACCGAATGTGAAGTACAGATTGTTTTGCCTTTTTTCCCCCCCTCCAAAAATATTTCTGTATTAGAAAATGCAATATCTAGTGCTAAATGCATAGAAAAGTTGTGCTCTGAAATTGGGACACTACATTCAGCTTACAGTGTATAGGCTTCAACATTGTCTCTTTTAGGTTTTCGTTCCTTGCAATGAGATGTCTGTCCTTCGTGCTAGTTAACAGCTTGTAAATATGAATAAAAGTCAGCTGTGGATGGAATATTATGATGGCTTCTTCTCTTCACGATTTGATACACTTACGTATAAATAACACTGAAAAAAAATCCAGATATTTTGTCCTTACATATGTCTAATTGTCCGACATGTTGGATAAATATTACTCAAGATTCTTTTCAGTAAGTTATTTCTGTGGAAGATAATGGGTAATCTTACTACATTTGTTATTGCAAAGACTACCTAACTAAATTTGTTATTAGAAGTGCAGGGTAGTAAGCAATCAATGCTTCATTTTGAGTCTTCTCAAATGGAATTAATCAGGCTGGCATTTTCTATATTGAAATTGTTGAAGAGAAGACTGAAAAACCCAGAGCAGCTGCAGGACTCAGAAAGAATGATGGGCTGAACTTGCGCTGAAGATATGATATTGCCCCATCTTTACTTCCATCTGTGAATAGAACATCTGGTTTTGAGAAAATGGAACGAGAAACTGCATAAATCACTGTAAAGTCTGTTTCTATTTCCAAGTGTAGTCCAGGGCACAGTGTTTGTGAAAGAGCATTGACAGTAGGGTTCCATTACTGGTAGAGAAAATTTTAAATTCAGTGTCCATGATTAACGAGGAGGCTAAAGAAAAAGATATGCACGACTGTGTCAAACTTCACTATCCTGTTGTGATAATTGCTTAGGTAAATGACATGTTACTCACATAGGTACTTGTTAGCATATCCAGTAATCATGGTACCTATATCTATGTATTAATAAACAAAATATGTTTTTTTTTCTTCTTCTGACAGTTCTAGAATTCATACTCTGAATATTCTTCTTCTTTAGGTTCCTATAAACAGTCCCCACTACTTTTATAACGTCTGCTAATCTCAGGTGGTATTCATATACTCACTTCCCATATGAAATCCCCATTTTTAATGCAAAGAAAAGAATTGTGGTTTTGTTGTTGTTGTTGTTTTTATCAATTAGACATGAAAAATCTACCAAATCTTGTCATCGGTAGTAAGCGTTGTTGGTACTATTTTATTTTTTTTTCCTAAACAAACATGCCATATGACAAATCTGTACCAAGATACTTGGTGTCACCCATTAATTAACTTTTGCAGAAAAAAGTTTCCCTAACCTGTCTTTAAGCTATTAATTAGTATTGCTCAGCTCTGGAAGCCCGTAGCACGATCTGCATTCTAATTTCCAGTGTTTAGCTCTCGTGAAAACAACTGGATTCAGTTGGCATGTATCACTTTCCAGAGTGTACTGTATCAACTTTTTGCAAATACAAAATCAAATGATGCTTGAGATCAGTCTGCATACAGCTCTTGTTTCTCAATACCATCTTTGGCAGAGTGGTTGATTTTGAGGCCCCAGGCTCATCAGAGGCCAGCATTTTATGCCTATAGGAAAGAAGAGAGGCCCTACCCCAAGGACTTGACACAGACTTAGCGAGCTTTGTTGCAAGAGCTTAACTTGGAAGGAAATTAAAAGAAAGAAAAACTGCATTTGCAGTTCTGCATCATGCAATCAAAATAACTTTAAAAGCAAAGTTTTTCTTGGTTATTGTGTCCAATATTTATTACATATCAAGCATATCAAAAACAATATCACCATGGTTTAAAATGCGTTTACATGTGTGCACACATTACAGTCTCACCCTCCAGGGAGCTACTATGTTTTTATGAAAGTTTATAGCTTACATTTACCAGAGCCCAATGACTTACATTTTCCTAACTGATTTCCAGGAGGCCAGTTTTGTCTGCTGCCTCTTGACGAGCCACAGCATTCCAGCTCCTCCGTTAGACTGAAGGCACATATGTAAACAAGTATCTCCAAAGCTGATCTATTTCCTCGGTGGAAGTGATATGATAGTGAAAAATGGAGTAAGGAGGGGTTTCACGAAGCGAATCATTCAGAATCGCCCATGTCTTTCAGATGGTGGAGCTGGTCCATCCAACAGTAAATGTGAGCTGCAGGACTCAAGTGCTTCCAGCAACGTGGACGATCTTTGAAAATTTTGCCGGGCCCTGCTCTGAGCAGTGCAGCACTAGAGGCTGAATTTCCATACCGTCTTTAAGGAGCCTGAAACGATATCCAGGCTCAAGGAGATAGGAAGGAATGTGAATGTGGTTTTATGTGGGAAGACCAGAAGAATGAAAGGAGCATAATGATCATATGTGTGCATTTCTTTGTATTTGAAAAGAAACATTTCTGCTGCGGGTTCACCCTTGAATATTTTCCCTTGGTTCCACTGCCATGCATGCAGCTGCCTCTGAAAACCAGTCAGACCCAACACCCCCTCCGAAAGCATCCCATGTAAACCAGGGCTGTAGGCTTCAGCCCGTAGGATCTATTTCCTCCCTTGGCTCCAATGATGGAAATTTATATTCTGTTTTGCTTCTTTAGCCTGAAAACTAACCAGGACATGCAAGTCTTTGATCAAAACTGAATGCTAAAAACAATTCTGCCACTCCCCCTTTGCATTGACTAGTGCTTAGTCACCCAAATATTCCTTTTGAAGTTGCTTTGTAGATACCAAAGAAACACATAAGAGTCCGGAGGGCTAACAGATACTGTACTCGCCAAGCAAAGGCCATCTTCTGATGTCACTAGATACAGTATTTCTGAATAGTCTTTTATGCTGGGTTTTATTGCAGGGTTCTGTAACAGTTTCTTTTCTTTTGGGTTTATAAAGGGAAGCTCAGGGATGCCGGGGTGATTTTTGAGAAGGGTAATTGTGAATCCTAAAAACACCAGTGGAAAGAAATACTGATTCATTAAACAATACGGTTAAAGACAGAAGGCGCATTAACCGTCCGCGTTTTCCTCCTAATACTCACAAGACTTCAGCGCGAAAGACAAGAGCGAGTATATCATTTCCAGAGTTTTTAAATAGCTACTTATTTAGATCACCAGAAAATGGCCCCATCCTACAGAGGACGCAAAACCCAGCAATGCACTATTAAATGAAACGGTTCCAGATAAACTGCGAGCCAACTGACCCTGGAAATTTAGTACCCAAGTTGCGTGACTCGAAAATCTGTTCAAAGCAAGGCATGGCTGCAGGCCTTGACTGTTGTACTTTAGTAACCATAGCGACACGGTCTCTGGAGACCTAATGCTAGTGAATTTTCCTTTATTTCAAGGAAGGGTAATAAGAGAAATGTGGCTTGGAACTTCTTCTTCTTTTTTTTTTTCTTTTTTTTTTTTCCTTTTCTTATTTTTACTATGCCATGACCTTGACCAAAATATCTTTGAAGTATTTACTGGCTGATTTTCTGCTATGGGACCAGAAAAAAAAAAATCAGGATATATAAAGGCTGTTGCCAAAGGAAGTCCTATCTTCCTCAAAATATTTGCCTTCGTTCCCAAAGAGAACCTCTTTTCTAATAATGTTTCTAAAACTTCTTAATGGAAGGAACTGATAACTTTCATCTCGCAGCTACTGAGGGCACCAGAATAATGTTGTACTCTCTTTGAACTGACAGATTAATTGTTTTTTGTTTCAGTAGCAGGTGCAGCTTTTCGTGAGTACATAATTGGATGTACATGTTTTTCAAAAGAACACAGGCCCCTGTCTGGTGCCAAGCTCTTTTTTTTTTTCCATGTGGAAAAAAAAAAAAAAAGAGTGATTTCATTTTTTAAGTACAATGTAAAAAACTCATGTAAGTGTTTTTTAAAAAGCCAAATACAAACAAACAAATGTCCACAATACATATTTAAGTCTGTCTCACATCTTTCAGCTATTATCCTGGATTAGAAATTCCATCTGTCATTGAATCCATATGGTTTACCAAATGGCAATTTACAACCATGTATTTTTGCAGATTAGAAGTTAGTTGGTTTCTGTTGCAGAAGTTCCAGTGTCCACGGTAATGCCTTTGTTTGCCTGTGTTTGTGTGCGTGGGTGCATCCCTGTGCGCACGTGTGTGCGTGGAAGTATATGCAAATGGCTAAAAATTGTAGTACGATGCAAGTGGACTTTATTGATTAAAACACACCAGTTGCACACAATGGAAAAAATGTTGGTGTTGAGCTACGGAGTTAGGATATTTCCTCCCCTAAATCCACAAGCCCTATTTTACGCTTTCCGTTATTTCTGCTCAAAGGAATAAACTGAGAAGAGGAAAGTTGCTCTTGACTTCCCTGTGTTTTGGGCAGGCACATGCCCTTTGCAGAGCTTTAGGAGGCTTCTGGCTACCTGACCAGCCTGTCGTGCAACAGGCAGAGTGAGCTGCACGGGTGTGAGGCTGGTCGATGTCCTCTTTCCTTTTCCTCCTTCCAGGTTATTGATAATCCATGCAGATTCTTGCTGTGCTTCTGACACAGCACCCCAGTGCAGTCTCCCATGCACTAGGAATCAGAGAAAGCTGTTGCTGAGGCCTGGAATTTTAGTTCAGAAACTGAGAATTTTAAAAATCATAAATGGAGCCGTATGTGTTGTTGTCCTGCTAAATATGAGACCTGCTAATTTATACCCATAAAGCTGTGAATAGTTTTTATTCATTCTCATGGATTGAAGCTGCCTGTCTCTTCCACTTGGTGCAAAAAATTATCAGCATTCTGGCCAGAATAATGCAAAATCATCATGCAGTGTTCCTTTAAAGGGCTCGAACACGAGGTTTCGTATGATACCTGAGATAATTATTTGAGAGGTCAGAAGAGGTCTTTTCCTACTAATTTGCAATCATTACTACCCATGTCTGGGGTACCAGACCTGTGCTAGCAAATGCCCTCCACCTTTTCCCCAGCTGTGGTCACTAGGTAAGAAAAGTATAAATCTCAGCCCAGCTCTTGGTTCTGTTCCAATTTGTCTGTGCTACAGATGTCAGATTTCGCACTGAAGAGCACTTCAAGGTAATTCTGAGAAAACAGAAAAATTTGCAGTCATGGGTAAGACTCAGTGGATAAGAAGTTCTACTCCATGTCCAGCTTGTCTCTTTTTAGTGTGGTTGAAGCAGCAGGTTTCTCAGCTAAAACGAGGTTTAGACACATGGAATTTGTGTTAATCCTCAATGGCTTCATGTGGCTCCATAAAAGTTGTTGTTGCACCACAGTGGGTTTTACTTTTCCTGCCTGCAAGGCAGAGCATCTGATGTCTGTGTTTGGGGTCATGAAAACCAGGCGATGCGTAGTTAAGAGATCTTAACTCAGAAACGGACATCAGCATTTTGAGAACAAAACAAAAACAAAGAGGGGAAACTTTGTAATTCTCTTCATTTACATACCTTCCTCGAATCCATACTTGTTTGTGGATTAACCTCAACACATGGCTCCTTCAACTTCTCTTCCACTTCTTTACTTTTGCTCCTTCCCACCCTTCCTTAGTACCTCCTCCAACCTCAGAGACGTAGCTGCCAGTCCACTGTTGTGAACCCGTAGAAATAAACATGATCCCAATTCTCCTTCCCATTTTTACAAACCACGGCACCTGGTCCAGCCCAACTTGGGCTCCATGAAAGAAAAACTTATGCAAAGAAAAACCTTCATCCCACTGTGTGGGGGGAGAGCAAGTTTTACTTTTTAAAGCGAAGACTGATCTCTTAGGCTACACGTCTATATGTTCTACATGTTCATAATTGCTAGCTGCCCTGGCTCTATGTATTGAACTGGAGATCTTTCAGAAAGTGCATGGTAACAGCCACAGGCATCCACACAAAGGAGCTCCCTTGAATGTCCTATGGTTATCTTTGTGGAAATTTTTTAGTCTGCCCAAATTAAAAGGCCTGCCAGATGTTCAAATTGTAATAAAATTCCTAACATCACATCATTGATGGTTTCATTGCTGTGAAGATGAGCCCAAAGAGACAAGATGCCAAAAATGCTTTCTTGCCTCCACTTGATATTGGAAATGGATATGACAGATACTGTCTTCAGAGGCTCCTCTCAGTGCAGTGAAAGGCACAGATGTGAAGATGTAGAAATTCTGGCACGTTGTCTTCTGTTTGGTGAGGTACTGGAATGAATTTGGGCATTTTTTTTTTTTTTACAGCAGAAAATAGCACCAACCTGGCAAGAGCTTGTGGTTCAATAGTAGACACGGATAACTTGTAAACAACACTAATCCAGCCTAGCCAGAGATAATGCTTACTCTGAAAAGGATCGGTATTGATGGAGCTGATCTGGAGATAAGCATGGTTTGCCCTTGGCTGCTCTTACAGCTGACTCGTGGTCAGCACTGATTTGATCAAAACAGTTGCTGTTACTGCTCTTTCCAAATGTAGGTAAGCCTTTGCAGTCTCACTACTTGATTTTTCAGTCACCATTTCACAGCTTCTTCAAGACCCAGAGCTCCTGGCCACATGTGGCCCCACTGGGCCAAGTTTCCAAAGGTGCTCCACATTTATGACTGGGGCCAAATCTTCTGAGGAGGTCGGCCTATTGTATGCTGAACTCTTGAAATTCTGCCCACCATTGTCACAGTGGGAACAGGCTTTAAGCAGTCTTGGAAATCTGGTCCTTATTTAGGAACCAAAAAGAGAACCAAGCTCTCAAAAAACATGTCAGTGTATCTGGTTACTGAGCAATAGAAAATCTGCCCCCATTGTGCTTCAGGATTAATATACACGTCGCGGCAACTGTAAATTAAGAGGAAGGTGAAGTAAGGATAATTATGATAGAGCAGTGCTTCTTCAGCATCTGTTTGAACTATAATCTCAAAAGACCTCAAAACCATCATGTGAAAGGATCATCTAAACTGCCTTGGAATGCGAGCCTGATGGAGTCAAGACATGTCATTGAATCTTTATCAAGGGAGGAGAGGCAAAATTAGTCAGGCTGCGTGCAGTGTGATGGATGGTAATGTTCGTGTCACGTATCTGATTTAATCCTTGCCTTTAATTTTAGATTTTTCTCGTTGCTTTCCTTGCGTCACTGAGTCTATAAGAATGAATTCAGTTTTTTTTTTTTTCTAGACTAAACATTGGTCTTTATCAATGAAATATTTATTGACTAATTTTTATATTAATTGTATTTATGCAATTTTCCTGTGTATGTGTTTTTATAGAAGCTTAAAAAAACTACTATACTTCAAAACACACATCCGATTTTAAAGCCATAACTACAAAAGCACATGTATTTCATTTTCTTGTTGGAGATTATTATATTATCTGTATGTTTCAGTGCACAGAAATTCAAAGCAATTGTCCTGGAATAGAATGTTTTAAATTAAAAGCAGCAAAAAAGTAGTAGATGGTTGTTATTAAATTTTAATTATGTGAATTAATGCCAATTTAAATTTAAAATAGATAATGATATCATAACGTAATATTGTAGTTATCTTGTAATTAGCTACCTTAACTTTTTTTAGTAAGCATGTTCCAGATTGTTATTCATTATTTCGTGTTAGCAAAAAGAGGTCTTTCTGCAAAGGTATGGAAACTACAAGAATGTTTGTAAGGAACCAAACATTTTGATACTTCCATACATTCACATTAGGAATAGCAATATATTCGGTAAGTATCTTATTAGGCAGTAAGTTACAATTGTAGTACAAGACACACTGGATGAGAACAATGGTTGTCATATAATGAGACTTCTAAAAAGAGAAGACGTTTCAGGCAAAACATACATGAAATTTAAAACAATTCTACCATATGAGTCCCAGCAATTTTACTATGAATTATAAACAAGAATGTCATATTTATTCTGTATTTATTTGTACTTTTGCTTTTGCTTTTAAAAGATAATATTGTACAGGCTTATAATCCCAAAGGCCCCAAATCGGATTCTATTTAACTGAACAGCAATTCAGATAGAACACTGAAAACTGATATCACACGTGATAAAAGCTTGAAAATGTGAATCAACATACAGCACATAACTGTTAAACTTTTGATCAAAGTCCCTTTTTTTTACTAAATGTACGCAAAATCTGTATCAGCCTCTGGAAAAACATGGTGTCCAGCTCTTTGCAGAGTGATTTTTTCATATCTACTCTACACATAAAAGGTGAAAAGGAAAGAATTGTTCACTGCCCCTTCCTATAAGACAGCTAGATGGTGTCAAACAACAGTAGTAAGTAGCAGGCTCAAAGAAACAAAATGAAGTAGTTCTTCACTTTCAAGTTATTCCACCTGTAACTAAGCTGTGCACCTCTGGTGTAACAGCTTGGGGATATTAAAAACTTTCATATGGTTTCAAAATGCAGTTGGACAAAGTTGTTAAGGTATATTAAAATAGTTAGGGCTATGAAGGGGATATTAAAAGGGTTATTAAAAAAGTTATTGAAGACAAGGGAAGCACTTGAGTTGTGGGTGGCGGGAAGACTTTTCTAGGAAAATAACAGCATATGCTTGTCTTGTTCTTGCACTCTTCCCTGGAGATTCACTACTGGAGACAGGATGCTGGGAATGGCTGGACCTTTGGCACAATCGGGTCTGGCCACGCATTTCAGACAAAACAAATGAAGCTGAAAACATTTCTACCAACTAAATCACAGAAATGTTACTCTGAATTAAAAAAAAAAAAAAAGAAAGAAAGAAAGAAAGAAAGAAAGAAAGAAAGAAAGAAAGAAAGAAAGAAAGAAAGAAAAAGAAAGATAGAAAGGCTATATTTCTGCTGTATTTATTTGTTCTTTCTCGTCGGCATTTAAAAGGTAATATTCCATAGGTTCATAATCCCAAAGACCTTAAACTCATATTTGAAATCTAGAGGAGACCAGACTTGAACATTCTTAAATTTATTGTATTTCATACCCATTTTGCTCTTCACTTTCTGATGATCATTTTAATTACTTTATTTCCCCTTCTTTAGTCACTGAATGGTTTTGCATTGGTGGTGAGTGCAGATGGAATGATATTTTATGCATCATCAACAATTGTGGACTACCTAGGGTTTCATCAGGTAAATATATTAGTAAATATTTAGACTGCTTAATATTACACTGACTTTCTAATGACTTTCTTGCAGTCATGCCTGCTAAATGGCTTTCTAAAATGCAGACCAGCATGTTCTATTGTCCTATTCTTCTACTGCTGATTGGACATGCATTATTACTGAAATTAAGTTATTTTACTATGCCATTTTAGACTATTTATTTATTTATTGTGATATGATGGATGAAGATGAATTCCTTGTATAGTTGCAAGAGAGTTTCCTTTTGCAAAGCTTTTTTTTTAACAGAAAAATGATCTACTATAAAAATAAGATGTGTCTAAATGTTTGTTTTCAATTTTAGTATAAGGTGCTGCTATTCTAGACCAGTGTCCCACATAGAGTAAATATATTATATAGTCACAAAATAACATAACCATGTAGTTGGAAAGGACCTCTGGAGGTCATATAGTCCAACCTGCTGCTCAGAGCAAGTTGCTCATATATTCATCTAGTTAAGTTTTGAGATTCTACAACTCCTCTGGGAGAGCTGTTCCAGTGTTTTACCACCCTGACTGTATTTTTTCAGTTGCATCAAGCCCCAGATTCCCAGTTTACAACTTGTGCCTGCTGCTTCTTGTCCTTCCACATTGTTTGTCTGAAAGGAGTCTGGCTTTATCTCTTCTACACCCTCTTATTTGGTAGATATAGACAGCAGTAAGCTCTTCCTGAAGCTTTCTCTTCTTAAGGCTGAACAAACCCCATTCTTCTCTCCTCACCTGATAATGTCATGTGCTCCAGCCCTTGGTACTGCTCTCCTGGACTCACTTTAGTATGTTAATATCTTTCTTTTCCTGGAGAGCCCAAAATTAGAGAGGATTTTGCCTCTGTTGAACTTTCTGAGGTTCCCATCAGCCCTTTTTACAACTTGTCAAGGTCTCTCTAAATAGCAGTCTAACTCTCTCAATTGGTATCCTCAGCTAAACCTTTTGAGAATGCACTCTACCCCATCATCCTTTTGTCAAGAAATTACACAATGCTGGGCCCAGGATCAGTCCCTGAGGGATGCTACCAGAAACTGTCTGCCAGTTGGACTTTTATGGCTCACATTTGCAATGTGCTAAAAAGAGTTAAGAACAAAAATAATCACTTAGGATATTAAGTCAAAAAGCTGGTTTGAGAAACAGGGATTTCCTCAATCAGTCTGTGCTCTGAAGGTATCCTACACCAGTCATTATTTTAACAAAAGTGTCATCCTAAATTCTTTACTTAGAGGGTGGTGAGGCACTGGCACAGGTTGCCCAGAGATGCTGTGGATGCCCCATCCCTGGAGGTGTTCAAGGCCAGGTTGGATGGGACTTTGGGCAACCTGGTCTAGTGGGAGGTGTCCCTGCCTATGGCAGGGGGTTGGAACTGGGTGGTCTTTAAGGTCGCTTCCAGCCCAAACCATTCTGTGATTCTATAATTCTAAAGATTAGAGCCTGCCCTGCTAAGACTACAGATTAAATATTGTTATATTTTTTTCAGACCGATGTAATGCACCAAAACATATATGATTACATTCACGTGGATGATCGTCAGGATTTTTGTAGACAACTGCACTGGGCCATGAATCCTCCCCAGATGTTGTCCGGACAGCAAACACAGACAGAAACAGGTAGGATTATATAGTGTTGATTGGAAACATAGGCATCACTGCAAAATTAGAACAGCCCTCCACCTACAACCATGTTTGTTCTTCAAGTCAGATTCTTCACTGGAAAGCTGCATACTGGTCTTTTATAATATTAATGTCCCCATAGATACTGTTTCTTCCTGATCTGGGACATTTATAAGGTAGTGTGTGCTATTGAGGCTAGAATATTGATGTTTCCTTTATTTTTCTCTGACTGATGTACTTATGGATATTCTTACCCATGCAGAATGAACAACATCAGTGTTCATCCTACCAATCTTTACTAATCTTTTCTTCACACTGATCAAGACGTTAGTATTTTATCTCATTAATGAGGAAAGAAATGCAAAATTTTTCTGTGCAGTATCACAGTGGTGACAAAATTTTCTGCCACTTGTTTTCCCATGTAAAGTTATGTGGATAGGAGTCTTCAGAAGAACATGTAGGTTTAGGAATACATTTTTTCCTCTGAGGCTGTATTTCCCTAGGATGGGAAGTGGACATGTATGCTCAAGGTGTCTCCTACATGAGGATTTCAGCTAAGGCTGAAATCATGACTACAAAAAATACAGTGGGGTTGAAATTTTTAACTTTATATAGAATTGATCCCAGCAAAATATATGCATTTTATGAGCAGAAAAGGAAATAACCTGTTTTCAAGAGGGGTGGTAGGCTGGGGGTGGGGAGTGGGGAGAAAGTTGCAAGAAGTCCTTCAGCAGCCTTTATGAAGTTGTTTGGAACAGTGTCATGTAACTTTGGTAGAATTCCAAAGTTTGGTAGAATGTTTGCTTTGCAAGAGTCTTACGGACATCACAAGAACTTCGCAGAATGTTATAGAAATTATGCAGCAAACAAATGAAACAATGTGCATGAAGATTTCAAGCTATAAAAGGTTATAAACATTTGGAATTTTTGTCCTAAGTATATACAGTGAAGAATTTCAATTCCTGAGTTCATACTTCTGTATAAATACTTGTATGTGTCTTTTGGGAAATAAGTGTTTCAAAAGCTATGCACCTGTAGTCCAAAACTGGCAAATACTTCATTAAAAATTGAAGAGGCAACAGCTGAACATTAGCTAATTAGCCACTGCTCATTCTTTTTCTTGCATTAGCATTTTTCCTGATTTCATTCCTTTTTCTGATGTACTGTCTCCAATCTCTGATCTCAAAAACAGTAGCATCTGTCACCCTACTTTGCATCCTTAAAAACACAAAAATTCATGAAATACAGAATTCAAAGCTTCTGAAGAAACTCACCTGAGTCCCATTGTAGAACTTTTTTTTTTCTTTTGGCAGAGCATGTGCAGATGTGTCTATGCATGACACAGTTAAATATTTACTATTCCATAAAACAATATTTAACCATTTCCATAACAGCTTCTTCAAGTAGGTACAGAACATCATATTTCGTAGTGTGATCTGATATATATTGCCTCCACTGTTGTTTATAGGAGAAGAATATATTCTCAGTAAATTGTTTAAAGCACAAGAGAATGACAGCACGACAACAGATTATTCTTCCTTCTTAACTCGTTGTTTCATCTGTCGAGTTCGCTGCTTGTTGGACAGTACTTCTGGCTTTCTTGTAAGTATAATTTCACTTAGACAGCTGCAGTCATGAGTACTAGATCATATTACTTCATAAGAAAAATATTGGAACATTAATAGATTTATTGCAGACAGCCATGGATAGGATACAATTTTCATTTGCTGTACTCAAAGAAGAAATACCTAAAAACATTTATTAATATTTATAAAGAATGATGGAAGAAAAGGAGGCTGTAATATTTCAAGTTGAAAGAATTGATAAACTTTTATGTTTTAAGTTCTTTCGGACACTATCTGTTTCCATTTGCACTGGCCCTAGAACAAGGGCGGCAAGCCTAAATTTCAACCATTCAACCATTCAACCATTCAACCATTTCAACTCAAACAAAAGCAGGAGGTGTACAGGAGGTGAAAAAGGGACAGGCCCTTTGGGATGTATGTAGGGACATTTTCAGAGTATGCAGAAATGTAATAAGGAAGGCCAAGGCCCATTTGGTATTAAGTCTGGCTAGGGATTTCAAGGATGACAAGAATGGCTTCTTCAAATACATCAATAACAAAAGGAAAACAGGGAAAATGTGAACCCAGTATTGAATGGGGGCAGGGACCCTGGCGACCGAGAATGCAGAGAAGGCAGATACGGAATGCCTCCTTTGCTTCAGTCTTCATTGCCAAGTCCAGCCCTCAAGTATCTTGGACCCAGGAGACCAGGGAGAAAGTCTGGAGGAAGACTTTCTCTTGCTTGAGGAGGATTGGGTTAGAGATCATTCAGGCAAACCTGATATCCACAAGTTCATGCGTCCTGATGGATGCACTGACGAGTGCTGAGGGAGCTGGCAGACATCATCGCTAGGCCACTTTTGATCAGCTTTGAAAGGTCATGGCAATCAGGAGAGGTGCCTGAGGCTGGAAGAAAGCAAATGTCACCCCAGTCTTCAAAAAGGGAAAGAAGGAGGTCCCAGGGAACTACAGGCCAGTCAGCCTCACCCCAACCCCTGGAAAGGAGGAGGAACAGCTCCTCCTGGAGGCCATCTCTAAGCATGTAGAAGAAGAGAAGTTGACTATCAGGAGGAGTCAACGTGGATCCACCAAAGGTAACTCAAGCTTAACCAACCTGATTGCCTTCTATGATGAGACAACTGGCTGGATAGATGAGGAGAGAGCATTGGATATTGTCTACCTGGGCTTCAGCAAGGCTTTTGACACTGTCAAACATGAGTAATATCCTCATGGGCAAGCTACAAAAGTGCAGGCTAGATGAGTGGATGGCGAGGTGGATTGAGAACAGGCTGAATGGCAGGTCTTAGAGGGTTGTGATCAATGGCACAGAGTCTAGTTGGAGACTTGTAGATAGCGGTGTCCCTCAGGGGTCAGTACTGGGTCCCCAGTATCATTTAGCTTACCTATCAGTGACTTGGATGAAGGAATAGAGTGCACAAAGTTTGCTGATGATAACAATCTGGAAGGAGTAGCTGATGCTCCAGAGGGCTGTGCTGCCATTCAGAAGGATCTCAACAGGCTGGAGAGATGGGCAGAGAGGAAGACCTTGAAATTCTGCAAAGGCAAGTGCAGGGTCCTGCACCTGGAGAGGAATAACCTCATGCAGCAGTAGAAGCTGGGGGCTGACGCACTGGAAAGTAGCTCTGCGGAGAAGGACCTGGGGGTCCTGGTGGACAACAAGTTAACCATGAGCCAGCAGTGTGCCCTTGTGGCCAAGAAGGCCAATGGTAGCCTGGGACTCCTTTGGAAGAACATTGCTGTCAGGCTGGGGAGGTGATCCTCCCCTCTACTCAGCCCTGGTGAGGCCTCACCTAGAGGGCTGTGCTCAGTTCTGGGCTCCCCAGTACAAGAGGGACGCGGGGCTCCTGGAGCAAGTCCAATGAAGGGCTACTAAAAAGATGAAAGCACTGGAGCATCTCCCTTATGAGGAAAGGCTGAGGGAGCTAGGCCTATTCAGTCTGGAGAAGGAAAGAGAAGGCTTGGGGGGATCTGATGAATGTCTGTAAGTTTCTGAAGGGAGGGTGTCAGGAGGATGGGGCCAGACTCTTTTCTGTGGTGCCCAGTGACACAATGAGCGTCAATGAGCACAAACTGCAACGCAGGAAGACCCGTCTGAACATGAGGAAAAATGTCTTGCTGTAGAGGTGACTGAGCACAGGAACAGGTTGCCCAGAGAGACTGTGGAGTCTCCTCTGGCATGATTCAAAAATCATCTGGACACAATCCTGGGGGACCCTGATTGTTGAGCAGGGAAGTTGGACTAGATGATCTCCAGAGGTCCCTTCCAACCTCAACCATTCTGTGATTCTATGTAATTAGCGTTTATACACAAAGCATTCACTTTAAGGAACAAGAGTAGTAATTATCGCTTTTTCAGTTTTGTAAAAGGATCTATAATAATAATAATAACAATAACAACAATAATAATAATAAATAGAAAGTCTTTTAAATGCTCCTTAAAATTCTTAGTAGGGGTGGCTCCTTTCTAGAAATGGCTTCCCCATTTACTTAGTAAAGACCAATCTTGTTTCTTCTTATGGCAAAGACAGATGTGCAAAAAAATGAGAGGAATAGCAAGAGATAGAAAAATGCAATCTCTGTCTCAGATGCTCATTTGCAGGAAGATTATGGGTCTGAACAGAGCCTGGAAAAAATATAGTTCCAGCTTCAGTGTGAGGCATGCAGGAAATAGCTGTTTGCACCATCATAAGCTGCCAGTCTTGGCAAACAGAACATAATGCAGAACTTCTGCTTTAAGCACACTGGAAACAAACAAAAAAAACCCAACAGCTTCAAATGTCTCATTTTACTGTTGATGGTACTGTCACTCACCATGCCTCTGAAATTACATGATTTAAACTGTATGAAGATAATAAAATTTCTGTTTTTTTCTTCCTGTTTCAAAACTGGGTTTGGTGTTACTTAAACAACAGGGGACATAGCATGTATTAGCATTTTAAATGTTTATACATGGAATGCTTAAGATAACTCTTTATTTTTTAAAATTTTTATTTTATAACAGACAATGCAGTTTCAAGGCAAACTAAAGTTTCTTTTTGGACAAAGGAAGAAGTCCTCATCAGGAACAGTATTACCACCTCAGCTGTCCTTATTCTGCATAGTGGTACCACTTCTTCTCCCTTCTATGACAGAGATGAAGATGAAAAGTCTGCTTGTGAAAGCAAAACACAAAGCTGATGATGCAGCAGCAGTGAATACAAAGTATTTTCAAATTAATCTTTTATCATGTAGTAAAGTATGCTATGGGCTTTATGTTTATTGAGCAACTAAAAAAGTAAAAATGATGCTAAATAACTCTTCATTTTAAAACCCTTTCTTAGAAAGTAAATTATTTATCTGGATTCTCCTTCCTAATCTTCAGAAGTTATCAAAGAAAAAATTCATTCTACTAGTTGCAGAAGTAGAAATGCAAGCATATTTGTACCGAGAATTCTCAAATTTCAGTATCTTCCAGTAGCACAATAATTTGGACTTGGCCATTTTGGTAACCAACAAAGGAAAAAGAAAATGTTAGAAAACTGAATGTGTGCTTGTAGGAGGGTTCAAAGAGAGTCAAATGAGATGTATTTGATTTATGTATTTATCTTATAACAGAAGGCTTATGAATACATAAGTCTACAATTGCACTAAATGGCCTAGGGCTGATCACATGGTAGCTATCAAAGAAGATCAGGACAGATTGTGTTCAGACTCATTTCCTGCCTAACACTTATTTTCGTTAGTCTTCTCTGATTGAATTTTAGTTGATGTTTGGGGCTAGGATTATGTTTTCCTTTATTTGGTTAAATATGACCTTATAACAATGAGGTCCATCACTGTGAAGTAAAACGCTCATCAGTGTGACTCAGAGTATCATAATTTGGCTTTTAGTTAGAATATGCTTATGTATGTGTGGATTTACTATCCAGATGTGTAATGTGGTTCTAGCACGTACATCCTTTTGACGAGAATTAAATTACTGGAAAGCCAATATAACGGAATGTGTAGGCTTTGGATCGCAGTTTTAAAGCCATTTCCATTTGCTGGGTTTTCAGCAGTCCAGGTGAAATTAATTGAAGACCAAAATTCAGCTCCTAGGAGAGAGGCACTTGAATTTTACTAACTGACTGGGCAGCAGCCAAGGATTTGACAGGAATTAAGTGTGCTTCATGTATTTACTATTTCATTTTATCTATATTATAATTTAATTTATGTAAAAAAATGGAAACTTCGGGGTTTCATTTGGTTTGGTCCTTAAACATGATGGCCGAGGATGGTGAGCAAATTTATATAGACAATTATAGTCTCATCATCTTAATGAAGGGAAAAATTTGGAAAGAAGTGTTACAGGATTTGTAGCCTTTACAAACCCTGATACGAATCCTGTAGTAAAGATTGGAAGAAATCCATTAAAATCATATGATGATTATTGGAAATTGAAGTCATAGTAACTCTTAAGTGCATTGCTGGTGAGTGAGATGCAACTACCTTGAATGACAGGCAGAGCAAAATGTACAAAGCATTTGTCTCAATTCAAGCTGACATTTATTATTCCAGATACAGTAAATTGTGAGCTGAATATTCCTAAACATAACTATTCCTTTTAATTGAATGCAGAATTCCTGTCATATTCCAGTTTGAGCAACCATATGATGCAGGAGACATAGATAATTATTTTGCGTTGGTTATTATATGTTTAAACGATCGGTCTTTGCAAATGGTCAACAGCTTGATGATCACATCTTTCATAGTTTGTGATTTTGCTTTTTTGTCATTCACTGATGAGGAATTTTCCACATTTTTTTTCCCTACAGCTCCAGTTCCAAAGGTAATTCAGGTCTGTGTGAAGCAGCAGAATTATACGGAAGAAGTAGTCATCATGAAGGTGCATCTTTCAATAATGTTTTACAGATTGCTGAAAACCAACTCAAAGGTACGTCTGCTAAGTAATTCTGGATTATATACAGTTTGTGGAGAAAGAGCCTTGCTTTTTCTTTTCATCTGTTAGGTTTTCCAGGTTTTGGTCCCAGTACTCTTTTTTTTTTTCTCTCTCATTACCCCTTCTGTAAAAAAGATGAATAATTAACCACCTCAAAAGTCAGTATTGAATTAGTCTGCTATTTCATTGGGCATAAATACTATGATACTGTGATGCCAACATTACACATATATTAACAATAAGAATAGTAAATAAGAATATTCAAAGTCCACTTTACTGAAAATAGCAGCATTGAAATTAACAGTATTATAGGAAAATTTTAATAATGATTGTATCTATCCTTATTTGAGGAAAACTGAAAAATGTATTACAAATGCTACTTCCCTCAAAAATCAGAAAACAGAAGGAAAATTAAAACACGTTGTCTATAAAATTCAAAACTTGCTTGCGACTCATACTTTTCCAGTGTTTGAATGTGACAATTCCATAAGAGTCTATGCTGTGTTTTGGATTTTTGCAATGGATAGAATTCTGATTGTGAGTCTTCTCCAAGGGGCAGATTCTTCTTGAGCAGAATTGTACTCAGCCTTTGTACCTGCTGGAAAACTTTAACTTCTTTAAAACCATTCCTCTGTCTTAGCCCCATTTTTCATTAAGATTTTCTTATTGCTATAGTAATACTGCTGAGAGGGAAAAATGACAACGAAGTGAAAGTACTGAAAAATCTTTGGCTGCAGTTTATGAGCTTCTAATTGCCACATTCAGTTTTTCAAATTTCATCCTTTGTGTAGTTTGCCTAGTTCTGTGACATATTTTAGCATGTATTCTCCTCTGCTGATGATTCCAAGGAAGCAAACAAACTTGTGAGCATTCATCAGTTAAAAAATAATAAAATAAAATAAAATAAAATAAAATAAAATAAAATAAAATAAAATAAAATAAAATAAAATAAAATAAAATAAAAAATAAAAAGGGGTAAGAAAAATATTTAAAACTGATTGTGCTAAAATATACTTTCTTTTAAATTGTATAGCAAAGAATAATGGAGAAAATGGCATTTCTCTAGTCAAAGTACAAACAAATGAAGATCACTGGGTCTGGGTTCAAGCTAACACTCAACTTCTGTATCGAAGCGGTTGTTCAGAATATGTCCTTGCCCAGCAGCAAATGTTAAAGTAAGTATATTTTCCATTACTAAAAACAAAATAAAACAAAACAAAAACATATTTTAGAAAAATGAATGTATTCTTTGTGTGAGATTTAAGAACGAAACAAAACAAAAAAAAACTGTAGTGTCCTAAGAGAAGAGGTGTATGAGAAAGACTTTTTAAAGTTTTTTTAAGTTTACTTAACAAATGAAAATCTATTTTTGTCTTGTATCGTATGAAATGGCTGTTATAATACTAAACAATATGTTTTAATTCTTTAGTATTTGTTCCTTCTGAAATCGAGTATACATACATCTTAAAACAGAATACTTCAAAAGGAAACTGTTTTATTATTATTATGCCTTGGCTTTCTTGCACAAAAATATATTTTGGGGGTTTATTTTACTTTGCAACTTAATATCTTTGTTGATTTAGTGTCCTGACTTTTCCTAACATCTGATAATGTTAAGCTTTTTTTTTTTTTTTTTTTTCCCTTTGTGGATGACAGTTGAGTTCATGTTTTTAGTTGTGGATATTCAACATAATCTAAACAGGGATGCTCATATTCATTGTATGTTTGTAGATAGATACACGTAGCTGGCTGTAGGCTCAGCCTTGGAATGGAAGCTATATGCACAGATATGCATTCAAAGAGGACCTTTCCACTGGGTTTTCCCCTTTCCTCGCACAATGGCTTTTCCTCCTTCCCCCATGGGACCGTCTCTTCCAGTTCCTGTGGGCCTTGTTGAGGTATCTCTTCAAGTCAGTCTGAGGGAAGAGATAAGAAAGTGGATTGAATGAGCAGGGGCCAGGAGATTTACATAGCCACCATCTGGCCTTGTGGTCACATTTGTCCGCTATCTCTGTTCTATTCCTTTTGGATGCCTTGCAGGTGGAAGAAATTTAAAAAAGTCTTTGGACTCCTACAGTAGATATCCCTTGCAGGCAGCATAGCTCCCAGGATCTAGGTGAATAGTAGAGGACCTCCCATCTGAAGGTGGTGGAACTCTACCTTTACTGGGATGCGATAAATATTATCTTGCCATAGAAGGGAATGAACTTCTATTAAGGAGCAGATTAAAAGTGCCTGTTTCTTGTATTCAGGTCTCTACTTCTAAATTGTTTTCTGTGTAACTAAGCAAGCTCTTTGATGTTGATTTGGTTACATGTTACATTTCGTGGTTAAAAACCTTCATTTTTGCTTAGTAGTTCCTACGGGTTGAAGAGTTACAAGAGCTGGCCTTGCAGATGATACTCAGTTCTGTCCTCTTGCTCACCTGCAGTAGATGCTGCCTGTTCTTTTCATCCTTACTACTACTTTTTGTTAAATTGCATGCTGTCTTCCTGGAAACGTACATTCTTTTGAGAAGTTTCTCTAATCCACTGCAAAATTCTTGATTTTGTGATCTAATCTTTTGTTACTAAGTGCATATTGTCCTATCTATTTTCCCAATTAGACTATTTTCTGAGAATTATTTTCTGCAGCAAACTGGCATCCTACCATTTGCGTCTCAGGGCTGTCAATAATAATATTTAGCAGAGGGCTGAAAATACTTTAAAAGAAAAAGAAAGAAAATACTCTCTGTTCTCAGTGTATGTTTATCACAGTGGGACATTCTCTCTTTATAATAACATGGACTCCCTCTACTGGAAATACCTATACGTGCACATTGAGTCCATACCCAAGGAAAAAGTTTTTATAGCAAGAAAAAAGCCTTCTGAAAAGGAATCCATTTTTTTTAGGCTCAGTTCCTTACTGCAATGTCCCCTCCTTGTTCTGACAAGGAGGGTGCAGATTCATAGCATGGACTCCACGTGTTTGGGAATTAGCACATTTGTGAATTCCAGGCAAATTCTCAACCCTGGAGTTCAGAGAAGTATTATATCTAGCACAGAAATACTAGGACAGGACTCTCCAATAATGTCGAGTATTTCAGCTGTAGGTCACTGAAAATGAATTCACTGGTCGTCTTGGAAAACGAAAGGCAATATGAATTAAGTTAGACATGTAAAACAAACCTACGCCAAATATAAACACCTGTGACTATTCTGGACACTTACTTGGGCATTTCATTTCATCTAATGACAATTATTCATTCTCAGATATAGGACCCCCATGGTTCCTGATCAAATTGCTTTGATCAGAAAGTTCTTATCTGTCCTAATAATTTCTTGCTAACAAACTACATCTAATCTAACATGCTATTTGCGCTCTATCTCTAGACTTTTTTTTTTTTCACAAGAAAAATTGTTTACATATATTTTAACAGAATAATGACAGTGTAAGGTAGTTACCATATACCGTACATAATGTTCCACAGTATTTAAGGTCTTTGTGAACTGTGTGCCTGAGTAGATATGTGTCATAATTTAGATGAAATAGTGCCACAGAAAGGTAGTTGTGCATGCAGTGATGCCCAGATGCATGTAAGCACTTTTTTCTATCTTGAATAAATGCAAAGTTTATATGGACAAGAGTATGAGATATTAAATTAAAGACAAAATATTGCTCATAAAACATGTAAAACCACTCCATTTGTATTGCAGAAAAGATCCATTTAGAAAACTCTGATTGACTTTTTTTTTTTTTCCTACTGTTATTGAAAGGGAAGAAGATGAACAACTGAAGATACCAAGCAGTTTTGCCAGTTTGAAAGGAAACCTAGACGGATTTTCCTATAACAGTGCCATTGAAACCCTGGGCCAGTTAAAGCATTTCAACTGGACAGCAGTGAAAAAATGACCAAGACAATATAAAAGTGAAGTTTGAGCCTCATACAAATGGTGAGTGTTTCATGCAAGAGGAATCTCTCAGCTCTAATGTATCAGTTTTAGGCGTTCAAAACAACTGCACCACAAACAATAGCTGGACTTTAAGAAACTCAAGCTCTTGTTCTATGAACCAGCGAATGAATGCGTGTTCAAACAGAAGAGCTGGATCATTCTACAATAGAGACCAAAGTTTCTTAAATTTAGCATCAACTTGTCCTTCCCACTGGGGGAGTGCAGAAAATTGTCAGTCTTACTCAGGCTTACAACAGCGCGCTGTAGAGAGCTACGCTACAGACCATCTGAAACTGCAGAGATCGTTAATATCCTCAGAGTCTCTCTATGATGCAGCATTTCCCTTGGATATGCCTATCAAAACAGAATACGATTCTGATTCTGAAAACATCGCTGATAACTACCTGACGTCGCAAAACCGAGCCTGGATGGACGACAACGGCGCAGTGAGGAAGCAGTTGTTCAGCTATCCCAACAGGGTGCACCTTAAAACAGAACCGGACCTCTGTCAGCAAGCTTCACCTTGCCAGAAGCCTAGGCACTGCCTTTACACGCCGCATAACTGGCAATGCATCGTAGCAAATCATCCCAGCAATCTCAATCTGAACAGATCTTGCAAGGGTTTGCGTAACAGAGAGGTGGCCCCGTTTTGCCCCCAGAACTCCTCCACCTGCTTGGAAAGCCTGCCTGACCTGCCGCACTCCGAGTGCTACGGCCAGTTCTACAGCCCCGGTCCAGGGGAGGAGAAAGAGCAGAGTAATGAGGTTTTTAAAATGCCATGTGAATACAAAAACCCCTGCTTGGTTCAAGCAATCAAGCGTGAGCCCCTGGATTCCCCACCGTTGTCCAGCAATGGACAGAACAGAGCACATGTGAGCTTCCCTGAAAACACATTAGCAGGTCCTGTGCCTCATAAAACCACTGAATGTACATTCTTACAATAGATTTTATAGCATTGGGAATATTTATAATGTTACAGGCAAGAAGAAATTGTAGGTTCTCTTCCAGTTGGGTTAAACGAGTTACCAAAATTTAAAGCCAGTGGAAGATTTTAAGTGTGTGTGCGTGTGCATGTGTGCTTCTGTGTGTGGAAAAAAACCTGACACAGATGCATACCCTCCTCACACCTTTACACACAGCCATTCTCTTAGTGATCCTTGGAAAGAAAGAAAGATAAAACCTCAGATACAGAAAAATAATCAGTTATTATTGCACAGGTGTACTTGCTAATTTGTCTTCATCGTCTTTCCTTTCTTGTTTCCAGTTCTGTAACAATGTCTAGCTATTTCTGTTTTTTGCCTTTGTTCCTTTTATTTTTTTTTTTCCTCTCAAGCTGAAGCAATGCCTTTCTGGAAAGACAAAATGTTTATGGTCTTCAGTGTGGCCAGAAGTTTACCTTTGGAGTTTTTTTGGTTTTATTTTTAGCCACTCTAATAAGAAGCATCAGCTATTCCTTTATCTCAACATTAAATTAATGACAACAGGCAAGGGCTTCCCAAAACCGACTTCTTAACTTAAAAGGATAGCATTAATTTGGAGAAAACAGTATTCATAAAATGCATTAGAAGGTATTTCACTTCAAACTGAGGTTTTTCCCATGTTTCCTTGACAAGACTGTTTTAGTACACATATTTTTCCATTTTAAAGCCTTCAGGCTTTCATGTTGCTGTTTGAAAGACTGAACAATGGGATGTTATCCACTTCCATAAATGAGCTACAAAGGGCTTTTAAATGTACGTGAGAAGAAAATATTTCTCCAATTATTTTCCTTGCTCTCACTTGTAGCATTAACAAAAGAAATGCACTTTTAACTTTGATGGTATCTCTTTGACTGATAACAGCTTGTTAGTCATCATCACCTGACATCAAAAATCAAATCCCATGCTAAGATTAGAAATGTTATTTTCAAAAGCAACCTCATTTCACCCCCAAAAGAAAATCTTAATCTCACTGAGAGACAACTGGATTTATGCACCAAAGTGCTTTTGAAAACAGATCCATATGCTTTCCTTTGAACCCAGATAGTCATTTTTTTCCACTTTAAAAACAAATCTACAACTCTGTTTTGGTTATTGTTGTTGTTGTAGTTTGACTCCTGCACTAATTTTTGTTTTAAAATTGCACTATTTCAACTTTATATCGCCTTCAATTATATAAAAAAACATCATTATAAAAAAGCTTAGATGTATATGTGCTTTTTGAAAGAAGCCCTATAATGAATGTTTTCTTTTTCAAAATGTTATAAATAATTATATTGTCTTTATCCCTGCTAGCCACTAAGGGCATGGCTTTACATGCCAGTGAAGTGGCATAAATTTCTCCCTAATGCTATATGTACATGGGATAAGTGTAGTTTTCAGGTAAGGGGATGGTTCTGCACAGGGAGTAGCACCTGGGAGTCTGCTCTTCTCCAAGTCTGATAGAAGTCGCTGCCTGAACGTTAGAGTTGGCAGCAGTAAATAACATGCATTCTCTGCATGTCACTTATGTGCTTATGAACAATGGTTTGATCTGAGATGCTGCACTTTACACAGAAATGACGGAGACACTTACTAAACTTTTGATGACTGTCCTGCATATGGCCGTATTCACTGCAGAAAGGGAAGAGTGGACGATAAAGAGGGGCAAAAATGTCCTGCTGCAGCTCAAGTTAAATCTGCCGTAACCCAGCTGACCATACTCAAGCCAGGAGAAATCTCTATTTTTGTGTCTGAGGTACATCAGCTCCCTGTTGGCTACGTGCTGCCTCTTACTTGAGACTGTTTTGATATCCTTGTCTTAGTATTTTCACCGGTGGGTACAACGCAACATCGGACCCCTTTCAGAGATGAGGCTGTAAGGGTGGAATTTACACCGCGATCCCGTGAATCATCATTCCCTTCACATAACGTTAAGCCCAATCACACAAATCGTTCTGGGTACTCAAGTCAAGTGAGACTGTGATAAATCAGCAGAGGTGCACAGCGTCTGCCTTGTTGAGTTGTTATCTACAAAAACAAGAGCAGAAGTGGGGTGGTGCGGAGATAAGGCAGTGTGGGACTAGCAGAGGACATGCCAGAATGACTGCCAAAAAGCTGTTCATTTAACCCCACTCTTGGACTCACCGTGACACCCCTCTGAGTGAAGGTACCTGGGCATGGTTTAGCGCTACCTTGCGCCTTCTCTCTTCATTTGGATCGATGCAACATGACTGTAAAACACTACTAGCCTCATCTGGAAGTGCTGATGCCATTTTGCACAGATAGAAATGGTCACACCGGCTGCAACTTTGTAGAGGACTTTGCCTCTGAATGCCTTGTATGTGCTTAGAGGTGTTTCCTAAGTAGTTATTTGTGCATAACTACAAAGGGAGAATTATTCCAGCCCAATTTCTCTCTCAGTGCGGAAGTAGCTCATGCTAACAACATAAGTTCTCTTAAAGATCTTTCTGTTACAGAAAAATGGATATTTTGTTGACATAACTTCATCTACTCTCAGGCTCTTCTGGTCTATTTTGGCTGGGATTACTTTTCTCAGGCTCCCAACAAATCCAGTCACATTGTACTCATTTTAATTCATATCCTAAAGGTAGATGAAGGTTCTGCGTGTAAGAGAAGTTAATCTGATACTTGAAGTGTAATGGCCTTCTTCTAGGAGGATGAATTAATGTGTCACTTAAAAGGAGATGTCACCTCCTGACTGCTCCCTGTGCAATTGTGGTCAGGTTTCCTTCCTTACCCTTCCATAAAGTCTGAATCCACGAAAAATACTAGGTGGCTTACACTTATGCCATGCATCACGTTTGAATTTTTCTCACTTACATTGTGGCTTACTTGTTACTCCCAGTCTCGCATGAAAAACACTGAGAAGTAGAGTTCAAGATGTTTTCATCCAGTGGCATTCAGCTTTTATCCTCAATAACTGGTACTTGTACCCCCAAGCACAGCCCTAGGGTCTGTTTTAGGCGCCTCCCAGTGCATTTATTGTGACATTGGCAACATTCTTCTTGTAGAACAAATGCCCTTACAAATGCTTCCTTGACAGAAACTTGGAGCTTTCAGGCCAAAAGAAATGCCTTTCTTTTCCCAGTGTGTGCCTGATGCTTTCTAGCACCTGACTGAGGATAGCATTCTGACTTCAGCTGTACAATCTCCAGAGCTTGCGATAGAACAAACTCCTTAATTCTGGTATTTTATTTTTTTTTTAAGCTCTGAGAATGTGTCTGCCTCGGAGATGTTACTCAGCGCACAGACAGCAGAGATTATTATCAGTGCTAAAGCTGCTGCTGAAGGTCTTGTCTTTACTGAGAAGTTGGCCTCATTTTCGCTCTCAGAGGACAGCTGCAGTGCTGCCCAGTGCTGGTCCAATTAAAGCACACCACTTGAAGCCACTGTCTTTACCTGAAAACCAACCTAATTTGAGCGAGGGGTAAGCTTGTGAGGTAAATGGGAGCGGATTTTCCTGCTTCTTCTGATGCTGTTAACACCAGTGGCTGAAACTGGGGCAGACTTCCACTGTACAAAACACTATCAATAATTTATATTCACTTTAGACTGGGATGCCCAAATAGAGCTTTGTTTTGAGAGTCTGAAGAGAATCTGAACTCTTTGTAGGACTGACAGACTTCGTACGACTTGACTGTAATATAGTAATGTTTTGATTGGCCTTCGATAGAACATAGTGATGGATTCTTAAAATCCTTTGAACTGAATCTCATCTGGATGGCATAGGGAGGTCTGACATTTGTGTGTCTGCCAGTTCAGAAGGACTTTTGCTGATGATCCTCAGTAGAGTATTAAGATTGACAGGGCATGTGCAATTCTCCTGGAAATTCCTAATGCTTAAAATACTTCAGTGGAAGGCATCAAGCCTGAGGCAAGGAATAGTCTGTGGGATAAAATCAGCTTCTGCTGCCTGGAAGCCTTGTTTGACTCCTGTTGAAGCCATATGGGAACTTACGTAGGACAACTTGACCCAGGGTAGCTATTTCACAAGAGCCATTAATTTGTCTTAACAAAATATGATATTTTAATTAAAATTGTAAAAAGATATCATTTCTCCTGCCTATGAATAAATAAGTTGCTCAGGTAGTCAAAAAACCCACCTGATTCATTTTCTTTCATTGCAGTGTCATGTAACTAAGAAACCCAAACTCAGTATGATGGAGGTATATAGAGCCTTTGCTCTTTATTTCTTTTCTTTTCATTCTGTTCTCTCACTAGAAAAGAAGTTTCTTCCCCTGGAGTTTCTTCCTCTCTTATGCCTTGCAAAATCCTCTGTGAAATCACTTGTCATGATTGAAGCAGACTTCTGTAACACGCACAGTGAGAAAAGGAGTTCTGCAGGTGGCCACGCTCAGGCTGCAGTCACAAGGCTTTTATTTAGCTGAACAAAACTGTGGAAGAGAGATACCAGTAGTTTATGGCCATAGACCCTACCATCCTGACAAGTAGACCTTTGAACACGCATGGCACATATTCTTGCCATTATAAACACATTCTCCCGTAATGCGATTATAAATTTTTCCCCTTTTCATGTTTTTTTTTTCCCCATAACTGTGTTTTCTACATTGAGTGACCACATTTTCTCAAAACTGATATTCTTGGTTTTTAGATTTATATTGGCTTTGCTCATATAAAACTGTTCTCAGATACCCTGAAATCTGAAGCAAGTCAAATACGACCAGCAATTTTTCTGATTATGTTGAATGCACATTGATAAAACTTTATCACATTACAGGTTTTATCAAATTAAAAACTGTCCGGACATAAATTGAGATAGAGTCCAGTTTCTTTAATTTGAATTTGAATTTAGTTATAAATTCAAATGTAGTTTGAAGTGTGTATTTCAGTTAACAGCACTGAACAAAATCATCAGTGACATGCTGAAAAATACAGTAAAAAGACAAAAAGTACTTTTTCTTTTCTTTTCTTTTTCTCTTTTCTTTTCTTTTCTTTTCTTTTCTTTTCTTTTCTTTTCTTTTCTTTTCTTTTCTTTTCTTTTCTTTTCTTTTCTTTTCTTTTCTTTTCTTTTCTTTTCTTTTCTTTTCTTTTCTTTTCTTTTCTTTTCTTTTCTTTTCTTTTCTTTTCTTTTCTTTTCTTTTCTTTTCTTTTCTTTTCTTTTCTTTTCTTTTCTTTTCTTTTCTTTTCTTTTCTTTTCTTTTCTTTTCTTTACCACATGCATATTCAAACACTTGCCTTAACCAAAGACTTTCTTTGGGTGAGTGTTTGGGTGGAGAGTAAAACAATATTGTTAAGACAAATTTTGGGGAGAAAAAAGATCACAGAGTGATGTCATACTGTCAAGGTGTTCTGTGACTACAGCATTAACTCTCTACTCACTATCAGTAATTCTGTACTCCAAAATCATGTCCTTATTTTTTCTGTAGAACTGAATTTGTTACTCTTCAACCTGAAAATAATTTCTTGAAAACAGGGGTTGAGGTAATTCAGTGCTAGCATGTGTGTCTCTTGGTCAGACTGAAAACAGCATTCTAGGAGGCATGAAGCCCCCTCTACTCTTTGAGACTGTGATAAATTTAGAGTCTGCATTAACGCTGTTGCAGGTGGTCGTTGCAGCTCAGTCACCCACTGGGTGCTCTGACTGTGCAGCCTGAAATTTCATGGGATTTTTTGTTGTGGCAGGGCTCCAGTGACAGCTCGACAACAATCAGAACTTCTACTTTCACACTTGTATTGTTAGGATTACAGTATTCCAATGACTAACTGTGAGGAAAATATAAAAAGAAAAAAAGAAAAAAAAAAACAAAACAAAAAACTTTGCATAAGGCAATGTAAAGAGCATCAGATGCTTTGCTAATCCTGGTAATTCCATTTAATTAATTAAAAAGCTGTGTCTCAAAAATCAGGCAAAGTTCTGGTCTAGAAATCTCCATTTTGCACAGGAGCACGTCACAGGAATTACACCACCATTCTGCCTCTTTGTAGGGCACACCTTGGTCTTGCCCTTCCTTATCCCATCACTCTCCCTTCTGAACCAAATTTCTTCCTTTTTATTTTTAACTTTTGCACCGCGTCCTTCCTTTGTTCATTTAAAATCTGAGATAAGAAGAGGCAAGCAGCAACATTGTGTTTTGTTTTGACTTTTGTCTTTCTAAGAAATAATTTCAAAAAGGCGCAAGTTATCTCAGTTCTCAGCAACGTATCAAGTCTACTTGCTACTCTCCTCGTAGTTTGGATGATTCTTCCTCTACGTGGCCAACAGCCTCCCCTCTTCTGAAAGGGCTCTTCCTCACACTCCTTCACCTCTTCCCAGGTTCTTAATGAAGCCAAAGAACACGTTCGTCCTTAAAGATAGCTGTGTCTATCAAAAAGCTTCTCCTTTTTCTTCCTCTAGCTTTTCTACCTTCGTAACTTTATAGGATGGTACTTTGCAGCCTCCACCCATTCTGCTTTCTGCCTCCATAGCTTTATTTTTACTCAGGCATACTTTAAAAGTTTTGCCAAAAGAACAATGTTATGCAGAAGTGCAATGCCCTGTTTCTTCCCCTGCTCCCTTCGAATGAGACAAAGGTACGGGCAGAAGTCTTAGTGTAATTACATCTCATAAAACAGAAAAAAGTCCCTTTGCTGGGGAATCGTACTCTATTCAGGCGGCTCTATTGCCAAGAAGCTGTGAGCTACCACCAGCAGTTTAAGTCTGTAAGTATATACCGCCAATTCTTTTTGTGTTCAGACCTGGTCTCTTTTCAAAGATGAAGAAGCCTGCTTTCTCCTTTTTTTGCTCCTCTCATTTTTTAATTTTTTTTTTTTAATTTTTCCTATGTGCATTTATTCTTTCACTGTGCAGTTGCACTTTTAATACGTAATTTTTTAAAAGAAGAGTATGGAAGCATTGTTGAAAATGTACAGTGCAGCGTTTCCAATGAGTCTCTTTTAGGTTCTGAGGTCAGAACTGCAAAGAATTATCAAGGGGTTTAATGTGACTTTGTATCAAGGCTTCTGACTGTTACAGAAATGCCCATGAAAATCATCAGTACAAATAATGCGATTTGTCTCAGAAAAAAAGGGCACAACCTGGTATCAAAACCTGCTATTAAGAATGCCGTTCTTGGCTCCTCCTAAACCAAAACAGTGGAGGACAAGATTAAATAAAAAGTGCACAGAGACCTGCCAGCATTTTTGGCCTAACTGCTTTAGTTTTTTACCTGAAAAATGGGTATTGCTCAATCCCAAAGATTAAGGGAACAACATAGCTGCACGAGCACAGCACAAAATCCTACCGATTCGTGCACGTAACGTGTGTGGTTTGCCCACAACTCGGGCAGGCTCGCCGCTTAATTTTAAGGCTGGCAAAAATTTCAGCACACGACACCCTAACCGCTCGCTTCGGGGAAGCACATTGGACGGCTCCTGAGAAATCATAGCCAGGAAGGGAAACACTTTTGTTAACCTGTAGTGGGACCCGTATCAACCATGCTGCTTTGTATACAGTTACCATAGACTCCGAGACCTATCTGTAGCGGGCTAAGTAAAAGCAGGCAGTAAAAATGTGGATTTTATATTTTGGAATTTTGTTAAAACAGGTGCACTTTTCTGTGTTTTTTTTTTTTTGGGGGGGGGGGGTTCTTTTTTGTTTGTTTGTTTTGTACTGTTTTCTCAGTCTGCTTTTAGAGGGACCTTTCCCGTGTATTTCTTAAATTATATTTTACATTTATTACCAGCCGGACGCGTAAAGTTAAAACAGTTGGAAATAAATAAAGAAATAACTGAAAATTTGCATTTAAAGCGAAGCCCTGACGAGTGTTTGTGCCCCTTCACGCCCCTCACGGGTCGGGCGGGGAGGGCTGAGGGGAACGGGTGGGGGGGGGGGGGGGGGGGGGGGGGAGGCAACGGGGCCGCGCGCGCAGCCGCCCTGCGCTCTGATTGGCTGAGGCGGGCGGCTCGGCCGTTAAACGGCTCCGGCGCGCGCTGCCTGTGCCCGTGCTTCTCTTCAGTGCGCGGGCAGGAAGCGGAAGTGACGCTGTGCCGGCGGCCGTTGGGGGTCGTTACCGGCCGGGGCCGGCCCGCTGTGGGGACGCGGCTCGGCAGCGGGGCCGGGGTCCTGCCGTTGAGGTACCGCCGCCGCCTCGGAGGGAGGGAGGGAGCCCGGGAGCCCGGGGGGCCACGCCCTGTCCTCTCCTTCCTTTATTTTCCTTTTTTTTTTAAAAAAAAAATAAATTTTATTTTGTTCTTTCTACTTGAACGGTTCGAGGGAGACGACCCAGTGGGGCAGGACGTTATTTATTTCTCACAAACGCGGGGGGGGGGGGGGAAGGAATAAAAAAAACCCTTTCCTTTGCCGGATTCATCTGACCAAGGCACGGATGGCTCCTAGCCCCGATTGTTCGCTGAAGCGTGGCTTATAAACAATATTTATATTTATTGTAGCTCTTTCTTTTATTGTGTGCGCTGAACCAGTTTTGCAGGATGAGCGCCGTGACTGAAGATGTTAAGCCAGAAGATGCCAAGCCGGAACCTGAAAAAAAAATATATTATTGTGAAGTGAGTGCTTTTCTTGGTGGCTTTTCAGAATGTATATTGAAACGCAGGCTTAAGGCATGAAAAATCATGCTCTGAGGAGGATGGGCAGATCTAATCCAGCTGCAGCGTGGCAAGCTTGTGAGAGAAGCTGTTAATGCCGAAGAGTAACTTGGCCAGTCGCTTGTCTGGTGTTGTGAATTCAGTTTGTTTTTAGGTAGTCACAAGTGTAGTATGGTGGTTCTTAACTCCTGCTGTCTTAAATCTCTGTTAGCTATTTCTTATGGTAGGTCTTAAAGGCTCTTTAATCTTTAAAGGATGCTTCTTTGTGTCAGAACTTAAGTTTCTGTATATCATGAGTTGTTGTAGTAGTGACTTTTTTTTCTGGTGCAGTAAACTTGTGGGAAGGTATGTCAAGAACACTGACAGTACTAGCCTATGTTAGTCATTGCCTTTTGATAATTAAAGATGGTAAAAATTGTGGATCTGTATCCTGTAAAATTGTGATGGTCTGTGCATCCTAATGAAATGCAGATGACTTCCTATGCTTTTTCTTTTCCTGTTGGTATAACAGTGAATGGAGTTGCAGTTACTCTGGGATGTAGTTGTGTTTCTATTATTTTCTAATCGTGTATGAGATCATGTATTAGCATCCCTTTTTGTTGCCTGGGGGAGCTCAGGCAACTAAATCCAGCTAGTGGAGGTAGGAGGGGAAGGGTAGGCTCTTATACCACCTGCTATATTTCAGTATGCATTCAAGTATCATTTGAACAAGTTCGCACACTGTTTCTGGTCATCTTAGTGCTATGCCGCTAATGTCATGCAAACTGTACTGTTTAAGTTGAAGATCTTGAGAATTTTGCTGTAAAAGTGGGTATATTTCCAATTCATACAACTTGCTGGCTACAGAATATCCACAGTGTAACTGAAGATGTGCTTTCAATTTCTCTCTTTAGGTTTGTAAAGTTCCGTGCATGAGTTCTATAAGTCTTCAGTCGCACTATCGTGGTGCAAAACATAGAAAGGTAACCTTTTTCCATGTTATGCCTATATGTGAATTTAATCTTAAATCTGGGGTTCTTGCAAAACTCAGTAGCTGTTTTCACGTGTATTCAAGTGCTTCTCTAACTTGCTTAGTGGATCTGTAATAGCTGTTTGCTTAAACTCCCAAGAAAAATATTTTTTGGTTGGCATGTCAGCTCTGTTTTGTTCAGCATGTAATTTGCAATGTTAGCAGTGACTGTAAAGGTAAATTCGTGTTAACTGAAATTGATTTTTGTGAATTAATCAGAAGTCACAGATGCTTAAAGAATGCAAACCCCCATTTGGGGGATAGTTGATGGAAGTACTGCTTGATTTTCCAAGTCTACATAATTTGTTTGTACTCTGAAGAAAACCGTCTTGCCTGGAGTTTGTACTTTAGAACAGCTGTTACTCTATACTAACATTTTGTACAGGAGCTGTGTAACCTTAACTACCAAGTCATGGTTTCTCTTGTTTAGAGCATCACAATAGCAGCTTCCTGTTTTAGTGCCTGTCCTTCTGTTTTGCGTAAATTACTGGTGTTCTGTGAGGATGTATTGAGAAAAAGGGCTCTTACAAATGCTGTTTGACTGAACTTCTGACTGTTGTTTGGCTGACAGCCGTCTTTGTAAAACTCCACATTCTCAGTCTAAGAAGTTGAGGCATACTCATTTGTCTGTTCTTTCCTGTTACTTATTATTGCTGTCATCAATGGTGGCATTGTGGTACTTAAATATCTGCTCTTTTTCCTAATGACACTTCATTAATTTTATTCTTCCTGGAACACTATAAAGCCTAACTGCGATGTTTTTAAGTATTTGGGTGCCCCTTTTTGTAGATGAATGGCATCTCCCCACTGATTGGTTTTCAAGACTGATTAATAGTATGTCCTTACCTGCTTGCTGATTGCTTTAATGCTGCTGACACTTCTAGTCAGTGGCTCTCCAAACGCTTTTCCCAGGATTCAGTTGTAGAGTTCTTTAGTGATCCAATAGAAGTGCACAGTACTGAGTATTTTTCATATCCTGCCAAATGTTCTTGCTGATGCAAGAGGGTCTTCTGGTTTTGTGGTTGCTTCTTTTTATTTCTTAGCTAACCCTCACAGCAATTGAATTATTGCTGTTTTTCCCCTTTAAAGTGGAAAAACTAGTGAAAATGTTCCCTGCAAATCTGCATGTTGTTTGCCTTCTGTTCCTGGAAATCAGTGTGTGCTAGGCTGGTTTTTGAGCTTTATTGAGCTAATGATGGGTTGTAAACTGACAGTGAGCAAGCATCAGGCAAGTTGAAAACTGGGCTGCTATTTGGGGTTAGATGTTAGTGCTGGTGTGGGGTCCTGATAAGTCATGTGACAGTATTTCTGTAGGAATAAGTCTCCAAGATCCCATCGTTGTTTTCAACTACTCTTAATTCCTTGCTTCAACTTCACTGTATATTTTGATGGCAGAAGGTCAGAATTCCTTGAGATACCCAAAGAAGTTCTCGTATCACCAAGTGTGAAGTAACTATAAAAGTCCTGAGCTTATCTTCATTTTAAGATACAGGCTAGGCATTGGTAAAAAATAGTGTTTGGTGTTCCTTACCAGAGTAATTCTTCAAAATTGTTCAGAGTAATACCACAGGATGTCCTGACAACACAGCAAACAGAGGTAGTTCTCCACCTAAATCACAACACTAGCCAAACCAGCTATTTTTTGACTTTTGTCAGATGACTTTCAGATAAACAATTTTTAAAATGGCTATGGTGAAGGTACTTTGTTTGTCAACTGCTAGAGAAACTTTAAAAAACAAAAGACGCAATGCTTCATTAGGAAGACAGTCACTGTGGGGAAAAAATCCAAGAAACAAATAGAAACACTTGCCACGTGTGAGATGAATCTTATTGGCCTACATCTCCCATAGCTGTTCCAAGTGAAGTACGTTACTTTGAGCAGCTGCACTAGTGAAGCTTAACTTCTGCAGATTTTCAGGGATACTTCTGTTGATTCTGTACACGGTTGTCTTGTTTTGTTAGCCATGTTATTTAGTTATTCTGGGGTTGTCTTGTTTTGTTAGCCATGCTATTTAGTTATTCTGGGGTTTGGATAGATACATGAGACATTTATCTAGGTTACTTCTCCATACTTCCATGTTTTACCTCTGTATGTTGGCTGGTTTGCTCACCTGTATACCAGTACTGCTGACTCCAAATGAATTTTACATTCTGGTTGCTTAAGCAGCAGCATCTTTCTAAATCTCAGCATGCCTCTTAGGTGACTGGTATTGAATGCACTGCTTGTATAAAGCCAGGGAGATTTTTATTAGTAAGCATTGTCTAAACAAATAATAAAGACTTATTTTGAAATCTAATTCATGTGTGCCACAGTTGTCATTTAATAAGACTCCAGGAATGTTGCTTTTGATCATTTAGAGGTTGTTTTAGGAAGATTCTGTACTGATTCTCAGTCTGGGTGTTTGAACTGACAGTGTAAATGCTCCTATTAAAGGGAATGCTGCAGGAAGGGAAAATGTAAGTAGCAGACAGGAAAACCACAATCCTTTTGTAGCAGTATAGGCATCCTACTCAGTCAGACAGAAGCTTTCTTCTTATTTTCACCCAGAATATTTTGTTGCATCCAAAACTAAGATAGAGTAAGCCTGTACCGAAAGCCCGGTGGAATTCCTTTGACTGTATTGAAAGGTAATAACTTGGTACATGAAGCCAAGTCAGTGTTCTTACAATTTCTTACAATAGTGAATTTTTTTTCTTACAATAGTGAATTTTCACTTGTCTTTAGTCTCTGCAGTCTAGATGCTCTATAACCTACTGGATTGATGTGTGGTGGATTTGGAGGGGTAGGAATAAAATGAATGACTTCAAAAAAAAGTAGAAGCAACTTTCAGGTCTTTTGAGTAAATGTCTATAATGACTTTTAGTTTGTTATTAGATTGGAGTTTTCTTATTCGAAGCCTTTTCCATTTGTACTTTGCTGTGAAAATCTAGCAGCTTTTTCCTAAAAGGTCTGAGTAGTTGCTTTAGTTGAATAGTAGATCAGTAATCTAATGGGAAGGATCGAGTTATTTCTATTTGATTTCAATGATATATGAAGCTCAAACATGCTAGTTCTAATGTCTTTGCTTAATTTACAAAATGTTAGATAACTTAATTCCATATGGTCTACTTCTCTTTAGAGTTCACTTAGTTTCTATAATTGAGTGTTGTTTTTGTTGTTGTGCCAAGGGTTTGCATTTCTCCCTGATACCAGTGTTGATGAAGATGGCAGTTTGTGTCCTTGAGCTGGAGTTTTAGAGTAGTAAGTGGATTGCTCATCTAATTTTTCTAGTGCTGATAATTTGAGGCCTAAATCCTGTAAGAAGTACTGATGTAAAAACCCAGATGGGGATGGCCACAGTGCAAGGCTGTGTGTATCTCATGTTGAGTGTCTTGTGACCTTTGCATAGTTACGTACAGATGGGCTTCATGGTTTTGTTGCTGAATGGGTATTTTGGGGGGGGGGGGGGGGGTTGACATAAACAATAGCAATCATGTATTTTTATATACTTGTTAGCTCTTTAAAAATTGGAATCGGGAATTGGCTTGTTATTATCAACTTTGAGAACGGCTGAATGTTACTTTCAGTGATTATGGTAAGCTGGTCAGAAAACACTGTACATCAGAAATGGTGGCTGAAAATAATCTGAAGTACAAACAACTTAACCTCTCCTTTGATATGACATTAAAATCATCTGTGCTTGGAAGAACACTTCAGTTGGACACTTGTTTTGATACTTGTGGTAACATAGTTAAGTTTCAGATACTGGCAACTTGCTGTGCCATTATATTGATTACATTCTGCCTCCAGAAGTGTTTAGTATGCTGTTCTGTTCTGTAGCTTATCTTCATATTACTAACTAGCTTAAAATGTAGAGCTCTTTACATTTGTGTCAACCTCACACTTTAAGAAATGGAATAAATAAATCCAGTGTATAGGTTGCTAATACCTAGTTTGTGATTTCTGAAATATGTATGTTTAGGAAGAAGTAAATGATGCTTATACAACTGTGAAACAGTGTTTTGTTAGGTAACCTGTGAACTTGAAATGTGTGAAAAGTAATTTAAGAAGTATCTCTTTGAGAACTGCACCTGGAAGGCTTGAACCCTGAGAGACAGCAGTTTTTGAGTTGTGGCTTCTCAAAGTTAGACACTTTGTTAAAAGTTATGCTAACTTTTTACAGTCTTAGCTCAAAAACAGCTGTTGTAACTTGCTTGTGACATATGGCCTAGGGCAGAGAATAAGTTTCTTACCAAATGTGTAAGAATCTTTATTCCTGAGGTAGTTTTACTTTTTTTTCTGCTTATCTTTCTTTTAAGTAGTCTTAAGAAAACATCATAAGTGGATGTATCAGTCTTAGCTGTGGAACAACACTTTGAATGTTAAAGCAGTAATCCAAGTGCAATCTGAATTGTCTAAAAATGGTCAGGAAGAAAAACTTTTTTAATGGCAGCCCACAGTTCCTGATATTTTCTACATGTCTATGAAATGTTAGGTATTAGCAGCTGTTTACTGTAAAACTGGAGTAGAATGACAGGTGGCTTTGTACACAGTAGAAACACTCTTGGCAGGATGACTACCAGGCAGACTGCCTGTATTCCAAGCTTACAAAATCCTGCTGAGTTCATACACCACCACCCACTTACCAGTGATGATACTGGCACTTAGGTGACTTCCATTTTAAAACTACCATGGAAGAACAACTATTTGGCTTCCTGAACAAACACCTATTGTGTCAGTCTTACTTGTTACTGAACTGTTACACTGACTTGCAATGTCTTTGCCACAGCACTGAATGCTGAAAATACAGCACTCAAATCCATGGAGTGCTCATAAGCAAACAACTGTCCTTCTGGTGGAAGGATGACACTTCTTTTCATTCTTTTAAATGGGAAGTTTGTGTTTATTTGCCAGAAAGGTCTCCAAATGCGTCACTATTGGTTTTAGCCAGGTTTTGAAATGGAAAACTAAGTTCTTCTTTTTCTGAGATGCTTCGAAAAGTGATCTGTCCTGAATTCAGTTGATGAAAGCTGCTTTTCCTGTTCTTCATGATATGAATAAACTTCCAGGAGACTTGGCTTGTCTGGAGGTTTATCCAAATCCACCCTATATGGTGGTGGAGCTGTTCTTTGTTAGCCTATTTTTCCTTTTTTTTCTTGGTTGTTGTTGGAACTACGTTTTTTTTGAACTTTAGGAACTTTACAAGCTGCAGCCATGCAAAGATTAAGGTTTTGTCTGGCATCCTTGACATGTTTCAAGCCATAATCATCTCTTAAAACTTAATACCAAGGCTTTCTTGAAATTAACCTTAGCTGTAAGTATAGTTCTGGCAGTACTTCCAGCTCTTGCAGAAAATCATAAAGGCTCTAATTTTTCCTATCTGATAATGGAAACTTTGGCCTGTATTGTAATTTGTCTGCAAAGGCTTCATTCAGGAAGTACAGGGGTTTTTCCTTCAAATCATGCAGCACATTAATTTCTTTTTCTTATTTTATTTTGGGATGACTTGCATCTTCATAATTAAAGAAAGAAAAAGCCCTGAGACCCAAGACTGTCTATTGTAAGTATAACACTTTATTCTTTCCAGCCTCTTAGTATGGATATTGCTTGGGGGTTTTAATGTGTTGCTTTTCCAGTAGTTCAGTTATTTGCATTTGCCAGATCTGTCTGTAGCTGTATTTTTCTTTATATGCTGAACAATCTCCTGAGATACTTATCTAATGAACAATTGAATAAAGAAATGTTTTAGAGCATGAAGCTTCAATTATGCCTTTCCACATCTAAATATTTGTATATCCATTTAGCAGAGGGATGGATAGTCAGTATTTGTTTCTTACCTTCCCAGGCTAAACTGTCTTCCACTTGTTTGTCAGCTTCATGCACTCACTGCTAAGCTTCAGGCAGTATACTAAGCACCTACGCGGGTAGGCTAACATAGCACTGTTGCAGCCGCTGCTCTACCTGTGCTGAATTTGCCTAGCTGCATCACAGGAATGTTATGCCTTTCTTTATTGTAGTGTGGACTTGGAGTAGCAAAGACCTATTGAATGTAAACTGAGTTGTTGGGGTATCTCATCCCCGTAAGCTGAGAACATGCATCCAGACTGTCATGTGCCCGTGGGAAATAAGAGTAATGGTAAAAGACTGGAAACTTGGGATGTAACTTGCTCACAGTGGACATGGAATGATGTAAAAACACTGATGTACAAGATTTTGAAAGTACTGCAAGCAAGAGAACACTGGCGTACATGGGAGTACTGGCTTGAAAACAATTTGAAGATTATAAAGCAAGAGGGACTTACTGTCAGTCATCACAAGAAATGAGCCTCTCATTTCTAGTTTGTATTTTCAGCGCGTTCTTCTAAGAAACAAGGCTTACAGAAACACATTCTGGCTTTGTTTGCTGCCCAGTATCTCTTGAACCAGGTTAATCAAGGGTTCCTGAAAATGCATGTCTGCACAGAGAAGAGTGATGTCAGTCTTCTACTGAGGGAAGTGTTGCAGGCTGAGCTCACCACCTGCACCCTGAGGAATCAACATAGGAAAGCAACACAGAAAAAATACCGGTCAGTCTATTTTCTAAGAGACTGGGCTTCGTTAGCTGCTCTGGTGGCTTGGTGCTGAAAACAGGATATCAGTGCAAGACATCATTCAAGTGTGTGAGCAGTTATGAGACACTCTGCCCCAGCAGACGTGAGCACTGCGTGCAGATCTTCAGTTTTTAGAAATACTGGTAATGCAGCTCCTTTTCAGAACTGCAAAAGTTCTGAAAGCACAGAGGTCTCTTCAGTGGATATGAGCAGTCTAGAATTGTTTCTATACCTCAGCAGCAACAGATTTGTTTGGCCACAGGCCAATGCTTCTAGTCAAAAATGGGTTCCTACACCTATTTTGGTATTCCTCATTGGAAATGGTCATTAAAAGTAGTACCACTGAATGTAATCTTGCAAACTTGATTCTCGAAGAGGTTCCTGCTTCAAGACCATAGCATCGTGTTTTGGAGGAGTGGTGCAAAGAGTGCATGGGACAAATTGAGATTTGAAAGCAAGGCAAGAAGGAGTGGCAGCAAGACAGTAGAGAAGGAAGACAGTAGAAAGAGTGGTGGAATACAAGAGTCTGTTGCAAAGACCTATGGCTTTAGAAAATGATACTGCTACATGTGCTGCAAGCTCAGCATTCCAGGGAAGTTTCAGGGTAAGAACATACGGTCATTACAACCACTGCATTCCCAGAAATGTCACAGGTCAAAATCTTATGACTGTCTTGTGGAACTGGAAGAGAGGTTCAAGTTCCTGATTATTAAAGAGGAGAATCTTGATGTGAAACTTTGGTAAACAAGCTAGAGTTAAATTTTGGAGGAGTCCCAGCATCGCAGGATACTGCATGGCAGAAGCCTTGTAAGTTGTTTTATTTCATCCAGAAGGTTCTGAATCTCAGTGATCATGTCGAAGCTACCGACATCTTTTTACTTTTAATATGAAATCAATAGTATGAATACTCATGTCTCCCTATTCTGCTTTATCCATCTTGAATTCTACTTCACTGAAGATCCAGACATGGGAAGCCAACTTGTAAGCCATCGTCATGGTTTACTTGTCCAAAGAAGGCCAAAAAGTAGCTTTGTGAAGCTTAATTGTATGTTTCAGGGGTGTGTGGTTTTGTTTGTTTTTTGTGTGTTGGGGATGGGATGGGGAGGTTGGGTTTTTGTTTAAGGTAGAAAAGCTTTCCACTTGAGGAACTTTTCAAAGATGGCAATCCAGTTTTGATGCTGGGGACCACAGTGCACAATTATTTAAAATGTCTGTGGGAGAGTTTGAGAAGTTTTGTACATATCATCAGTGACAGTTATCCCTTGTGAGTCGCTAGATCCAGGAAATCCATTGGTGTTCTGTCAGTGAGATATAAGAATAAACTCCGAATATGCTTGGCTTTTTTCATTTTAAATAACTTTGCAGACATGTAGTAAGCATGAACAAATGTGTACAGTTTGTTTATGGAATTATGTAGTATTTTGAATAAGCATGGATATTAATTTACATGTGCTGTGTAAAATATGAGTCCTGTGTGACATCAGGATATAAACTCATGGGTTGCTCTTATTGCTGTTGGGTCTCTGGTGCTATTCTAATGTTTGTGTTATCAAACACTCCAGTGAAAGTGAAATGTGGCAGCATGTTCACGGTGGAGTTTGAAGGACCAGGCGTAAAAAGGCATGGATATTGTCCAAGTAAAGGATGAGTTTTCTTGGAAATCACTTAGGGCAAAATCTGACAGGTATCTGAAATGTGCACTGTACAAAGAAGAGTGGGTACTTCAGAAGATGAAGTTTGGCATACTTAAAACATACTACAACAGCATAAGCAATTTCTTCCTTGCTGTGGAATTTAAAAAAATTTCCTTTCTCATCAGGGAGAGCAAGACCAGTACTGGTATCATTCACAAACCAAAATTACAAAAACAAAAAACCCACAATTATTTGGATGCTGAGTATTTCCAGCAGTGGGGAGCGTGACTAACCTGACTGTTTAACTGTACAATCTCGTTGCCTTTAAAGTCAGTGAAGTCAGGAAATGAGTCTGTTTACAGATGCTTGTGGTTGGAGAAGTACCACTTTCTTGTAAGAAGGACATCTGGATATCATTCAAATTTCCATATGGCAAAGCTATCAACAAATTATTTTTGTGGCGACAAGAACTTGGTTTCTGGTTGTGTTTTTTCTGCCTGCTCTCAAGAAGTTTAGAAGACAGTCTCAACGGATGATGT
Source organism: Anser cygnoides (assembly GCF_040182565.1). Classification (NCBI taxonomy): domain Eukaryota; kingdom Metazoa; phylum Chordata; class Aves; order Anseriformes; family Anatidae; genus Anser; species Anser cygnoides. Next base: position 98,897,589 of record NC_089874.1, on the reverse strand, counting down.
GGGAAGGGAAGATACTGAAGTCTTAAGACTTCACTAAGTTAAATCAAAGTACATGAAGTTCAGTTGTGATTTTTTTCATACAGCAGTAATTGAACAGATGGAGGGCTTCTTTTAGCTCTAGTTGAGGCAGTTGCACTTCTATGTTCAGGCATCAGGAAGGAGATTAAGCATTTCTTTCAGCAGTGGAAAACTGATCCCAATCAACACTTCAGCTTTGTGATTATAAGATTTTATTTTCTTAAATATGCCTCTCCATACTCAGTATCTGCCAAGCATTAATTAGTATATGTAAGCTTTTACGGTGTAAAACTACTGCTAAATTTTCAAAGGAAGGGAACCTGGAAGTTCTTTTCTGAGTTCAGACCAGAACAGAAAATGCTTCAGAAGTTGTCAGAATAATCGAAGTGCTAAGGTTGAACGCTAGCCCAGCTTTATCACCTCTTGGAGTTTCCCCCTGTACAATGCAGTATAGACTCTGTGCACTTCACCTATTTTTTTCAAAAGTGAGTCTGTTGTGCCGAGTCTGCTACATTGTTGTTGGTGAGTAGTTGAATTGGCAATATCTGAAACTGTCCTTAAGTTTTGAGACATAGCACTTCTATTTCTGGCAGTTAAAATGAATGTGTGTGCAATACAAATGCAGGAATAGATGCAAAAGGTGGAGTTCAAAGAAATGTATTCAGGGCCTTGTCATTAAATATTGATTAAGTATTGAAATGAGAAGTGTTCTGGTTGTTTTGTTCATATAGATTACTAGTATCTGGAAAACATCTAAAAATTCCTATTCGGAAGGGATTTCCTGAGGCTATTGAAATTAACTTCCTGACTGAAGTAGGACTACTGCCAGTGCTGGAGAATCATCCCTTGCTTATTGAAGCTTTGAACATCTCCAAGGACAGAGCCCTCTACCTCTGTTTAATCAGTCTGTATTTGCCGCCCTCCCTTAAAGAAGAATTTTATCCTAACAAAATAAATCTCAGCCTCCTAAGCACCTATTTATTATGCCTTTGCCACCTCCCCAAAGAATACATGAACATCAGTTACAAAGATGAGTCTAACCTCTAGATCTGCTGCCCTTCCCCTAGACCCTCTTTTTTTTCCACATTGCACTATAAATGGGAGAGGCATGAAACCAGACATCCTCACAAGTACCAAATGCAGGAGGATAAATTACCCAGAAGTTTGCTGCCTGTGCAGGCTTCCAGTAGGAGGTTTGCCTTGTTTATAACAGGCTTGCTTTTGGCCACTATTTAACTTAACATCCATCATAAGTGTCAGGTTCTTCTCAACTGCTCAGCCTGTGCTTGTGAGTGGGGTTACTTCAGCTGTAGAACTATGTATTTCTTACATTAAAGTTTCTTTAAGGCTCAGTGCACCCAAGATCCTGCTCAACTAAATCTTTGAAATCTTTGACATCAGTTGTATTCCATGAATCCATCTTGTCTGTGAACTTGCTGAGGGTTTTCTGTGCATCATCAACTGGGTTACTGATGAAGAGGTTAATTGTTATGAGCCCTGGAATTGGTCCCTGGGCTACACCGCAGCTTACTGGACACCAGGAAGAGGCTGGGCTGTTGCTCATTGTCCTTTGATCCCGGCAGTCCAGCTGATTTTCAGCTCATTTGTCAGCCTGATATGCTTTAAGGGAAAATATTACTGTGTTGTGGTTTTGAGATATTTAAGAAATAACCCTTCGCTACTAGAATTGTAAAGTCAGGGAGCTTGTACACATCAAGCTTAAATGCTAGTATCTAAAACTAGTGTCACCACATGGGAGAGCATCTTCAGGATTATAACTGCTTTTGTGAAACTGTTAGCAGACATTATTCTAACTGCCTGCAAATGTTTGAAAACAAGGAAAGAAAAAATACGTGCTGTTATCTTTGGCGATAGTAGGAGCTACAACTGACTTTTAACTTGACCGTATGTGTAAGCCTCAGCCACATTATGGCAAACTGCACTGTGAGCTGCTTCTGGCACAATTCTCTGCAAACACAATATGTTCCTGGAAGTAAACAAATTAAAGTGTGACAAAATCTTACTGCACAGGTGCCCGTTTGTGTTGTTTGGTGTTTGGCCATGTTGTCAGACTGCAGATGCTGGACCTGGAATCTAACTCAGACTGTGTGTGTTAATGAACAACTCTGGAAATAAGTAGTTTTCATACTTGTAAAGTATCTGCAGATACTTTTATTTATGCTACCACGGTCTTTGAAGCTTTTTACTGAAAAAAGTAGATAACTTCTGAGAAATCAGAGGCCGCATTTACTTATATCTCTCCCTTATGTTAATATTGCGTAGCTGTTTGCAGAATATTTGCAGCTTTGATCTGATACAGTTTAGATATGCATCTATTCACTGCTAATCTTATGCAGAAAGAGGAAGAAACCAGTGCTGTATACAAGATATTTACTAAAAGGATGGAAAATATTTTCACTTCAAAAATAGGAATTGCATGAGCAAAGATGTAGTCTAATTTTCATGTTTTTTTAAGCTTAACATAACTTTCAGATTTTCCAATAAATGAATACTGCTCTATCAGTTTGTTTTAATCTTGGATGTCACAATTTCCAAAATGCTGAAAGCATCATTAAAGCTCACCTGGGGTATGACTGTGTATGGATTTGAGGGAGAGAGGGGCAAGGGAATAGTTACAAATGAAGGAGATAGAATCATCTTTACAGAAGCATGTTTAAACACTCACCCTGAAACTGAGTGGTTAAGAATATACACAGATACCTACGTAAAAGACACTACTGTTCTGCATAAAATTTAATGACCTAGGGCTGTGCCAAGGCTCTAAACCTTTAGGTAATGATTTGTCTATCAGGCACCAATGCCACTGGACCTGCTGTTGCAGACAATAATGAATAGCTAAAATAACTAGACTGTATGAAAAGCAATTAAAAATGAAATAAAAATCGAGTACTCTACGCTTCTGTGATACTCACCTGTGTGTTTGGTACATTGTATTAGTGGGGAAGGTGAATGGAAAAGAAGGCTTTTTCTTGCGTAGAGGAATAAAGTTAAAGAAGGGAAGCGTACCAAGGTGAAATACTGTTACCACTGAGCCTATATTAAGCTTGCACAATGAAGATAACTGCTCAGTTCTTTACTGTGTTTGGACGATCTACTGTGTACTTAATAAAAGTATGTGAGAAGAAGTGATCTGACTGTCAAACTGTCATCTTAGGTCCTCCAGCTCCAGTCCGAACTCCGATGAAGTATGAAACACAGAGACCAGGTAGCTGAATATAAATAAGCTAACCTCCTTTTTAAATACACCTCTGAAATTGATAGTTTTGTTTTAATGATGATCAAAGCTTTTTGTTGATGATGGTTTACTAAGAAACAATACAAGTTGTGAAACACTTGAACCATTGCTTTTCTTTGTGTGAGGTTTAATTTATTTAAGGAAAGTTCTTAGGAGGATATGAAGTTACAGATATTTTCACTGAAAGACTTTCAAACTTGAGACAGCAGTGTTTTTTCCTGATTATCTGACACCAGTCTAATGTTTTTTAGTTCATGAAGTTTTCAACTGAAAATTTTGTAGCGTGTGTGTGTGCGCACATAATACAGTGAAAGTTTAGCAGAACAAAAGCACGTAAAACAAGAACAGTATGGGCTGTCTCTTATCACGATAATACTAAGACAATATCTAGTTGCATGTTGGGAAGCAAGAAGAAAACAGCCACTACCTTTTAAAGGCCTTTAACTTTTTTCAACCTCACTCTGTCCAGATTTAGCCCAAAAGATCACGTGTCAATCACTGAGAGCTACTACACAGGCACAGGGTTATATTTTAGCTCTAATGCATTGAAGACTTGTTAAAAATCTGTCTATAGAGACCCACTACATGGCACCAACTTGTTACATGGCGACTTTGTCACACTATGCTGCTGCTGCATATCATGTCAGGCAAAAAAAACAAACCACAAAAATAAAACTTTTAACAAGACTTGTAAAAAAAATTTTGGTGGATTTGGGCCATGCTTATCCTGTGCCAGGAGGTGTTCCATGAGGTGTTTTCTACCACAGTTATGACAGATATTCCATATAAATGAAGTGCTGGCACTATGTGAAGTATTCTTTTTTGTGTGCAGCTCTAGCATTTGACCTGATTGTAGTAAAAACTTGTTCCTACTGGAATGGCATAAATTCGATGTCCTCATGAAGTGTTTTTTTTTCTTTTTAAACCATAACCTGGTATCCTAGGACAGAAGTCAATACTGTATTGTTTGGTGCCTGTTATATTTCCACTTCTGTTTGCTCAGGTTTGAAGAAACTAGCAGTGTTTATGACTTCTCAGGAAAACTTCTCAGGAAATTCACTAGTAGGCTAAAATACAGGCGTATGCAGTTAGGAAGATGAGTTCTATTTCCTTTTTTCTCAGATTAAAAACACGTATTTTAACACTTCAGTGTGTACTTTTATAATGGCTAAGACTTAAATACATTTAATGCCTCTGGTTTTGCGGTAGATGTAGATGTAGCTGGTGCTCTGAGCTGACTCTCTTAAAAGAGTTTAAAGACAGTGTAAAAACTAAGCAAATAAAACCCATTGAGGAGTGAGCTATACCCCGGTCTGAAACACTGCTGGTTCACGCTCAGGAGCATAATCACTGTGGTTGTGCAGCTTCTGGTCTGCCCAGGGAAGAAGAAGAGTTTGAGTTTGCCATATTAGCAAAGCTGATGTCTTCTTTGTTAGATTTTAGACAAGGTAATTCTTGAACTTCATTTCCGAACAAGCAGTCTGCATGAGCAATATGAGCACAAAATGGTTTTAGGGGTTGGTGTTTTTTTGTTTTTTTTTCCTTCTTTTTGGATAATTGACATGGTATGGGGCATGGTATGAACATAAACTTGGGGACGTTTCATCAGTAAATTGTAATCTGTTAGAAGGTCTCTTATACTCCTTTGGTTCTCTTGAAGACATTAATTCCTTGTGTGTAAAAATGTTATGGAAAATGTAGTGCTGAAATCTTCTTGTGAGTGATTGAAATCTTCGCCATTTTGCTTGCACATTTCAGAGTACAAGTTAATTTTGTCCTCCTTAAGTCCCACTAGAAACTCCTTTAACATCATAGAAATTATGTGCAAGCTGTCTAATGTATTCGGTCATTTTAGTGTAATATTTCTTTATGTGTATTTTTTATCTCAGCGAAGAGAGGACTCACAAAGGACATAACCTGTCTGAAGGATTTTATGAATGATCCCAAAAGAGAAGAACCTCTAGTTGGTATGTTTTTATTTGTTTTGTTTTCTAAATGGTATGTCTTTGCATTTGTGACCAAATAGCTTTCCTTTGTTTTGAAATAAAAAGTGATATTTTAAATATTGTTTCATTTTTTGTAACTGATGTTGGATAATTAATAGAATTTCTCACACATTATACCTTTTAAAATTTAGCTTGTTATATGCGACCACTGTAAAGGCCACCTCTTCTGTACACCTTAATCATACGATAACTTGTTCCTGAAGGAACCGTCTCTATAAAGATGCTTTTCACAGAATGGTTGAGGTTGGAAGGAACCTCTGGAAGTCACATTGTCCACCCGCCCTGCTCAAGCAGGATCACCGAGCAGGTTGCCTAAGACTGTGTCCAGATGGCTTTGGAATAGCTCCAGGGATGGAGACTCCACAACTCCACAGAGAATCTGTTCCAGTACTCAGTCATGCTCATAGTGAAAAAGCGTTTCCTTACGTTCAGATGTCACCTCCCGTGTTTCAGTTTGTGCCCATTGCCTCTTGTCCTGTCACTGGGCACTGCTGTAAAGAGCCTGGCTGTCTTCTTTGCACTGTCCCTTCACATGTATTTATACACACTGAAGTTGACGCCTGGGCCTTCTCTTTTCCAGGCTGAACAGTCCCAGCTCTCTCAGCCTTTCTTCCTATGAGAGGTGCTCATGTCCCTTCATCATCTCTGCGCCGCTTTGCTGGATTCTCTCCAGTATGTCCATCTCTCTCTTGTAAGGGGGAGCCCAGAACTAGACACAGTACTCAATGTGTGGCATTACCAGTGCTGAATACAGAGGATAGACCTCTCCTGCTGGCAGCGCTCCTCATGCAGCCCAGGGTACTGTTTGCTTTCTTTGCCACAAGGCCGGCTCACTTTCAACTTGGTATCCCCCTGGGCCCTTTTTTTCAAAGCTACTTCAGCACATGCTGGGGCCTGGGGTTGTTCCTCCCCAGGTGCAGGTCTCTGCATGTCACGTTGTTGAATTGGAGTAAGTACCTGTGAGCCCATGTCTCCAGCCTTTTGAGGTCCCTGGATGGCAGCACAGCCATGTGGCTTATCAGCCACTGCTCTTGGTTTAGTGTCTGTAGGCTTGCTGAGAGTGCCCTCTGCCCCATCATCCAGGTCATTTATGAAGATGTTAAACGGGGTTGGACTGGTATTGAACCCTGGGGTTACTGGGGAGTTCATTTCTAGATACTGGCCTCCAACTAGACTTTGCTTGCTATGTGGTGATTCTTTGTGGTTTTTCATTTCATGGGATATACCTAAGTCTCTGTCCAGTGGGTTGTTTTTCCTTGCTGGCTTTGGAACTCCTGAAAGTAACAAGATTAAGGTTTGCTTTCTAATGACTAGATTAGGAGAGGATAAACCCTTAGGAGAGAATAAACAATGCTGATTGTCGGTGGCCTTAGTGGTGCTAGTACATAATGGTGGCCGAGCGAAATATGTTCCCTGATAAAGAGCTGAGTAAGAAATGCTGGTAATTTATTTTTGGAGTTAAGATTTAGCAGCAGAATGCAGTAGTGGGTCTGAGATAGAGTTAACTTTCTTCATAGCATCCTGTACGGTGCTGTTTTGGATTTGTAACTAAAACAGTGTTGATAACACAACGGTGCTTTAGTTTTGCTGAGCGCTGCACAGTATCAAGGCTGCTTCTTCTTCCCAGTCTGGGTCCCTGTCCCCTGTCCCTTGAGTAGGCAGGAGATGAACAAGAGACTGGGAGGGGACACACTCAGGACTGCGGACTCAAACTGGCCAAGGAGGATATTCTGTATCGTTTAATGCCATGTTCAGTGATAATAAATAGGGTAGAGGAGGAAGATGAAGGTTTTTTTTGGCTTCTAAGGTGGCCATTGTTCAAGGATTGGCTGGGCATTGGCCTGCTTGTAGGAAGGTGTTGAGTGACTGCTTTTGCTTGACTTTTTTTTTTCCTCGCTTCCTCTCACCGCCTCTTTCTTTCACCTGTTAAACTGTCTTTTATCTTGACACACAAGTTTTCTTGCTTCTGCTCTTCCTATTTTCTCCTCCACCCTGCTGAGAGGTGTGGGGGGAAGTGAGCAAATATTTTTGTGTGGTGCTTGGCTGCCATCAACCCCTCACAAATATAGAGTATTGTAAATGAGGATAAGGGGGAACAGCTGCAGGTTTTGCCTATTAGTTTTAAGCTGCTTGGTACATTTAAGCTGTTCAGACTAAAACTTTTCATGCTAGGTATAATCATCAAACTTAGATTTTTCAATACTTCTAAGCCATAGTCTTTCAGTCATTTCTAGGAAAGAAATTAAGAAAATCTGTTTTATTTCCTGTTAATTCTTAAAAGTTTATGGAGTATTTTGGATAATGAAGGACCCAATTTTGTGAAGGGATTATTGTTCTTTCTGCATGCACTTTGTACTACTCAAATGCTGTCCAAATTACATTTGACTAAGTAGTTTAAATGGAGTTTTTAAATACAGATGTTTGTGGCATTTCCTATCCTCATTCTCTTTTTGACTGACACTTCTCCATTAATTGTCTTACATGACTGTATTGAATGGAATGTTCTTTTTTGGTTTCTTAAAAATATTATGCGTGAAAAAGTAGGTGAATGAGGGTGTTGTTTCATTGAGCTTGCAAATCTGCTATAGACGATTTTTTTCCCCTTCAGAATAAAGCATTGTAAAGAGAGAAGTTTAACTGTTGTTGATAGTAAATCTGATTTTTGTGATCCTGAAGAAGTGTTGAAATTCAGAAAATGGAATGCTCTCTTTGTTATTTTTGGCTTTTAGTGAGCAATCTTGAAGAGAATACTTTTGTTTATAGTAGTCTATTGTAAGTATAGATGTTTGTAACTCTTGTTTTACAGGTTTAGAACATGTGGTTGAAATCAGATTTGAAGGAAGAAAAGAGCCGCATTATGAATGCAAGCTGTGTGGGTTTAATACAGAGATGGCACCCATGATAGAACATCTCAGTGGGTATAAACACAGAAGAGCTTACATAGTGAGTAATATATCCATGTTACATTTTGATCACAATTTCTCTAAGATGCTATTCTTTATATGAATACCTACATCAAGTTTGAAGTTTAAACCCCCATATGATAAGTCACTAATAATTGTATGATTGACTCTTCGTGAGTCTGATCAGCATGAATAGCTATAAAGCTGTGAGCTACTGAGGAAACGCGATCCAGGGGTACAAGTCTCTATCTGCTCAAAGTCTTTTCCTAAGTATTTTAATCTCATCCAAGATCAGGTTCTTGGGCATTGGTTCCCTCTCATTCCTCATTATGCCCATGGCATTATTGGATATTGCACAGAGGATCTTACCTTTCAGTAGTGAACTTCACATAGTATCTGAATTTATATGATTTTAACATTAACCTTTACCTAGTGGTGCTACCAAAACGAAACTACTTCCTAATGTTCAAAACAATGTTTGCTAGTCTTTTGAAAGCTTGTTCAAAAAGTGAAATGTGACAACTTTTTAATATTAAATTAATTTTGGTGTTGCTCATCTAAAGCTGTTTTTGTCAACAGTCTAAAGAATTTCCAGATAAAATGAAGAGAAAGACAACAGATGTAAAAGAATGCAAAGTCTCATTTCTCAGAAGAGTAGCAGGAGAGCTAGAGAAGACTGAAGGATTAAAAATGTATAAGGTAGTTGGAAGTAAATGTAAAGTATCCAATAATGTATATTTTATCAGTGCATTTATGTTTGACCTAGTAAGTTAAAAGTACTGCTGACAAATAGTGCTAAATTTCTGTGTGCATCTAGGAAATGTAGTGTTAAATAGAACTAAGACTTAAGTTAAAGTCGCCATAAAAAATCCGGGGAAAAGAACAGTAGCATTGAAATTCCTGTTTAAAAAAAAAAAGTTGTGTATTTTTAAAAAGTTTTTTTTTTTGATAGAAAATGTCTTGGCAGAATCAAATGTTTCAGAGATTTTAGTGCTTTACTTTCAATGACTTAATTTATGCAACTTACATTTTCTGAAATGTATGCGAATTTTCTCTCAAATTTCATTTATATTGATAAGATTATATATAATCTATAAAATTATGGGCTATACTATACTAGGACAAATAAAAGTAGTTGTTCTGCCTCTAGAGGCAGGTGCAGTAGGGACTGTTGTTAAATAATTTTAATCAGAAAATCTAATATAAATCTATGTCTGTTTCCTAGATTGAAGGTTACATAAGACCAAGTACCTCACGTAAGTTTATGAATTACTTGAATATAATATATTTGACAACCAAAACCGGCCGAATTTGAATGAGTAGTTGAACTTGAAGGGTTTGACTGATTTAAAATATTAAACTTGTGTGTTATAGTACAAAATGTCTTGTTTTCAGAGATTTTCCAATTTTTGTGAATATGAAATGAGGAAAGGAAGGAATTGTCAGACTTGCAATGTTTCTTAGACGTTTTTTTAACTGCTTGCTTCTGGAGGTATTTTAGATAACTACAGTAATTGCTAATGAAAGAATGAAAAAGTATGGAAACATAGTGTTTGATGGGTTTCTCTGAATAAGCCTTCTCCACCTCATTCCAGTCATTAAAAGACGTAAAAATCGGCCCTGAATCACTGCTAAAAGTGGAAGTTATAGTTCTTTAGCAAGTTCATTGGAATGAGCAATGGAAAACAACCCCCACCTACATAAAAACAGCATCCTCACTCCATACAGTATGTTTGGGTTATCTTTTGTTACTGTAGATGTGCAATGGTGCTTAATAGTGCCAACCTGAAGAAATTCTGTGTCTCTTTTGTGAAGGAGATGGACTGTGACCCAGTAATCTAGTCCAGTAATTCTCAGTTTAGAATAAACTTTATGAGTGAGTTCTAAAACCTCTAGAACTATTTGTGTTGTAATCACTAATCTGTACTGTTGGTCAGAATCCTGGCGTAGAGCTTTTTAGCAAGGTGTCCTGTAAGACCTACCTACCTTTCCGTGTGTGAATTTGGATGAATGTTGTTAACATCTTGTCTTTGTATGGGAATCTTATGGAAAGTGTGTTCCTTTTCTTCTTTATAATGTAGAAGGTGTAGTACTGAAAGTTCATCTTCTAGAATAATCTGTAAAGATTTTTAAAATTTCAGAGAAAAGATGATCCAGATTCCTAGTAACTGAGGGACAACATAGGTGATAATCATCTTTCAGGCAAGCAGGATTGTAACCTGAGGAAGGTGGTATGGACTTCATAGTATTTGACATCAGTGCCTATTGACTACTGTAAAACTGAAAAGAGGTGATCAGGTATCAAACCGAAACACCCAAAACAAACAGCAACAACAAAAAGTGATCCTACAGAATATGAAGAACTGCAGCAAACAGAGAAGAGTTAACTGGCTTAAGTGAGTGAAGTGTTGTGCTGTACAGTATTAGATTCTGCTTTGGTTAGGTGATAAAGACAACATCAAGTTCTTTCCAAAATAAAACCGCTCTACTTATTTAGAAGGGAATCATGCTTACTGGTTTAACACGTCTGTGTGTTTAGAGTAGATTGTATTGTTGGAGAATGACTTCCAGCTTCAAAGCTCCCTTCTACCAGCAAGAGTGAGTTTGAGGATGTAATTAGGAGATGCCATCTGGTGGCATGTACTACTTTGTCAGTGACAAAACAGACATTAACACCAAATTTTGGCAGCTGCAGAGATCATATGCAAAACCAAGATACTGTTATATATATATATATATATATTATATATATATGAGATGCCTTGGAAGGATTGGTTTGTTGCTTTTCTTCAATTAAAATTTTCTTTATTTTCTAAAGAAAGATGATCTGTATTTTGTCTTGAGCTTCAAATTAAAAATTATATCATGTTAAGGTAATTCCAGTAATCAGTTACTCAAAGTAAAGAGTTGATGAGCCTGAAAGCCTTATAACGTTCTTTTAAGAAGTATGAGGGTATGCGTAAGCACAATGTGGTACTATAGCACATGAATTTCTGATCTAATTTAATCTCTGAAATCTGCCTGCATCAATTTTTTTCGTTCTAAAAACTACTATTACTGCTACTACAGAATACAGCTGGAAACTGGAAAGAAATCCACAGATTTATTAAGTTATTGCGTACTTGAAATTAGAGCAGATAACTGGAGAAGCTTGTCTGTATCTTCAGTGGGGAAGTGATAACTCCATGCGTCAGTACAGGATAGGAAATGACAGACTGCAGTCAGCTAAAAAGGTGTCGGTGGCTGTGGTGGATGCCAAGCTGAATATGAGCCAACAGAACGCTCTCATTTCACGTAAGGCAAATGTCATGTTGTGACACTTCAGGTGGGCACAGGCAGCAGACTGGTGAACATTCGTATTCCCCACTATTTGATACCGGTAAGGCCAAACTTAGAATACTGCATCTAGTTTTGTTCCTTCTGCTTCAAGGGGAAGATGGAGAAATTGGAGAGGAGGGCTGTGGAGATACTCGGGTCAGAGAATGAACCTAGGACAAGGATTAGAGGCTTGTCTAGATGCGAAAGAGGAGGGTAAGGGCTGATCTGGTAACTGCCCTTCAAGTATGTGTAGACTGCTCCAAAGATGACAAAGTGGTTGGTAACTGCAGGCAATGTAACAAGATTGCAGCCACAAGTGGCATTTTGAGAGGCTTTAGGAAAAATTTCTTTCCTAGAGGGCAGTACAACACTGGAACATATTATCCATAGGCAGATCATGGAATGACACAGTTTAAAATCCTCAGGGGAATGAGGAAGCCAAGTACCAGGCTACTGACTGTGGGCTTCAGGAGAAGAGACTTCATCTTCTTCAGAAAACTGATCCAGGATCCCTTGAGAGGCTGCCTGGAAAGGAAAAGACACCTAAAAGAGATAATCAGTCTTCGAGGAGAACCTTCTTAAGGAAAAGAGATGATCCATTCTGCTCTGTGAGAATATAGAGAGGCATAACAGGTGGCTGGTGTGGTTGAACAGAGAACTCCTAACTGATCTTAAATGCTAAGAGGAAGCACACAGAATCAGAGGCAGGCTGACACGAAGAACTGTATAGGCATTCCAGATGAATTTGGGGTGGAATTAAGAAGGCAAAGCTTGTTTGGTGGTGAAAGGAATCTGAAGGTCAAAAGGAAGGCTTCTGCAGGTCTGATAGCAGCAAAAGATGTGGCCTGCTCTGAACAGAGCAAGTAACCTAGCGTTAAAGAACATGGAAAAGGCTGAGTTAGTTATTGCTTTCTTTGTCTTCGTCTTTACTGACAAAGTCTGCTCTCAGGGCTTTGTGCATAGTTGTAAAGCCTAGGGGACAATGGCATTACCCACTGTAGAGAAGGGTCACTTTAGGGAATGGCAGATTGAGCACGTGCAAGTCCACGGGACAAAATGGGGTACTTCTGGTGTTGGGGGAGCTGCTGTCCAAAGTCTCTGAGGTTGTGGTGATCAGAGGAGTTCTTTGGTGATCTGAATCAACAAACGTGCTTAGCTTCAAAAGTAAAGTGTGTGGCTACAGGCTGACCCAGACTGTATAAAAATTATTGGGCAGGTCCTTATGGACGCCGTTTACTGGTGTGTGAAGGTCAAGAAGGTGACTGGGAACAACCAGTGTGGATTTACCAAGGAGAAACCGGGCTTGACCAACCTGATTGCCTTTTGCAATGGCATGGGCTGGCTCTGTGGACACGGAAGGAGGGATGGATGTCATTTTAACTTCAGCAAAGCTCTCAAAACAGTCTCACTTAGTGTTCTTGTAGCCAAATTGAGGAGATACAGTAAGACTACTACACCATGGATAAAAGGTGTCTGAATGGTTGGATTCAGAAAGCGGTTGTCAGTGATTTTAAGTGTGCTGGTTGCTTACTAGTGGCACTCCTCAGTGGCTGATCCTGGTGTCAGCAGTGTTTAACATGCTCATTAACAACCTGGATAATGGGATAGAATATACCATTGCCAAATTTGCAGGTGACATCAAACTGAGGGGAATGCCTGGTATGTGCTAGAGCAAAGCTGCCGTTCAGAGGGATCTCAACAACCTGGTGAAATGGGCTGTCAGAAACCAATTACATGTGAAGTCTTACATTGGGGGTGGAGCAACACCCTGCTGGATACAAACTGGATGCTGTTGGGCTAGGGAGCAGATCTTAAGAACCTGCAGGGTTTGATGTACAGCGATATGAACACAGATCAGCAATGCACTCGGGATGTAATGAAGGCTAACAGCATACTGGACTGCGTTAGCAGGAGTGTAGGCAGCAGACTGAGAGAAGTGTTTATTCCCTTCTTCTCAGAACTCATTAAAGCCACTTCTGGAACAGTGTCGTGTAGACATGAGAAATTTTGGTGAATTTTTGGTGAAACAGTCAGCAGAAGACTCACCAGCTACAAAGATCATGCAAGGACTGGTTCATATAATGTGGAGAACAGCTTCAGGGAACTGGATTTGATTAACTTAGAGAAGGCAGCAGCTAAGGATGTGATCTAATTACTGTCTTCTGCTTCCAAAATATGGCTACAGAGAAAAAGCCAGACTTGAAGGCACACAGGGAAAGAACAAATGTCAATATTCACAAGTTGCAATGAAGGCAATGATTCCATGATTCTTGCTTCACTGGATATCTTCTATGAAATGGTGGCAGACTTTTTTGCTCCTGAAGTTCAGAAAGCTTTGGGGACCTACAGTGCAACTAGTTGTAACTCATCAGCATTTGTTCAACAACAGGTGGTCAAAAGACAGGAACATGAGTCTTTCAGCTACGTATTTTAGGGGCAAATATGTCATTTGTCTTGAGAATTATAACTTGTCCTGTTGCTTATCCTGGAACACCTTAAGAAATGCAAAGTTACGTACGATGCAGTAGCTGACTCTCTGAGGCACAGCTACTGTCTTAAACAGATTACCTAGTTTTCTTTCCCTCCTTCCTCATCCTTATAGACTGTACTGGCAAGAAAGATTATTAGTCCTTTAAAACGCTGCAGCCACTCTAGGGACAATAACAGTTTGGTTTGTGTAATGCTTTTATTGCAGTAATACGGTGGAAACCCTATGATGGTGCTAATGATTCTTTTTAATTTTCTAGCCCCATCAAAGAAGAAAGCAAGGTGAGAATACAACCTCCACAGGGGGAACCGAAAGGGATTTTTTTAACGAGATCACTTTACTTACTAACTAGATCTGTAACAAACTTTGTCACATATGGGGAAAATGTAGCGTTTTTCCACTGTAGTTCTTCATCTTGTGTAAATTGTTGCTTTCTGTCTGTGAGGAAGTAACCTGAAATAAAATTTGATATTCAGTTTATAAGTAGCTATGACTTTAGAAATATTGTACTGGTTATGCAGTTCAATAACTGTCTGATGTACTCATGCACAAAGACATTGCAATTCAAACGTCAAGGTGTTATCACTTTCTCTGGGATGACATTGCCTAAGTTGTAGAAAAGGCAACCCTGTTCGTAAAGGAAGGAAAAAAACACCACCATTACTTCAGTCACCTCCTTTAGCTGATGTGTAAAGTTCGTCAGTACTACTGTTGTTTTCTGAGATCCAGAGTAAAGACCTTTAAGAAATAAAATACTTTAGATATGCTATAGGAAAATATATCATGCATTGGTAAGTTAGATAAATTTGGAAATGTAAATATTTTGATCCTAGATACAAAAAGGAAGCTTAACTTTTTAGTAATCTTTAGAATGCATCTTAATATTTCTTTCTTTTTAAGGTGGGAAGATGATCATAAGCATGAGGTATGTAGAGGTAGTAATTCAGCAAGTGCCTTGTATTCTAGCAGTTTTTTTATACTTGCTTTGCCTTTTTTTTTTTTGTTTTCTGAAAAGCTTTTTCTCTTTGGCTTCATTTGCCTTTTTATTAATATTAGCCCAGAAGCAAAATAACTGACCTAACGACTGGAGTTTTGTGTTCATCACAGCACAAGGGAAATTAATACCATACACCAGGATGCTGACCCACCTTAGCTCACATAATTACTGTTTAAAATCACAGAGTCTGAAGCCCAGTGTCTGTAAGCCAAATCTCCCAAGCTATGCTGCAGTCTCCACTGCCATGCCCCTCTTCAGATCAGAGGTGTTCTATGCTGAAGGTTTGGTTGTTCTATACTGAAGATTTATCATCTTTTTTTTTTTTTTTTTCTAATTCAGAGGTTAAACCCTAAACTCTCTAGTGCCTCTCTTAAGCAGCACTGGGCTGTTGAGGCCTAATGTTGCACGTTTGCAGCTGTGACCTAAAAATACTATCTTTCATTTGGGTTGACTTTTGTTGTAAACCTTCTTGTTTTGTACAAGATGGTGCAACAAACACTGTAGAGTTCAATCTTGTAATTTTTTTCTTCCCCAATCCCACAGAATGATCCTGTTCGGAAGCAGAAAGCTTTAGAGTTCTTGGTACGTATATAGAATAAGAATGTGGTAAGTCTGAACAGTTGCGGAGTTTCACTTGTGTGAAGCAGTGAATATTGTGAAGGAGCCGTTGATTAGTGCTCAAACTCATCTGACCACAACATTAATTTCTAAGGTACATTTTCGTGGACTTTGCTCTTTGAAAAGGTAGTGAAGCTGTAGCTTAACGTTGGCTGAGAACAGCATGCCGGATTAAATCTGAGCTCTCCCTCTGTTCCCTCTTCCCTTTGCTGAGGAGCCACGCTGACAATCAGCATTAGCAGTGCTGATGTTGCTCACGTGCTGTTGGCTGCCCGTATCTACCTCCTAGGGTTGGTGATATGCTGAAGGACCCGAGCCAGCCGGTTCTTGCTGCCTGTGGTACTGTGGCTAGTGCTGCTGCAGCAGAACTGGACAGCCACGTGAAACTGGATTATACTAGAGCACAGTTGTTGTTGGGGTGGAGAAGTTTTATCTGTTCAGTTGCTGTTGTCAGTGGCATAATAAACCTTGCTTTGCCTTTTAGGTTTATGTTGTGGAAATATCTGACCATGTGTCTTTGCCTTTTTATTCCATGAAAGTCGTCTTCTCTTGAATACTGTACCTAAGGCAATTGCAAGATTTCATTTCGAGTCTGAATTGCTTGTTTCTGCTCTGAAATCACAAGTAGACTGTTGTGAGATGTGTGCTTCACTACTGTCTGAAGAGCGTTTTTTCTCTTTCAGCCTTTTTTTTTTTTATCTTTTAGTCTATGGTTACTTATGACTTTAGGAAGAGGTATAGAAAAAACAATGTAGGGATAATCAGTAAACTACCAAAAATGCTTGGTATACAGTTACTGGCTTATGTCTAATGGAGAGGTATCACATCTATTCCTTGTGGCATAAGACTACCTATGTTCTTGTAACTTTCTGTAATCAATTATCAAAACGTACAACTTCATATACTTACTAATCCTTCTGACTGAACATTAAAAACACAGGTAAACATAGCTGTTCTGTGCTTTATATAGTTATATCAATATATTTTGATATCTTTGGCTCCCAAAATTATACATAGGAAAATCATAGTAAAAACTTTCATCTTACTATTACTAAAATGAGGGAATCAAAGGCATTTGATGAAGCTGCTGAAGTTTACTTTTTATTCAGTTTTCTACACAGACACCGTAAATTTAGGACTTGTGCCCTTCTCCATCTGCCACGGAATGTTCATGACTGATAGTATGGGATTGCCACAGAATCAAGGATGATGTCTTACCTCTTACCAGGCCATAATTATGTTCGCAATTTTATTTTTTCATGTATGTGTGTGTATGGATGTATACGTGTATGTGTTATATATAAACTAATAGTATAACCTTGGTTACACCAAAATCAAAGTATAGCTGGTCTGTTTGTGTAGGTGACCCTTTGGCATCCTAATGAGCTAGCAATTCTTACCACGTTTTTCAACAGGAGACTTTTCACATCACCTCAGACTCAGAAGCAACACTCGTTGTTCACATTACACAGGAACTTACGGAAGCTTTAAAGTCATTTTGTGAAAAGAAAGCAGCAGTAAGTAAATAAATCTTGACCAGAGTTGTAGTGATTTTACCACTGGGAGGAAAGAAGTGGTTGAACTAGTTATGTTAACGACCTGCTAAAGTGGAACAGTTCAGACATAGGTCAAAACCCCTTAAATTTACTTAAATTATTATGCACTTAAAATATTTCTACAGTTTTGAAGTACCAAATACATTAATTGCTTTGCACATTTCTGTTAGTTCTTCATCACCTTCCATCTATTTTGTTTTATTTTTGCACATGTTTCCCCCTCTGTTTTGTGCTCCATTTTGCTTTATGATGTCTGTCATCCTTCCATTGCATGTGGTCCCTCACTTGATAGCTTTTCTACTAAGGTTGATCAGGCTTTTATCTATTACCCGAAAGTGTTGCTTCTTGCTTCTGTGGGCATCTGTATTTACTGGTGAGCTGCAGCTCTTGTCCCATTTGAGAGTTTTAATCTCTTAGGACTGAATAAGGTAGGCAAGATGTTCCTGCTGTTTCTGTTGGCCCTTGAAAGCCTTCACAGCTTCTTTGCATAAAAACTGAATACCTGTAGAAAAAGAGGGTCAGAAGACTGACCAGAATCTGGCAGCTACTAGTTCATAAAATTCAGCATGTGTTTTTCTGAAAGATATTTCAGAGTGGTTTCTTAGGCATTAACATGTATCAGCTGAGCTATGGGCACTGTCTTTGAGCACTTGTGGCATATGCCACTACCTTTTTGACAGCTACACTCTCAAATTGTCATGCTCACCAAAGCCTACTAATAGAGCAGGAGTCAGCTGACTTGTTAGATGACATCAGCTTGAAGCTTAGCTTTTCTGACTTCCTGCTAGGGAATTAGTAGTTTGAAGGTGATTCTTTACTTTTCTTTTTGCTGTTCCTATCATGATATTTGCTGAAAAATACAGAATGCTTCTGGACAAGTTTAAAGACTGAACTCTTTTGAAAACAATAAAGGAAGCATGCAAGTGCCCAGTCTGGATTCTCTTGAAATCATTTAAAACCTGATGAATTATGCTGGAACTGAAAATAGGAGAGGGCTTTGAAAAAGATTCACAAAAAGGAAGGGGCTGGAGGCTGGCTGAAAGCAAGCTGAATTAACAGTGGCTGACACGTGAGCTCTGCAGTATTTTGGTTCTTGTATTTCCTATTTATGCCATATTCTGATATGTGAATAAACTGCAGGTCTCATGAGGTAGTTAAAATTGTTGTTTTTTAATGTCAGGCAGTAGCTGAGCCTTCCATTCTGCATTCCCCAGCTAGAGACAGGAGTTGCATATATACCAGTTTTATATTTTAGCCAGGTGATGTTGAAGGTTGTGGGGCAGTATAGAAATTTGAACCAGGTGATATTGTCATTGCCCCCAGGCACCTCATTCTCTTCTCCAGAGACACACCTCTTAAAAAAAACAATTTTTAAAATTTTAATTCAGTGTGTTAATAGTGAACAGAGCAAAACGTCCTTCGTATGGAGTTTGCTGTCACCTAAAACTGTACTCTACTAACTTTTTATGGGGAAATTGCTTTTTTTTTGGTTTGAATGCTCAAGATTTTAGTTTAAAAACAGACATTCTGACCTTGTGTTTTATATAGGTTAATTATACCAACAGTCTGAGGCCACTGATGTCAATATCTCAAGATGAATTTCCAGCAAGAAAAAGCATCCCAAAACTGTATAAGCCATATGGAAAATCCAAAGGTAATGTAGGCACGTTGTTCGACTACCTTAAGTCTGTTCTTAACACTGTGTAAATTGCAAAAATTTGCTTTTATGGCCAGTCATAGCACTTCTTTACTAGAGAACCGTGTGCCCTTTCCTCTGAGACAGTTCAGGGTACCTTTTTCTAAAGCCTTCATGACTTGAACCTTGACTAAGAACGCTCTGTCTCATTGCATAGTATTACAGAAACAGAGGTTACTGGAAACCCAAGCAGTAACATCTGCCTGCCCTCAGTGTGAAGGCTGGTGTGTCAAAGCATCTTCAAAGAGGTAGTTGCCATTCTTACATTACATTGAGTGAACACCTCTGTCAGGGATGCAGTGAAAGAGATTTTTAGCTTGTTTCTTTAGGCTGCTGGCCTGCTAAGTAGTTGCCTCTCTCTGTTTCCCACAAATCTTAGGGTGAAAAGAAACTCAATAAAAAAGGACATGAGGGTGAGCCGCTAAAGTAGAGCTTTGGCAAATTGTTGGTTGACTGTATCTCTAGAGGATTTACAGGCTGTAACTTTTGTAAATCTTTTCTATTTGTTTTTCCTCTAAACTGCAGAACTGATAGATTTAATAAGAAAACGAGCACTGAAAGGAAATAATGAGATTTTAGCTAACCCATTTTATTTCATACCCACAGTGCACACATGCTGCCATCAAAAGTGTTAACTTCTTGAGACATGCTAACTTCAATATTTATAATTGTTCTTATATACAGTTAGTGTATCCTGGTCTCTGTGAGCTCTTCTAGGTACATCTTACCTGAGAGGCCTTCAAATGGTAATTCCAGTGGTTGATTTTTAAGATGCTTTGGCAGTAAAGCAAAGTATAGTTGAATTCATATGATTTATTAGTTAAAGTGATTAATTGGATTAAATCAGTTGTTCCCCTTCTATTCTTTAATTTTATTTAACCTTGCAAACACAGTCAAAAAAGGCTGATCTTTGCTAACCCAGTGAATAGTCAGACCAAAAGGAACTTAAAATGAATTAAGTTTCTTTTGCAAACAATTGCCCCACTTGTATTTAATGAATTAGAAGAAAAATGAAAACAAACCAAAAAAAAGGTACCTAAACTATTCTGATTACATCCAGTCTCATGCCATATGGGTTGATGTGAAAATTATTCAGAAGAGCATGCCAGTGAAAACCTTGTCTAACCTATTTGACACGAGGATTTGGGGTGAAAAGATGCAAGGACTCAGATAAGACATAAAGGCAGGAAATGTGAGAAGAACCCTTCATAAAACCTCTGAATAGTTGTGTTTTCAGTTGGTATTTTAATATTTTACCAACTTATAGTGCCCTTTTAAAATTATTTATTAATTTATTTATTTATTTAGGAAATTCTAACTGGAATCAAGGTTCTTCATCTCAGTATGAACAGTGTGCTGCAGATGATTCTTTTGCTCCTGATAACTCACGCAATTACCAAAGTGATGAGGGATCATCTTCCTATGGACTAAGACCTAGTGACTTTGCGATGATGTCTGCACTCAGGGACTCTTTCGCTCTTCAGACTGGATGTCCTGCCAGTGGGATCAGTGAATGGCTGAGGCAGTTCAGCCGATCTGCTGCTGGCAGTAATTCAGCCCGTGGGGCCTCTTCATATGAGACAAATTCGGTGAGCGAGTACTCAGCAGAATATATGTCCAAAGATGTGCGAGGAAGTAAGCTCCCTGACAACAGACTGTCGTATGGCGAGGAAGGTACAAATTGGAGGAACCAACAAACATGTACAAAAGCAAGGAGCGTAAGTGATCAAGGATTACCCTATCCCAATCCTTCATATCCTTCATCTGGAAGATACTCAACAAACTATCCTTCGCAAAGCTATTCCTCTTACAGGAGTGATGGGTCTGTGAATTCTTGTACATCTTCTGCACATTCTGCTTCTTCAGGAAGAGGTGGCTCCAGGTGGAACCAGGACACCAGGTGGAACCAGGACCTCAGGTGGAACCAGGACTCCAGGTGGAACCAGGACTCCAGGTGGAACCAGGACTCCAGGTGGAACCAAGACTCCAGGTGGAACCAGGACCTCAGGTGGAACCAGGACCTCAGGTGGAACCAGGACCTCAGGTGGAACCAGGACTCCAGGTGGAACCAGGATTCCAGGTGGAACCAGGATTCCAGGTGGAATGAGGACTCCAGGTGGAATAAGGACACCAGGTGGAATGAGGACTCCAGGTGGAATCAGGACACCAGGTGGAACCAGGACTCTAGCTGGAACCAGGAAACTAGGTGTCAAGAATATAGGCATCAGAAGTCAGGCTACAGAAGTGATTGGGGTTCACGTCACCATCCCTTCTCTGGCGGTGGTTCATACAGAGATAACCAACAGTTCAGAGGCTCAGATACGACGTTTGATGAAGACGCTGTTGGTCTTGCTCCTAATGCTTTGAACAGACTAGGAGGAAAGGATATACCTGCAATGACCAGGATGCTCAAGCAGTTGGCTCCGTATTATCCAGCCCTTCAAAGTAAGGTTGTCGTTAGTTCTCGTAAAATGAGCTACATCAACATACTTGCTTAAAATAAATGTAAGATTGTGCTCTGCAGAGATAGTATGCTTAGTTCAGAGGAGTAGAGTCCATTCTGATCAGCGCCTGTATCAGATGAAGAATAGCAGTAATTGCCTCTCTGAGGAGGCTTTGCCACTTGGCATTTAAATAGAGCTGTAAGTCAGAGGAAACAATTGATAGCACAGAAATTTCCTGAACTGAAATGTTTGTTCTGGGCCATCTTGCCTCTTATATCATGATGGGAGTTTGTACTGCTGGGGTGGCGAAGGTGGGGAGGGGATGTATTGGCATAAAGAAAGAAGTATTGGAATGCATGCAGAACCAAACTGGGGTGGCATTGTAACAGATGAAAGTATTCAAAATGGATCAAACACCTTGGAACAGCAAGCCAGAAATGGTATCAAAGAGCTGGTTTCTTACATGAAAATGTAGCTCTTCCCAGCATTGCAAAAATACTCCTTAACGTTCAAAAGGGTGATACGCTGTTCAAAGTAGAGGATTCTGCTTTGGAAATAGATTGTAAAACATTTAAAGGCAGTTGGGTAGATAGCTATCAGTGGGGGTGAGTTTGGACAGATGTGAACTATGCGCATGGTACTACAGCTAGGAACGTTAGTGAATAGTGATGTTTTCATCTCAACATTCTCTGTGCCCTATAATGTGAAATAACATGAAAAAGAAGTAACTTCACATTCTTTTATCTCCCCTTTCTAGAAATAAATATTCAGACGTTAGCCAATGTGCTAGTAGAAACTAGAGGAAAAGATTAAGGAGCGACAACAGCTGAACTGGAAACGTGATCAGATTCAAGCATCTTCATCTCTTGGCTTTCAGGAAAGAGACTGCATTTGATTGTGTGACTGGTTTTGGAAGGGGAAAGGGAGGTAGAGTTCAACGTTTTAACGTGGTAAATATAGCTGGAACACAAACTTGCACATAAAGGAGGTGAACACTATTTTGTTTAGGCTTTTTTAAAGTATTTGTTATATCTTAGTATATTGCAGAAAAATCTTTTGTTATTTTTTGAAAATATGTTAATGTTACTCTGTCAGGAAAAAGCTAATCACCCTTCTAACATCCTTTCCCACTCAGAAAAAAGAAAGGTTTGCTTTTATGTTAACTTTTTAGGAAGAATGTTCACTGAAAATACAGGTCTGTTACATGAAAATACAGGTGTACTTTCCTTCAAACAAATTTAAGGTCAATTAATTTAAGGCTTTATAATTTGGATATTTTTTAGAAATTGTTACACTACATTTCTGTTTAGAATAACAAAAGGTGAGTGTCGCAGCAAAGGTATTCTCTGGCTTAATGCCATGCTGTATGAGGAAAATGTAATCGGTTCTAGGGGATGGTTATGTAACGGGGCATTTTACCTGCTTTTGTTTTTGCTGAATGGAACGAGACATGCAAGATAGGCAGGCTTTTTTATCCTGTTCAGAATGAAACTGTTGCAAATTGACTTAGAAACTATTTGTTGAATTGATCCATACTAAAGGAGAAAATTCTTCATTCTTCCTTATTGACAACAACATATTAAGAAGTAGTAGAACCTGTAAGGCAGTTAGTTAAAATAATAGGGAAAATTACAAAATTAATCAAAATGACATACTAACTGAGAAATAATCACCAGTTGGCCAGACTTATGTTTTCTTCTCCCTGCACTTTTGAGCTGTAAGTTCATGAACTCCCAGCTTTAGATGTCTGCTTTATATAATCGAATAGAGTGTACGTGGGGTTTACTCCCCAACATCTGTTTTCCTTTTCACTGCTGTGTTATGGACTATGATTTTTCTTCTCACCTTCACCTGGAATATTTCTCTGTCCCTGCAACATTAAATACCTGTGCTGAAGTAGGGTTTGTCTTCATGAGCTGCCATATTACTGCATGCACAAAAAGTAACTTTGGAACTTGACATGTAAATTTGAACACAAAGGCAACAAAGCAGTTGATTATAGAGCATATAAATTTGATTCTCTAAAATTCTCCTCCTACAGTTGTTTCAGTTGCGCATCAGAAAAGATCCACTTTCATTATTTGTTTCTGTACACTGCTTCCTTTCCTCCAGAAAGTGTAGTGCAACTAAATATCTGAAACTGTAGAAAAACTCTGCAAATTAACGTTACGACCTTTTCAGCTGGGGTCTTTGTAGAGAGGTCGTTTTTCTCCATTTCTGACTCCCTTTGGGATATTCCAGTGCCTTACAGTAGCTGGATGGTCTCTTCCCAACTTGGATGCTCTTTCCTCCTCCACATTCCCTTATTTTTTGTTCTGGGGAACAGTTCCTGTTCCTGCTCATTGCACAGGGTCCTGCTTTGGGGAAACAGTTCCTGCATTTTGAAATGAATTTGGAATAGTAAGCAAGCTAAGAAATGCCTTTCATCATTGAGGTACTAAAGGCTTCCTGAACTGTAGATGAGCATGTAGTCTTGTAAATGCTCCTTGCTTCACTGCTTGTCTTCAGTTTTTACCAAAATCAGTGAACTTCCTGATGTGTCTCTGTTGGTTCTTTTACACAGGCACTAGCATCTAGGGATTTTTCTGAACTGATGGTATCCTGTAGTTTGCACTCCAAGCCTGTCTTACCCCTTACGTGCAACTGCTCCCAGTGCTTCCAGCCGTGTATTCTTTACAGTTTCCTTCAATCACTTGGCTAAGCCAGTTTCAGCTTCATCGCTGCTTTCTCCTTAATTTTCTTTTTACCTTTCTTCTTTCCAAAGACCTCCTAGCTTTGAAAATTAAGAGCTGCCGTGTACAGTGTCTGTACTGATACTGCCCTGGGCTCTGCCACTTGGCACTCCCAAATTTGTTGTCTCCACAGTTGATTTCAGAGGCTTTTTTCCCTGTATTCTATACCAGCAAACAGGTGTAGCTGACTTGTGCCAAACAAGCAGTATCTTTATTATGACAGGAACACATTCCTCTGTGGAGTTCAATTTCCTAGTAGTCGAGTGAAGTGCAAGAAGAAACAGACAGGCATCTTCAGGATGCAGTTCTGCAAAGGGGTCGTTTGCCCTTGTGACAGGAGTAATGAAGGTTGGTTTATTTTTTCAGGGCTGTGTAGAACTGCCGTACTGGGCATCATTGCTTTGTTTGGAGGGTTTCTGTGGCACCTTCTCTCCCTCTGTAGGGACAGGTATTTACAGCTCGAAGTGTTTTCTTTTGCAGGGTCTCTCTTTCAGTCATTGCCGATGGAGGCATCCATCCTGGGAATGTGCCTGTTTCACTTCTTTCTGTCTAGCCAGCATCTCGTCCTACAAACTTGTCTTCTGAAAGATCGTGACTTTGGGTTCTGGCTGTCTTGTTTTCACTTAGTTCAACCCTGCCATTTTTAAAGGAGGATTCAGCTGAGAGCAGGAAAAAGAAAGCATAAATCCAGGCTGCTGACCTTTTGGCACGTGACCAGCAGTGTCCACAAGAAGAGGACTTCATGGAGGGGAAAAAAAAACCACAAAAGTGTCTTGGGAGTTCTGCCATCCTACCAGTTACTACAGTAGGATTGCCTAAGCTGAGCCCGCCTGCTGTTTCACTTTTCCTGCATTGGCCAATTTCCTTGAGTCAGCTTCTGGCTACTCATGCCTGAGAAACCTCTCCGCCTTCTCTTGCTCCCGTGCAGTACGGGACTGGCGCAGAATCAGTCCTCTGCCTGTGCCTGTTTCTCCAGGCTCTGGTCCTTCAGGGCCTCAGAAACCATCTTCACAAGGTAGGCACTGATGGTCTGCAGAGCACCGTCCCGTCAAGTGCTCGCCATCCTTCAGTGCAGCATTCATACAGCGGCACCACAGGCTGTGGGACCGAGGTAAGATTTTTGACGCTGCACCAGAGCCCTTTGAACTGATTTTGCTTTTCCTTAAAAGGCCACTGATAAACAGCCAGGATAGAACAGGCTTTGAGGGACCTCTGGTCTACTTTCAGCCGGTTGCTTGGTCTGTGGTGTACTTGCTTTCACACCTTCAGAAGCATCTGTGTTTCCCACTGAGCCGAGAGCCATCCCAGTCCAGAGTCACTGGTAATTTTCCACACCAGCACGGCTCCCTCAGAAAGTGCTGGCAGCTCCAGTGGTTCTACAGCAATTGCAGTTCTGTGTGATGACATTGGCTGGAAAAAAAAAAAAAGCTGCGTTCTTCACGGGCCACAACCTGGGTAATTTCTCTGCTACCAGCTTTAGTTCTGGTTTTGTTAGCTTGGACCTATTCTTGATTCCAGATTTACTGGACTTCATTTGGTCAGACGTATGATCCAAAGGGACAAGTTCCTTACTGGGAAAGGAGCGAGGAAGCTCTTTCTTTTTAGTGGGGCCTCTTAATGGGAAAGCTCTTTTGAGTCCAGAAATACGGAGCTCATTTCTTTCTTATTCCCTCAGGATTTTATATTCTCATTTCTTTCTTATTCCCTTCAGGAATACATGCAGTACGTACACACATAGCATTCGGGGGAGGTAAGGCCCAAGCAGTATCTGTTGGAAAGCTTTCTCCCTTGTCTCCTTAACAAGAAGTTAGCTGCAGTTTATCGTAGGCTTTTGAAGCGGTCGCAGATACATTTGCCATCGTTCCTGTCCCCCCACCTCACCCAGCACCTCCCAGACGCAATCCATCGCCCTTGGGAGGCCAAACACCCCTCTGGGTGCCCCGAGTGCTTTGCCCTGACCCCCTGTCACTCCCTACAGATTTCACAACATAAAGGTGTTTAGGAAGTGTTACCAACGTGTCACCAGGGGCTGCCGTTAACCTTTGTAACCCGTCCTGACGAGTAACAGCCACAGGTAAGCTTTAATTGCTTTGGGTAGTGCAGGTGTACGATTGTCTTAGGGTACTCCGAGAGCTTAGTAACTTCTCTTTGCTTCCTCCACGTTGCTTCTTCAAAGTTACTGCAGGAGCTGGTGCGTGACAGGAACCTAATTACTAATTTTTGCTTCAGTTTTCCATCTGCAAATGGTGAGATAGATTGAGGGTGAGGTTTTGAGGATGCTCAAGGCCACTTCAAAATGAGTGCTTCACCACAAAAAGGAGGATTATTTGTGGTAAACGAGCACACTAAGCAGAGGGAACTATATCCAGAGGAACCAGAGGTTTTTTTGTAGGGAACATTATGGGGAAGATGCAGTATTAGGACAAAGATGAGAAGCAGTTCTGTTGGAAGATGCCCCAAGGATACCCTGAAAGAAAGGGGCAGCTAGAAAGCAAAAATACAAAGCAAAGCAAAGCGGCCATCCCCGTTAAGTGGCAGGGACCCCCGAGCCACGGAAAACTGGAATACAGAAACACAACCCCCACCATCCCCTTAAAAAATTGTACAAAGGTGAAGTAGGCTATGTAAGTTGGTCTAACATTTTACTTAACCTTAAATTCTGTATTAAAAATTAATACATTAACCTCTTAGAAAAGTAAGGCACATGCAAAACATGTTGTGCAACTTCTGAGTTTCGACTCTCTGACAAACTAACAAGCATTATTTTAATTTGGCATTTCTATAGAGTCATTTTTTCCCCATGCAGGATATGTGGAAGAAAGTTAAGTTTGACATTGCACCAGTTAAATCTAGGCTCTGTGCTTTCTGTACTACAGTGAGCATGAGGTGGTCGGATCTTACGGTAATACAAAACGAAAACCAACTCAAGTACAGATTCTGAAGGTGATGACGAACGTACAAAATTTAAGAATGTGAAATTATATCCATTATAATACATCGATAATCTGATTCAGTACATGATGATTTGGCAACTCCAGTCTGTACAATGCCAGGGCAGGATTCCAAGTTGTCAATGTCATACGATGCTGAAGACCATAGACAGGTACTGCTCATAGGACACCTGAATCCAGCCGTCCTGATCAGTATCGTAACGTCGGAATACATCAGTCAGCCGCTAAAAAAGGGGGAGACAACACACGTTTTGGTACACAGAGTAAAATCAAACTGCCAGATATTCTGCTTGCCCCTGAGGTTTCTCTAGCTGTACGAATGCTTCCTGCCCATGCCCTCTGAAGACGCTGTACAGTGTCATGTGCTAGAGGTAGCTCTTTGCTGCATCTTGTGCTCGAGCTGTGCAGCAGACCTGAGTTCATGATGTATCTTACGATACAACACCTACGCCTGTCCAGGCACTTCTTTATAGACCAGACAGCTTTGTATAGCTGGCTCCCGGGGAGGTGGGAACAATCTGGAGACACTCTAATGAGTACCATGTCCATGTCTCATCCTCTGGCCAAATCTGCTCAGTGCACCATCAATATCTCAGTTACCTCAGAACTCCCCCGAGATGAAAAGCAGTGCCAGCAGCAGACCAAAACAACCACCAGCATGGTTGCACTAACACCAGCTGAATGATGGTCAATTTCAAAGCCCTCTTTAGCAGAGTTTAAGTTTATAACAAAGTACAATTTGCTCATATTACAAATTAATATAAAAGCAACTTATGTTTCAGCAGCAGCGTTTGACTTACGGCTACAAATGTAAAGCTGAAAGGAGAAGACCAAAACTGAGGGAAATAATGAAGCTCCTACTTAAAGAGCACTCCCTTCTCTTCATGGTGCATATAGGAAAATAGCTAGGATACCGTTGCAACAACAGCCAGGGTAAGAAGAAAAAAAAAATCCCTCTAACTAGCCTGCTAAAATTCAGCTTGTCCACTTTTCCCCAAAGTCTTACATGTGTTTCCGAAAAGTCAGAGATTCTTAGAGAAACCTTAAGCATCAGTGCTTAAGGGCTTGTAATTTCTCAGGGTGAGAAGTAATTCAGTGATTTATTTCTAAACAGAAGGATGTACCTGTAAAACAGCAGTTCCCTCTCTCTATAAATTCACATACACACTCCTACTATTGGAATTTTTGTTGTTGTTTTGTTTTGAATGTCTTTTACTACCACTGCCCCTGCAGAAACAGCAGTGACAAAAGACCAGGTAATTCAGCTATTAGGTCAAAATCTTTTTAATCAGAGCCTTAAACAGAGATGCAGAAGTCCTTGCAATTCAGATTCTGAGAACTTTATTTTGGCGTACACTCAAGAGGGCAACATGGGACATGACACACTCCAGTTTTAACACACCCAAGATTCTTAAAAAAGTGTGTGTGTATTAAAGCTAATGAAAATTGTGTTTAATGTTTTCCTTTTAAAAGCACCGAGACCATTTTACATTTTTTCACTCCATAAAAACATTTAAGAGGTCAAAAAAATGGTTTGGGGCTTACTTACATGTGATGCAAACGGATAACAAGCGAAGGCCAGTAAATTAAGGTGTTTCTAGCACCTCTTGTATACTTCAAACGGATGGTTATTTATAAGCAAGTTCTAGACTGAATATATTAAAGGGAACCACAGAAGTTTAAGAAAAGGTGTGTGTTTTTTTTTCCAGTTGACATCAAAAGTACATCTCCTTTCTTACCTGTAAAACAACACAGCACTGAATAAAGTCATCGAAAGCAACTTGGCCTCTCCCTTGTCTGTCAAACTTCCGAATAAGGATATCGTAGAATTGATCAGACAGGCGGTAACCTAGGAAGAGAGAAATCCTTTAAAATGCTTCAATTACCACGGCCTTTCTAGGAAAAGAGCCAGCTGGTTCAGCGGGCATCTGAATATCTGTACTGCACAACACAGGTGTTCAGCCGAAGTGCATGCAGTAAGAACCGTGCTCAACAACAACTACACACAGTCACAGTAAACAGAACGGTGGATTAAAGTGACTTAACGCTTTACTGACAGAACAAACGTTTCACACTCATGTACTGATGCATGCATTTCATTTCGTCCTTAAAAGGAAACATAAATTTTAAAACAAACAAACAAAAAAACCTGCTTCTGGCACAAATATCTTTAAAATTTACCTTCATCTACTGCATTTCACCCATGTCATTTTTGTTTTCAGTCACCTTTGTCAGAGCAGGGCAGCCCTGACAATAAGCTCGTTTGATGACATAACCCGGTCATAGAAAGTGTAATTACAAATGAATTACCAAAACCTGTTAGTGCTTGCTTTAGCTCATTTTTGTCAATCATTCCAGAATTGTCTCTATCATACGTTCGAAAGACATTCTGCCAGTCTGTGATGTACTTCCAGACTCCCGTGAATTCATTGAAGTTCACGCCACCTTTGTTTTCTCTGTCAAACATCCCTGAAATAGAAAGAAGAAACCCATGTAAAACCTCAGTTCTTCTAACACTCGGTAAGAGCTACTCGTATTTTAAGAAGGAAGTGCCAGTGCTTTGGGAAGTACTGAAAACAGGTAAGAAATTGCTAAAATACAAGTAATGATTCTATGATTCTAATATTTTGGAAAATTCTGCCAAAAAAAGCAAAAAGTTGTCCATCGAAGGAGGAAAGGATAAAGCAAGATAAAAGAGGATCAGAGTGAATCACAGAGTATTTATTTTTCCTGTGTTTTCCTTTCCAGTCTGAAAGTATTTAGGGCGTGATTTGTAATCCAGTGACAAAAAGAAAGGGGTTTGCTCTTTTCTAAGGACTCACAAAAAGCTCGACAGTATCAGCTGACTGCCCAAAGCCTTGGAATATCCCTCAGCATTTAACTTAGCAATACTGTTACCTTCATACAAGTAGCACCTTGCAGAGCCAGGGGCTTCTGGCCGCTGCTGAGCAACTTTTAAAAACAGAGTAAAAACCTTACGCCTTGGGCTTACGAACTGTACAACAGAAAATTGGGTTTGTGCCTGAATTTTTTCCTTTCCTGAATTTTTCCCTTTTCTTCCCTATTACTGGCAGTTGGTTTAGGACTATAAAAAAATCAACGTTGTACAGCCCGCTTGGGCTTTTCAGAGGAGAACACGGCATTAAATTGCAAACTAGCAAAAACAAATTACAAAGACAAAGCTGTGTGATGTCTCTAAAATATTTAAGCTGACGCTTTCCCCAGTAACAGTTGAGTAACATCTGAGTAACATTTTCTCAGGCTACTTTGGCAAGTGTGTGTACGTGTACACAAAGGGCATTCGTTTATTATTCAAAAGGGGCAGTATTGCAATTTATCTTAAAACTACTGGGCTGTCTGGACAAAAAAAAAAGGTGACAACTTAATACCATCTTACAATCAAAGACCAGCTTCTTAACCGGTTCAAGAAGCCTTTAAGCATGCTTTTAATATTACAGCAGAAACACACATTGAGCAGGTGCTCTGATACTTGTACAATTTCCCTGAAACAACTCAAGAGTGACGGCTTTCTCGCTCGTCTGAACAGACCAAACCCCAACAGCATCCCGTCTGCTTGGCGTCGCGCAACCATACTCACCGAGGATTGACCTGACTGTGGCGGGGTTAAATGGAGTCCACGTGCCTGAAACAGAAAGAATTCACTCAGTTCCTCGAGACTTAAGTAACACTCAAAAAATGCAACCGACCAACGAGCAAACAAAAAAGAAGAAATACAAATAATAAGAAGAAATGTAAGAAATTCTGTAAGAAATATAAATAGTGGACTCAGAGCTAAATGACATGGGGCTAGTACATTACAACAGAGCCACTGTGAGGTAGTTGTGTTTATTTTCTTATTTTACAGATGGGTTCTGTAAAAAACAGGTTGTTAACATCGCAGGGCCATACAGTGCAGCTGTGTGGAGAGACCTGGCTGCTTTGCTGGAGCAAGAGGCCGGGGAGTAGGTGCTTACACCAGCCCTGAACTCCTCCTGCCGGAGGAGGAACTATCAGCGTCAATCTGCAGAGGCAGCAGCAGGCAGAACAACTCTTCCTCAGCCAGGCCATACGACCATTTCCACATAAACAGAAACGGAAGCAGAGGAGATTAAAAATGGCTCTGAAAATGGTCGAGCAAGCAGTATTTTAGAGAACAACGATTCCCTTGATTTTTGTCAGGAGATATGTAAGTCTAAAATTATTAATTATTAACAGGGTGCCAGCATTTAATTCTGAATAGAACAGCGGAAAAAGTAAAAACACTGTTTGAAAGTTAATTTATTTTATGCTGAAATTTTCAAAGAGACTAACGCAGATTCCATACAGGGAAACCCCAGAAACTCCAGTCAGTGCTGAAGAGCTGTACGGATTTTGGCTTGTTCCAATAGATAGTGAAAGACCATTTCCTCCCACTCCCCTGACACCGTCATTAACAAGTCAGCACAGGAAAAAAAAATAAACAGCCAAGGGAGCACAGGACTTTATCGTGCAAACAACTACACGAAGTGCTCATCAGTCCCTCCCTGATACACGTACTGCCATTTGCATAAACCTGACGTGTTGAAAAGCTGAGCGTGGAGCACGGGGGGGAACTTCGGTGTGCAGTGAGAACTGCGCGCTCCTCTCTGATGGTGCAGGAACACCTCACGTTCTTTTAGCCCCTGGCAGACTGCAGGACAGCCACACACAGCCACCCGCTAGAGGACACATTTGGGAAAGGCTGCAGTGAATCGTTGGTGACTTGAGCGCACAAGATGTAACGCCTCTGGGAGTGAAGGAGGCTAGCAGCTGGATAAACGTTTCGTTTAACAGCGAGTTCATTGGGTGGGGATGTGTCAAATCTGCAAAGCCTGGAAACCTCTAACCTGCACCACAAACAAGGGACGAGTTCAGTTAGCCATCGCTGTCTGTCGCCCTTGAATTTGATCAGATGAGAAGATATTTAAACTATATAAAATTTGCAATGCCAGGTGAAGCCAGGCATTTTGTACAACCCTAGAGTTTTATGTGAAAACAGCAGCTTAACCCAGTTAGCTCGGCTGCTGCTGAAGTATTTGTTCAAAACAGCATTTTAGTTATGAATCAGGTGCAGCAGCTACAGCATATTGCTTTTAATTTACCAGGTATATTACCAAACAGAAATATTCTAGTAAATCTAAATTAGTTACGAGACTGTGTTTTTACCAAATCGGGCCATCCCCGTTTATTTCGGTCAGGTGATTGCTGACAAAAGGAGCCTCTCAGCCTGCGGCCCTGCAGTCAGCTCACACCACCAGCTTAAGCCCTCCTCAGCCACGCTACGCCGGAAGGATGAAGGGTTTAAACCTCAGGAGAGGGGGAACTCGATACAAACTCAAAGGTGCACAGCTTCAAAACGCTCTTTTTCAGATTACTGAGTGGGAGAAAAAAGCCCAAAGCAACACCCAACCGCTCTGAGTCACCAGAGGGAAAAAAAAAAAAAAGACTATTGGAAAAAATTATCCTGTCTGTATTTTGCTTCCCTGAGTTATCTGACCACGCCCGAGTTCCTATTCCAGCGTTACGGAACAGAACTGACAGACACCACAGAAGTGTTAATACCAGGTTCGGAGTGCATCTTTCTACTAGGAAATAAATAATAATAAAAAATCATTAAAAAAAAATTACCATCTTCACTTCCCGCACCTTACTGACTGAAAAGATTCTGTGTGTGGTAAAAAGGCTGTGAACATCTGATCTTTGCCCAGGTTACATACACCGACCCTGGTCAAAAAGGAAAGGCTCAGTAGCGATCAGCGAGGAATAAAAGTCACGGTGTGTATTTATGCTTTCTAGGAAACAGAGCTGGAAAAAATAAAGGGATGCACATGCGTTTAATCCCCAGCATGCAAATCAGTAATGTTTACAACAGGTATTGCGTTTGTAATGCATTATTAATGTGCATCAAACACAGAAAATTTCCGTTGAAATCCAAAAAGCAGGACCAGTATGCTCAGTAACAATTAATAAAATAAAATCAGGAGTATTGTCCACTTCCTTCCTCCCCTTCGGCCTTTTGCTGTCGATTAAATGCTACTAATCGGCATTAGGAATGTTCCCCCCCAGTCAAAAAACAATTCTGGCATCAAGTAAGCAGTCTCACACGAAATTTAGCATTAAGTTGACAGCGAACTACCTCAGTGCTCGTCTACAGACTCACCGTTGGACAATGCCTGCTGGAGTTCAGTATCGGATATTATTCCACTCCTATCTTTATCAACCCTGGAGGCAGGAAAAAAAAAAAAGAGCGGCAAACTTTAAATGGCTGAAATTAACAGATTTCAGTTACAGAAGACCTCAACGTTCTGGTTCTTAATCACCAAATAAAATGCAATTAGTGACTTTTATGAAAAGATTAATCTTATTTGGTAAACCATTCATGGTTATTGCAAATTAAACACGCCCCGCAGACTGATGGGCCATTCTGGAACACGACACAAGGTACAGAGAAAACTGCAAAACCTACTTAAGAGCGAAGAGAGACACAAAAACACACCTTGACAGCAGAACAGGTCGGGCACGGCCCACAGAAGAAAGTTGGTTTTGCCCCTGGTTTGGCACCCAGCATTCTCTCAGTGAGGTGCTGGCCCCTGACGTAACCCACGCAAAATACTGGAAAGAATCTACTGCAAGCCCTGACCCCTGTCCGGGGTTCGAAGTACAAAAAAGCGCCGAGAGGTGCCAGCTTCCCTGGAGCCTTCACATCTATTGCCTTAGAGAACGGCGTTCTGTCCCCGAGTGAATAAGGCAGGCAGCTCCTGCCCAGTGAAGCACGGGCACACCTTCTGCAGAAGGGTACCTGCAGGCGGTGGCCTCCCGCCATCTCACAGGATGACCTTCGCCCTGCCAGTGACGATTCATTTCCCCTCTGTTTCGACCATTCCCAGGCCTGCCTGGCTGATCCCTCTGCAGAAGCTGTTTTATTCCCGTGGTCCTTGCTGTCTTTTTCTACAGGTTTTCCGTTCTTTCTACTAAACTCCTTCCCCATCTCCAGAACGGCACAAACTACATACAGCATTTGGTGCAGACATAAACTGCATGGACTATAATAACAAAAGATATTCCCTTTTTTATTCACTATTTCTTTTCCAGGTATTCTGTCACTGGATTTACCTTGAATGAGCTGCTACTAAAAGCTAAGCTGACGTTTTCATGAAAACGTGACAATTTGCTGCTTTCACACTGACGGGCACCTAAGCTCCACCACGCTGCTCTTTCGTTTCCCTAGTCAAAAGAACAGAGCGGAGAAACTGTGATGAAAAAAAGCTTAGGGGTTGAGATAAGGAGAGGGAGATCACTCACCTATTACTGTCATGGGCACAATAAACTCAGCATAGGGAGATTAAGCAGTGAGAAACTAAAGCAGTGAGAAACTAAAAGCAAACTAAAACCACCTCCCCCCCCATCCACCTTCTTCTACCTCCTTCCCCCCGAATGGTACGGGGGAACAGGGGCTGCGGTCAGTCCCTGACACTTCGCCGCCGCTCCTTCACGGTCACTCCCTGCCCCTGCTCCACCGGGGGCTCCTCCACGGACTGCAGCGTGGAGATCTGCTCCGTGTGGGACCCATGGGCTGCAGGGGGACAGCCTGCTCCACCAGGGGCCTCTGCACAGGCCGCAGGGGACTTCTGCTCGGGTGCCTGGAGCACCTCTACCCCTCCTGCTGCACTGACCTTGGGGGCTGCAGGGCTGCTTCTCATTTTCTGGCCCCTCTCTCTCTCCCAGCTGCTGTGGTGCAGCAGTTTTTCCCCTTTCTTAAATCTGCTCTCCCAGAGGCCCAACCGGTGTTTCTCAGTGGCTCGGCTCTGGCCAGCAGCAGGTCCCTTTTGGCTCTGATCTGACAAGGGGCAGCTGCTGGGCTGCTCACAGAGGCCGCCCCTGCAGCCCCTCTGCCACCAAACCCTTGCCGTGTAAACCCAGCAGAGTTACAATCTGCTTACGCTGCTCCTGAGCATCATCAGTCGGCTCAGAGCACGTTCACTTTACACACAGAACGACGTGAGCTTGAGGTGGATCCTCCTTACGGCCAGCTGGTGTCTACTCTAGACTCCATCCGAACACGACACGGCAATCGCGACCCCGCCCGGCGGCGGCGATACGATCGGGCCACCCAGCGCTGTGACCCGCCCCCGCCGCGCCCCCACAGGGCCCGCTCCTGCTGCCAGACCCAGGCACCGGGCCCGCAGCGCGCGTGGCTCGGCGCCTGCAGCCGGCCCCCGACACGCACGGGCGGGCCCCCCGAGGCCCCCCCTCCCCACAGCCGCCCCTCGCCCCGCACCCCCGGCCCCGGCCCCGCCCCGGCGCTGTGCCCCCGGCCCTCCCCCTTTCCCCAGCCGCCCCTCACCGCTGGAAGACGCCCCACAGGAAGGAGGCCTCGGGCATGGCGGCCCCCCCGCCGTAGCCCCGCTGCGGACTCCCCGCCGCCATCATGGCCGCCGCCCGGCAGCCGACTGACTGCACGGCGCTTCCGGGGCGGGGCCTCAAGGACCCAGGGCGGCACCGGATTGGGCGAGGCGGCCGAAGCCCCGCCCACGCTGAAGGGCGGGAGGAGCCGCGCGGCGCCCGCCCGTTGCCAGGGCGACGTCGCCGCCAGGGGGCGGGAAGGAGGCGGGGCCCCCCCGAGGGGGGAGCGCGCTGAGGGGCCCGGTGCCGCCATCGCCTCCCCCTCACGGCGGCACCAGCCCCGTTTAAACCTCGAGCAGCAAAGCCTGGAAGTTAACGGGACGCGTTAGCCCCGCAGCGCTGTGGAAATAAAGCCCAGCACGTCCTCTTGCCAGAAAACTAGCCACTGCCAAGTTTATTCACACCTCAAAACAAAACAAACCCCCGACTCTTTAGATCCACCCTAACTCTATGCAGATGTAACGCACACAGAGCAGAAGGGAGCGATGGTTCAATATTTTATTGAAAGGAGGTGCTGTATGTGCTATTTTTAGTGAATCAATGATGAAAGTTTTTGTACCTCAAGTGTCCTTTGTAGCTATTTATTTATTCACCCTATAAGCAAACTCTTCAGTCCTTCTGTCAAGGAACTGATTTCATAATTAAGCTTTTGCAATAAACTATTTTACACCAAAGTAAGTACATACACAAAGTATAACGCGAAAGGAAATTGAGGAAGTTAATATACAACCAAGGCAGTGCCATATAAAGACAGTTCCAAGAGAGAGCTTAGGTGCTGTAAGCAAGGTATGGTGGGATATCCAGCACTAACGCGGTATCTTTATATGGCATTGCAAACATACTTCACAAGAAAAATGTACTTGCTGACAACAAAAACAGCTGAAACAAATGAGTCAGTAAAGAACCCTCTGGTCAATAGAAGCTGCATTCTGCAAACAGTAACATAATCTTTATAATCAGATTTCTGAGAGAAGACTACCTCCCCACATCCAAGTCTCTAGAAAGAAAGATACCCAGCAAGTATCACTGTGGATTGAACTGTACTCAGAAAAGCACTACCACATTTGCCCTCAAATATTTCAAACCCGTTGATCCCAGACCTGTAATGACACCTAAACAGAGTTGTCAATTACTTAAGAAGTTTTGGCACAGTGAGAGTAGGAACTGTAATTTCTTTAAAAATTGGCACATAGTTTGGATTGGGTTGGCTTGGACCTTGATCCAAAGTCTCAATGATAGTCTGCTTCATATCTCTGCTGGCATCTCCCCTCACTGTCAGCAAAGCTGCAATATGGTCATCCCTGACAAAGAAAAAAAGATGAAAGATGGCATTAGCTTTTGCAGAAGTAAGATTTTGTCACAAATATCACAGTTCGCAATCCTTTCAAGTAGTTTCCGTGAAGATTTCTAATACTTGAACAGATCTTTAGTCACCAACAACTGCCTTTTCCAGCTCAATATAAAGCAATATTTTGGCTGCTCTTAGGACTCTGAGATGCATTTTATCCTCACAAAACACAGAATGGAAGTATTCTCATTATTCCTTTGCTGTCCCAATGAGTACTTAAATACACATACCTCCTAGTCCAAGACATGTACATTCTCTATTAGCATTAATTTAAAAAGTGGCTATATTCTAAAATATGAATAACACATATCACACATTGTTTTAAAATTATCCCAAGGTTACAGAGAAACTATGATATTATCCATATATTTTTTATTTTGAAGGCAAAGAGAATTACCTGATATCTGGGTATTTACTGACTAAAGTTGAAACTTCCAAATAGAGCAGTGAAGGATCAGTTAGTTTGATAACCTCTGCAATAGCTTCAATGATATCACAAAGTCCTTCAGTGTCCTCTCCAGATCCCTACAAGATGAAAAGTAACAAACAACAAAATAACTAAAACAAAAGCAACCCCCCAATATCTATAAACAATCATTATTATTTCGTCTGTCAATGATGTTCATTTCTCTAAACAACTGAATTTTCAGGCATTACAAAAAAATATTTACAAATCATCACATTTAGTCTCTTCTGTTTCACTGTTCTTCCTTGTCCAGAGACCTACCCCCAAAATATCAGTTAAAAAAAAAAGCCCCCCTAGTTTTTTAGGCTTTTTCCTTCTCTGCACTCTTTCTACATTTTGATCGTCTGTTGGCCCTAAGGGGTTTCCTCCAGATTCCCACTCCTTCTGTGGTTAAGATTCAGTATTAATTTTAGGCATATCTTTTAAGTTTCTCAGTCCCCTTCTTTGCCCTTTTCTACTTCTCCTGCCCTTTAGATGGGGTCAACATACTTGTCTTGTTGATTCTAAACAAAACACTCTGCATGCTGCTTAGGTAATAATTATCAGTTTGATGTAGTATCTGCCTTTCCTCAGACAGGAAAAACAAGGTCCAATTCTACTTTCTTACCAGACAACTGCTTCGTTCTTTCACTTACTCAGAATTCAGGGTACCCGCCTCTGTGAGGCCATTCAGATATTGCCGCTGCCAAGAGCTGTTTAAACACACCAAAGTCGAAACCGGTGCTCGGGAACTTCAGCAGCAGTCCTGTGTGTGTTCAGAAACTGCGTCCACGCCCTCAGCTGGCACTCTTGGCATTCACTAGTCACCCACATTAGACACACGGAGATCTAACTTTAGCTGTTTTCCCCAAACACTAAATGCCTGTGCTTTAATTCATCAGGTTAACAGCGTTACTCAAAGCAAATACTTACAGCTGCAAGCTTCTTAAACAGAAATCTGAACTGTTCTGCCTCTTTGATCATTTTTTCTGCACCCTCTTTTCTCTCTTCTGCATTCTTGAAAGATATACGTTTTAACATGATTGCTCTGATGTATTCCACAACCACTCTTCGATGGGCCTCAACAGTCATTGTCTGAAAGAAAAAGGTGGTGGTTGATGCAAGTGATGCCTGCAAACATACCTGTTTTTTTTTTTATTTATTTTTTAAGCAATGATTAGGCTTTGAAACATGTATTTGTACTTTATCACCAGTCTCCAGTTTTTGCTAATACTATACACTTTGAATGTCTTTAGATTTTCACGATGCTAACAAGTGAAAATCTGTCCTCCTTGATTGAGAAGGATGTGCCAATTAACAGAAAGAAAAAAATAAAACCAAGGTATCCAAATTATTTTAGAGGAGCATGGGCATATCCAAAGATAGAGGAACATATGTGAAGTGACTGGATGACCAGTCATAAAACAGATCTGTGCTTGGCCTTACAGCATAGCTTTTTGTCAAGGAATGAGCTGCCATCACAGAAGCTTTTGCTAGAGAACTCCAATACACTGGATAAAGCATTGCCTATCTGACCTGTGCTACCTGTACTCTGGAGTCAAGTCTGGTAAGAAGTCAGGAGAGGGTGGACTCATGGAATCTGCAGGCCATACCAATCACTTTCTCAGATCTTCCTTTAATTGCTTTGCTGTTCTCAACTTGTCTTTTTATAGCAAATAGCTCTACTGGTGACTAAGAGAAGCATCTGTTACTTGTGTAAGGCCGATGCGGAGGCCCAGAAATAAACCAAAAAAAAGCCAAAACACTATCAGCTTTTCATCAACTGTAAACTGAGTGCTTAAATCCCACATTTTTAAAAAAGAGAAACAAACAAAAAAACTAATAATAGTGGGAAAAGTTACTTATGATTAAGAAGCCCGCACAGCAGGTAGTCACAAACTTTTAAATCATATTTTTATTAGTATATAACGTGCTTTAGATTCGATCAATATCTGCTTTCAGTTGTAGTCAACACTTTGGAGAAAAGTTTCAGAAAGGAAAAAACAAAAGGCAGCAACAGACTACTTAGTATTGGAAGCCACGGCCTCACTCAGGACATAGAAAATGTGATTTCAAGTCCTACACTCAAAACCATGCAAAAATACCACAAATATGCCCCTTACTCAAGTTTACTGGTTGTACAGGGATGACTTCTCTTGTATTTGTGGAAATTATGCTAATTAAACAGAGGAAAATTAACACCACAGAATATACTGTGGAAGACTAACATGCATGTGCACCATTCCACTGAAAAAGTGAAGAACAGCTCTATTACAACACAAAAAAAAAACAACACTCAAGAAGTGTGATAGCGCAACAGAGTGATAAGGCCTTCTCTTTGCACATGATGAGAACAGCAAAGCAGAATGAACGTAAAATCCAGATCTTCCCTGTTAGAAAAGGCTATGTTACCCACTGGGCTATACTCTCTTCTCAGGTGCTCTGTTTGTATGGCTTTTAAAAACTGTATTTTCAGAACATGATTAACCGATATTATTCTAAAACCAGAATAAAAGGCTACCCAGTGCTGGGGGAATACAAGCGTGCCCCATCCAGTGCTAGAATATATGGTGTCTTGTGTGGGAAAATTCTTTGTGCTGAGGTACAATGAAATAGCAGGTGTGATAAATGCTAAAAGATGTTTGTCATTTTCTTCTCATAAGGTGCCAATAAATGCTATGTGATGAAAACACACATGATCTCTGATACTGGTATTAAGGACTGAAGAA
Organism: Anser cygnoides; assembly: GCF_040182565.1. Taxonomy (NCBI): domain Eukaryota; kingdom Metazoa; phylum Chordata; class Aves; order Anseriformes; family Anatidae; genus Anser; species Anser cygnoides. The sequence goes on along the minus strand of NC_089874.1, from coordinate 98,857,663 downwards.
ACCCATCTGAAGCACTATTACCTCACAGCAACAGAACAGTCCTGGAAAAGAAAACTGTTCCATGGTTCCATTTTGAGACTATCTTAAAAGCACTCCTAAGAGTTTCTTCAAAGACTTAATGTAAATCTTGCTAACTTCAAATATTTCCTAAATCTTTGGGAATCATTTAAGACATGCTATCTTAACTGTGTACAAGTTTACTTAATAATTTACTTAATAAAAATTATTCTACTTAAACTAAGTAGAATAACACTTAAAGATAAAAAAGGATAATAAGGATAGTAGAAAAATCCACAGATCCCTTGACAAGCCACAGAAAAAAAGTTAAAAAACCTAACCTAGGACATTATGCTGCAGTAACAGCATTTTAAACGTTATGCATTTGTTAAAATTTATGTTGCCAATTTAGCTCTGCCTTATTGCACATATTAAAACTAGAAATTACAGACTGTGCAGTTATAAAAAATAATTACAGGCCAGCAAAGCTAGTTTCTGAACAGTTAATTTTATCTGTCTACAGACATAGGACATGAGCTAGAAAAATACAAGCTGGTAAGAATACAATCTAATAATATGCCAATGAATTTTCTGGACTAAATCCTGTAACTCTGATCTCTCTCTGAAAATATTATGTGACTGAATGAAATAGATGAGCAATGCTAGATTCAGACTTCTGCAATATGATAATGAACATTATTTTTTCCAGTGATGAATCAATTCATAATTCCCATTTGTTCCAATTCTATATTCCATACAGTGTTCATAAATTCAAAACCAACAGGATATTCAGAGTATACTAGCAAAGTACCATGGAATATTTTGCACCTACCTTTTTATAAGGCTTTTTTATTTTTGCAAAGTCATTGAAATAATCCTCTACAGTGACACAAATAGTTCCCACAGCATTAGACCCCATCAACCACTTCTTTGTCATCAGCTCATTGAGATGGGTCTGAGAAAATAACAATTATAATTGATGAGAACAGATTTTTGACACTTTTAATCACATCGGTGCAATTTAAAAAATGTAGGAGACAGTTTTAAGTGTTACGTATTTTTGAATTATTATTCCTTCAGCAGGAATAAACAGTGCAGAAAAATGATGCGATAAGGTTGTCAGAATGATAGCTGCCATAGAGTGTGCTACCCCAGCATAACACCAGTTGGGTATGGAAACCGAGTGAGCTAACCTCAGCATGTTTCATATGAGTTTTCCAAAATCCTTTAGGATGTTCTCTATTTAAACTTCTACGCTGAATAAAATAAGGTGCAAGAACAAAACTGGCTTAAGAGCTGACAATTCTGATTTTAAATGAGGCACCCTTAAATTGTTGCAATAATGAAATGTCATGCTTGTTCTCTTGAACTACTACTGGCTAGTCAGTTGTTCCTCTCTGATGGTGTCACAAACTTCTTGTGTCTATACCAAACCTGGCAGCCTACATGCCTTGAATCTTTCCCAGAACTGCACAAATGTAATTCCAGTATTCTCAGCATCTACATACCTATCTTGCTTTGTTATCCCCTGTGGAAAAATCCTTTGTGTATTAAAGCACTGTATAAATGCTAATAGTGACATGAAGATTGAGGTTAAATAATTTCAAAGAATGGCCATTGGAATAGAGTGTCTCCTCATAATCAATTTACATAGTTAAAAATGAAATAAAGGTTCCTCCCCATACTCCCAACTTTTTTTTTTTTTTTAACTATAAAAAGCTTTTTTTTTTCCCCTGTGGGATTCTATATAAGCCGCCAGAATTCCCAAACAGGAAAATTTACCAGTCAGAAATCGTCAATCTTTACAGTCAATTAAACAATCTTAATTCTTTTCCCTATTGAACCCATACAAAGATAATTTATTATCAGAAGTTTCCCAAATAATTCATAAAACACAGCTATGCAAGTATTACTTTAAGTACACTCTACTAAAAAATATTCACTATTACTAAACACCTGCCTGAAATCATCGTATGAAATGTAACTAAAATGCCTTTCAGTCTTCTATACTCAAACCAAAAAAATGAAGTATTACCAAAGTTTCTTGGCATTCTACTAGCACACCAACCACATAAAATACGTTTAGCAATCAAGAGGCTTCAAAACTAGTTCATTCCTGAATTATTTTCCCTATAAAGTAACGCTCTTTGTTGTTGTTGCTGCTTTTTTTGTTTGTTTTCTTTTGTTGTTGATTTATTTATTTTTGAGGAAAAAAGTTCCAACCTCTAAATCCATGAAGACTTCATCTAGCAGGCTAGAGCATCCTTCTTTGGCAATGATGTCTAAAATCGCATCCATGCTTGCATGACTGCTTGACAATGTGTCCTCCAGTTCAACTTTCAAGTATTTCCTTTTCAGACTGATAATAGATTCTCTGTGACAAATAACAAGGCCTTTCATCATCCACTGAAGAAGATGCACAATTGCATTGCTACTAAATTTTCTGAGTACATGCACAGAAATAGACATACTAGTCTTATTTTTGCAAGGGAAATTAATGTTTGCTGCTTGCTTTGGAAGCCTTAGTCAGCTTCAGTATGATTTTCCAGTGATCACACTAAACTTCTTGTATGTTGGTTAAAAAAACCCTACTGCTGATAGTAGACTTCAGAATGGCAGCAGAGAAAGATGAACATGAGATCGGATTGCTGAAATCTGAAACCTATTAAAGATTTTTCTTGTTTTGAAACATGAGCAATGAGGATTTCTTTCTCCTGTTTTAATATTCTGAATAAAGCAACCTATACCCTTAGTTTCCTCCATTTAAGTCCACCTTGATCACACTGCTTGAAGGTGAACTGTGAACGTAAGATGTAAGATAACGTAATAAACGTAAGATAAGAAGGCAGGCCCCAGACAAATTGAAACGGATTTCTGAAATTCTGAAAGCTGAGTGGATTTTCACAGGTGAGGGGTAACAGTTTGCCTTGCCAACAGAAGTATACAGCATCTGCTTCCTAAAACATATTTAAACCTATTGGTTTTATTTAGTCAGCTGAACTATTTTAACTGAAACCCTTTTTGTATATAGAATAAGTGAAAGTCCTGGGGACATGTAGTATTACAAATTAAATATCAATATTTATTTTTCCACAATACAGCAAGAAAATGCAGACTTACTTAAAAGTTTGACAATTGTTGATGACTGCAATCATGTATTGAACATAGCATTGTGGATACTGACGATTTTTAAGGTGTTCTTCTTTATATAACTGTGCTTCATCTTTGTACCTGCAACATACACAAGGAATGTCATAAAACACAGAAATCTATAATAACTAAGTACACACGGTAGGACCATAAGAGCCTGACAAGTAATTAGAAGTATTTTATAAGGGGGTGATTGGTGACAGCCAACATACCTTCACTAAGGGCAGATCATGCCTGACATGGTGGCCTTCTACAATGGGGTTACAGCATTGGTGGATAGGGGAAGAGCAACTGATGTCATCTACCTGGACTTGCGCAAGGCATTTGACACTGTCCCCCAGGATATCCTCATCTCTAAATTGGTGAGACATGGATTTGACAAATGGACCTCTGAGTGGGTAAGGAATTGGCTGGACAGTCACACTCCAAGAGTTGCTGTCAATGGCTCAGTGTCCAGGTGGAGATCAGTGATGAGTGGTGTTCCTCAGGGGTCAGTATTGGGACCAGCACTATTTAACATCTTTGTTGGTGACATGGACAGTGGGATCGAGTGCACCCTCAGCAAGTTTGCCGATGACATCAAGCTGTGTGGTGCGGTCGACACGCTGGAGGGAAGGGATGGCATCCAGAGGGACCCGCACATGCCTGAGAGAACCTCAAGAGGTTCAGCAAGGTCAAGTGCAAGGTCCTGTACCTGGGTAGGAGCAATCCCAAGCACAAATATAGGCTAGGTGGAAAATGGATTGAGAGCAGGCCCTGAGGAGAAGGACCTGGGGGGGCTGGTTAATTAGAAGCTCAACATGAGCTGGCAATGTGCGCTTGCAGCCCAGAAAGCCAACCGTATCCCGGGCTGCATCAAAAGAAGCGCGGCCAGCAGGGCGAGGGAGGTGATTCTCCTCCTCTGCTCTGCTCTCCTGAGACCCCACCTGGAGTCCTGTGTTCAGCTCTGGGGCCCCAAGAACAAGAAGGACATGGACGTATTAGAACGAGTCCAGAGGAGGGCCACAAAGATGATCGAGGGCTGGAGCACCCCTCCTATGAAGATGGGCTGAGAGAGTTGGGGTTGTTCAGCCTGGAGAAGAGAAGGCTCCAGGGAGACCTTATAGCAGCCTTCCAGTACCTGAAGGGGGCCTGCAGGAAAGCTGGGGAAGGACTCTGTGTCAGGGACTTAGTGACAGGACAAGGGGGGATGGCTTTAAACTAAAAGAGGGTAGGTTTAGACTATATATAAGGAGGAAATTGTTTGCTATGAGGGTGGCGAGGCACTGGCACAGGATGCTCACATGATGTTTGGTGTCTCTGTTCCAGGTGGAATACAACCAAGGGGGATTTTCTCTCTTCCTTACAAGAAAGGATTACTGAATTGAAATATAAAAAGAGGAAGCGACTCCAAAAATTAGAGCCATTTGCAAAGAGGAACTGAAAGTTTCAGTCATCAGCACAAAATAAGTTCTTTGGGGAAAGAAGGAAAAATGCAAAACAAAAAAAAAGCAGAAGAAAGAAAAGCTTGGCTGGCATGTAAAGAGAAAGAAATAAAGAAACATCCACAGGAAAACCAAAGAGCAAAGAAGCAGAATAAAGTACTTATATTTTAAAAATAATTTTACCTGGTTAGAAATGAATTCATTTGTTGAAGACATAAAAGGAGTACCTTTGTTTTCAAATCTTCGCTTATTTGTGCAGCTACCTGAAGATTCTGCTCAAACATCTACACACAAAAAAAGAAGTCTAGTTGTCAACATAGGCCTCTCAGTGGTAAATAAAAGACAGCACAGTCACTATCACCAACTCTACATATGCTTTTTTATTTTTTAAATAAAAAAACAAGCCCAGGCAACTACTGCTGCTGACTAAAACAATATCCTTCCATCAACGTAATTAATAAAATCTTGACAAACGTTAGCGTATGCTACAGTTTGTTCTGATACTGAAAACAGAGGCATTCTTTCTTCAGAAAAGGAAAGAAGGATGTGCTTAATATTTCTAGTTCAGTAGGAATTTGGTTTTATACTGGGTCAGAGTTCTTGGGTCAGCTCCTGCAGCTAGTAATAACTACCCTTGTAAGTACAGCTCCATTACTTTCCCCTATATATGAAACTACTAAGTCTGTATTAGTCAAGCAGAAGAGATCCCTAAGCTTTACTAAACAACTAGGCATAAGATACAGGTGACTGCATTTGAGATAAGGGTACTGGCAAGAAAGGGTACAAAGCCAGGTAAAAATATGAGTTGCCTTTATGCTGAAATCACAGAGTCACAGAATGGTTTGGGTTGGAAGAGACCCCAAAGACCTCCAGTTCCAACCCCCCCGCCATGGGCAGGGACACCTCCCACTAGAGCAGGTTGCTCAAAACCCCATCCAACCTGGCCTTGAGATAAATTTGAAAGATTCACAATTACATAAATCTCAACATTGCACCCCTTGACAGCACTGGTATGTAACATCAGAGCTGATCAGCCACCAGTTTTCTTTGACATCACACACTTTCTGAAAAAGATTACATGATGTCAACATTGGTGCTAATATAAATGTGAAAGAACGTGGCAAAAATCCAAGTCTAAAAACAAGAAGTATATTCCTTGGGAAACGAATGCAAGAAGAGCTCATCTTTATTTCATTGAAGCTGACTAATGTAATATTTGTAAACAGAAACTAGGAAATGAGCATAAACAGCTGATATTTTTCTGGTTGATAAAGATCAGTTTAAAAACATTCCCACCAGAGCGGTGCAGTTTTGTTTTGTGTGAGATTTTAAGGTCTTAGAACTAGTGTTATCTTTTCTGTTTTGAAGACCACTAACAATTTGGACAGGCATTAATGTTAACTGAAGTAGTGTTTAAACAGCAGCATTTCTAATCTTTAACAGAACTTATCTTTTCAGTATTAACGTGTTTGTACAACTAATAATTTATAGGAACAAATACATGCTAAACTATCTCAATGCCACATTAACAAGTGATATTCTAATAACTTAGAAATATTTCACATGGTAGATTTCTATTACAAATTTGCACGAAGGGAGCTAAATAAAAACAGTTAACCAAATACAGGTATCAGCTAAATAGGCTGGGCAAAATAGGTTCCTAATTTAGATTAAAAAAAGAACTAAGCCTCTAAGTATTTAAATGAAAAAGACAAACACTTCAAAAGAAAAAGCCCTCCACCTAACAACTCTACAGGAAAAAAACTGTACTTCAATAGACTTAAAAACAATGGCATTCCAAACAGTTTGGCTTTCTGCTCCCTGCCTCCACCCCAAATCCATGTTCTACTTCTGTAGTTTTTTTCTAGAATAACCAAGTTCTCTTATACCTGAAAAACGATTGCTGGGAGCGTAGTTTGATAGTACCCATCTTGATCTGCTTCTGGTTCGGTTTCTTTTACCCAATCTTTTTTATCTGTCTCCAGTGCTTTCCGTAGCCAGCCGATGATGTTAGACTACATTAAACAAAGCAACCAAGAAAGAGCAAAGATTCTTTAATCTCACACAACAATAAAAACAAAACAAAACACTACAGTATTTGGAATAGCAGCCATAGCGACAAAGCGGCACAGCAGCAAGTAACAAGATGTGATGGGTATCAAGTCCAAATGGTTGCTGTTGCTGCAAGTGTTTTAGTAGCTACCACATTCAAGTAGCTGCAAACCTCCCTCCTCTTGGCAGAGCTCCTAGGCTTAGGAGGAATTCCACTGAACAATACAAGAATACAAGCCAGTCCAAAGTTCCACCGACCCCAATATCCAGTCTCAGAGGCAATCAGCACCGAATCATTACAGAAATATACATTTAAAAGCCTGACAGTCACGTACCAATCCCTTTCCCTTTGCCACGTAGTTGACCAATTGCCAGTGACTTGTTTGTCAAGCAACATGCAGTGTCACCTGTCCCAAGCAAGATGCTGTGCCTGTATATTTGAGATGCACTTTAAACAGCATCCACAAAGGGAAATTCTGATTGTGCTGTTGACAGGCGTGAAAGGAAAAAGGCTGCCAAATATACCCCATGAAAATCCTGACTATGTTTAAAAGATCACATCGCTATCAAATGTGGCATAGTTACTACAGGGACCAAGCAGCATTCAGCAGCTTTTAAGTCTAGTCATACACCTTAACTACTGGCACTGTGAATTCATGTCTAAGTATCAACACCGCAGTTCCTTCCTTTCTAATAAAATACGGTTAATATGGTCTGTAAAGCATAATTCTTTGAAATTTCATGATCTACATCCATAAAGGCATCTGATTATAAATAAAATAGTACACAGTATATGAAAATTTATAAAAGTAATGGTATCAAGTTCACATTTATCATACTAGTTTTCTCTGATGCAAGAACAGCTCGTTAAGCACGGAGGCACAGCTGTCCATCCACATGAAGGTACCTTTGAACTATTACTTACAGTAAGTGTTGACATGTACTTGCTGAGAAGCTGATCTACCACATCTTGTGAAATCAAAAGATTCAGAGAATTCACGTCCACTTCAGGAGATAGTTCTGAATTTCCCATCATCTCTGTACTGAGATTAAAAACAGAACACAAAAACACCACAACACTGCAGATTAGTAAAGAAACGTGAGATGAAATTTAAAACTATACAGCTTTTTTGGTGTGATCACTGTAAGGGACAATTTTCCAGTATCTATACATTTCTTAATAATGCCAATAAGAATATTTACAAGGAATGTATATAAAACTACATAAAAGAAAAAAATAGGATATAAAAAAAAGCTTTAGCCCACCATATATGAAGTAAAAAAAAGTGCTACAGAAATTTTAAATATTTAACCCTTTCATATATTTTTAACTTACTTTTATGTAGAAGTGATTGCTTCAGACTGAATAAAAGCCAACTTGTTCAATCTGCGGGCTCCTAATAGTGGATATCTGAATTTTCAGAGGTGATGACAGACAACTTAAACATTCTCTATTTTGAAATGGGAAAGACCAGTTCAAAGTATGAAAAACTCTGAGCAGAGTTTCTCAGAAGACTTTCTGTTGTACTACTTACATCCATATCAAAGCTAAAATGAATTCAAATAAAATCTACACCAATGCTGCTTGCATCGGTAGAGGATATACCTAACACAAGAGGAGGAAACATCTTACAAACTAAATCAAAAGTGCACATCATTGGTACAGTATTGTAACAGCACTACTGGCTGTACTTGCAAAGGAGAATTCTTGTTTTTATAGGATTAGAGAGAGGCTGGAGCAACCCTCAGGAATATTTCAACAAGGATTATATAGAAATAATATACAGTGATATTTTTCATCTGGACATTATAAGATTGTATAATTGCTTGCATAACTAAAATCAAAGTTATGCCAAAGCATAAATTAGCAAGAACCCTCAATACTGTGAGCTCAAAAAAACCCACCAAAAAGCAAAAAACAAAGCAAAACCACACTCAGAGTGTTTTATCAACTGGTGCAAATATATTCAATAACATTATCTTTTCACATTCCATTTCTAGTGTGCTTTTCAGAAGGAAGCCAGAAAGTTTACATTTGCAGTGGCAACTATAAAGAGCAGTGATTAAGAAAAAAAGTTTTTTCCCCTCTGAAGTGTTTAGTTTGCAAATTCAAATTGTTCTCTGGGGATATGCAGTGAGTCAGCACAGTGGTGCTTCCACATCACGAAGAACACTGAAGTCCTAAAATCCTACTACAGCTAACCACTAAAAACAAAACAAAAAAATGCCCTTGTCTTTGAAACCACAGAAGCTTGTGCAACTGCACACTTTATATTTGTAGTATCATCCTGATGCTGTAGGAAGAGAGACTGAAGGCATTAAAGAGGCTCAAGCTGCTCAGAAAGCTCAATTCCATTCTGCTGCTCTTCACAGAAAGAACACAAGGAATAGCAGAACCTGCTCCAGAGTCATTTGGGGGAAAAGCGAGAATCTGGTTATGACATTGAGGTTGGAAACACTTTCTCATATTGCACATTGTGCCATCATTATCCCTACTTCACAAGGCCACAGGAACATCGAGCTTTTCTCGAAGCTTATCAACTGAAGCCCCAAAATAAAGACCACAGACTCCCACCTCCAGCCCCCAAAGACCAAAATTCTTGCTATACAAAACTCCTTTGCTGATTGTCACAACCAAGCACCTTGGGGAAGGAAGTGACAGACACCCTCTTGGAAGTGTCAGGAGGCTTCTAACTGTAGGGAAGTCATCAACAAGAAGTTTATAATTAAGCTGAAATTTCAACCAGAATTTTCAACCAGAATTGGATTATCAGGAAACTAACACTTGAGAAAACTTCTATTCTGCCTTTCATGCCAGGCTCGCCACCAATCCTGCCCTTGTTAAAAAGGTACTCAGCCCAGGGGCACCATCCTGATACACAGCACCATTCCTTCTGTTCACTAAGGGGGCGATTGCTAACACTGTCTGTAGCAATGCTAGTGAACTCTCAGCAGTTTTATCAACACATGATTAGCACCTGACGACATATTATGAATACAGGCATCAGGATCTTACACAACTTAGATTCTTCCCAAAACACAGAATAGAGCCTTGATGCCAAGCCAGTGTAGATTAAGGAACTGGAGTATTTTTCCAAGGCTTTCATTGACTTAAACATGAGAGACAAATACATCTAACACAATAAAACTGCATCCCACTCAAATATTAGTGGCTATTATTCCACGTGGAGGATCAGCTATTTCTTAGCTACAAACAGAATATGGTTCTAAAAACAGCTTCTGAGACATGCTCTGATAAAGTAGAACACGATTATTTTAAATCCTTGCCTTACAAAAATTGTAAAGAGAAGTTATGAATAGTTTTCTTACAAATTCGTTACATGGAAGAAACCCTGAATGCTTCTCTTTATTGGTCACTATTTTCTCAGCTGGTTTTGAGATGCGGTTGTAACATACAAGTTTGTATGTCCCCTCTAGTGTTCAACTACATTTACTAGAAGTAGAGAAAGATTAGAAAGAACAAAACTATTTTCCCCCCATACAATGTTCCATAGCAGTAAACAAGGAATGGAACAGGGATTTTCTATTTGTCATACAAGGAAAAAGAAGGTTAAACAGAAGTTACAGAAGTTTTCACGAAGTCATATGGGCCACTCTCCTTCACAGTTTATTATAAACATATCCTTAAAGAGATTTGTTTAATGCACTGTGAAGAGATGTCCAGCAGCTGAGATGTGGTAAGCTCTGCAACTGTCCTGCTTGAGTGCTTCAGCTTTCCCACTCACAGGCCTGAGCTGATTCCACCACCCACTACAGACGTACAAGAGAGCTAATTGTTATCGTCTTTATAATAATCCCTTGTACTCTAAAGGAACACAATTACTGTGCTGCCCTCTCCTCTTGGGCTTTTCTATTAGAAAAGCGCGAAACTCAAACCCTTGATTTTTTCCTGAGGCATCTCCTTTAGTTTCCATCACAGGTGTTAGGTAAGAAGGCATCCTCAGATACCCTGTACCATACCTACCCCTCTATTTTACTTCCTTTCCCAGATTCTGCCATCAGGAGCTATGAGCCACATCACTTGCTTTTGCAGGAATGATCTTTTTGATTTATTTGCTTGGTAAATAACCACATCGTTGTCCTTCCTACTCAGGAATACATGGAGTAAGAGTTTTTGCTAATGGGTTAGACAATTCAAAGTTATCTGCTCTACTTTCTGGGGAAAGGGCAGAAGGGTAACTTTAAGACCAAAACCAGTCAGCCTAGGCCATAAATGAAGAACCTGGGAGCAGGATTTCTGCCCAGACCATGCCCCCCTAGGCAGAGGAAGTCCTATATTTCTGATTTTTCATTTATTGTTGAGTTACTCCTCTGACCTTCTATTAACTATGAAGAAAAGGCCAATGGACTTAGCTACTTTATCTTATCAGTAGCTGTATCCTTATCAATAGCTGCATCCCTCATTTACCCTGCACGTGTATATAGGCATGCGCTAAGGAATGCTCCTGAGTGGTCCCTGCAGGGAAGAAAAGCAGGAGAACGTCACAGTGCAGAGCAAAGCACAAAGACCTACACACAAAACATCTTCAAGGCGGTTATAAAAATTCCGTGGAATGGGGTCATTTCCAAATTATTTGCTATATGGTGTCATACCCTAAACCTACCAAGTGTTGAAATAGGGAGATGGAACAATTGAAGACAGCAAAAACACACACGCTGCAGACTCTGGGTCAACGCCAGCTATTAAGGACAGGATTACAGTCACAAAGCACAGAAAAGCTAGCATTACTTTTTCCCAAATAAATCAGTTGCCCTAGTAACTATGTGTCAGCAAAAATTAAACAGTTGCCATTTGAGCTGTTTCTACCTGGAAAATGGTAAGACAAACCAAGTGCTTAAGTTATCCCCAACAAATCACACCACTCAAAACAAAACAAAGAGTTTAACAGTATCACCGGAGACAACCTACAGGCAGAAACTCTTCTAAGTAAACAAACTGGCACATGGTTCCCAGGCAAAACCCAGAGGAAGTTACTACATTCTTTCCATTTAACTGTCATGAAGCAACACTTAAACAGTCCCAACCTCTGCAAAGGAGAACAATAGAAAGTTAATAACCACACCACTTTACCGGGGCTGTGGCCAACAACAAATGTTTTGCTTCACATTCGTGAACTCCTAGCCTCCTCTGTTCTTCCCAATACCTCACCAAAATGGCACACAAACACTTTTTTAGGCTGTCACTAGATTCAGGCAGGTCTATAACCGCATTAAAACCTCAAGTTTATAAAACAACTCAAGACCATGTATTAGAAAATCCAAAGAAGTTTGAAGGAGCACTTTCCAGAAAGCAAAAGGCATTAACAAATATCAACATATCAAGTTCCTTACTATCATTTTTCTGGTTTTTTTTTTTCTTTTTCTAAATGGTTTTATCTTCTTACCTTCTTTATCTTTTATTCCATTAATAGACATACAATTATTAGCACACAGCCTGTATTTTGTATGCTTACTCTCAACTTTTGCTAACTGGTTGAGATAAATGGGACCTTACCTTTTGTAAGTATTTAAAACCCAGGTTAGAAGGCTAACAATCTCATTGGCCTCCAGATCCTCTGCAGCAAGCTCTTGCATGCGGGTAGACAAAGCCTGATGGTACATGCTTAGCAATCTTTTGAAAATGTCATAATGTGGGGGAAAACATTGATCCAGTAGGGTTTTAGCCACTAGCAGGTCATCAAGGACGTATTTACGTATGATTTCTAGATGGCGCACGAGCCACATTTTGTCAGATTCTCTAGTATCTGCTTGCGTGCCTTCAATTCGTGTGCTCACAGTTCTTTCCAAAATGTTGAACATTTTTTCTTTCCACTTCTTTGGTCTGCCAGGAGGTATAAACCCAGTTTGTTTTTTCCGGTCTAACATACGCCTGTCAATTTTCTCCTCCCTTTCAATTATCCTAACAACAGAAACAAGCAAGGTTGGATCTCGACGGACCGTGACAAGAGACCTCTGAACCACCATCCACAGTTGCTTGGCCAGCTCCTCGGAAAGTTTCTGCATATCCCCAAAGTACGTGTGGATGAGGTTCATGTCATGCGTGTTTTTGCTGTCCATGCGATACTGCTCGTACATCAGGTTATCACGAGAACACTCCAAATCCATCAGTTTTCGATGCGCTTGCAGAAGTTCCCCGCGCTCAATCAGATCTTGGGTCTCCCTCACTATCTCTGGAACTGAAACAAATGCAAAAGAAGAAGATAAAAAGAGTATAACACAATCAAAATGAAAAAATAAACATGAGACATTAAAAGCACTAGGAAACAAACTGGAAAACAGATGCACCAATTGTTAAGGAATAATTTAAAGGGAATGATATTGAAATATTCAGAAACTGCTAGCGAACACTACGTATCTTCATTATTATCTACAATGCTTCATTCTGAACGGTGGCTGAACAAAGTTCATTGACAACAGAACATAATTCCCTTTCTCTCCCTCTCTCCCCTTTAAAAAAAATCCACGAAAGTCTACCACAAACCAAATTGCGGTACTTGGGCCCCCAGCACAAGAAGGACATGGAGGCATTAGAACAAATCCAGAGGAGGACCACAAAGACGATCAAGCAGCTGGAGCACCTCTCCTATGAAGACAGGCTGAGGGAATTGGGGTTGTTCAGCCTGGAGAAGAGAAGGCTTCTGGGAGACTGTATAGCGGCCTTCCAGCACCTAAAGGGGACCTACAAGGACAGCTGGGGAGGGACTCCGTGTCAGGGAGTGTAGGAATAGAACAAGAAGTAACAGCTTTAAACTAAGAGACGGTAGGGAGAAATTCTGTGCTATGAGGGTGGTAAGGCACTGGCACAGGCTGCCCGGAGAAGCTGTGGATGCCCCATCCCTGGAGGTGCTCAAGGCCAGGCTGGATGGGGCTTTGGGCAACCTGGTTCGGTTGGAGGTGTCCCTGCCCATGGCAGGGGGGTTGGAATTAGATAATCTTTAAGCTCCCTTTCCACCCAAAACACTCTGTGATTCTACGACAGTAGCTTTCTTATACATGAAAGGCTTTTAACTTATCTGAATCGCTTACCCTATTGAACCTGAGGCTGCATATATACAATTAATATTGACTTTTATGTCCTTCTTGAAGGATGGTTTTTGCTTGCCTAAGGCATGAAGGAAGAATAGGGATAATTACCTAAACTACTAAATTATTTGTAAGATTTTTTTATTACTATATTCAGTATTTAAGGAATAATACAGAAGAGGATTAGGATTCTGTGGTAAAAAAAATGAAAATCCCTGCAGGAATAAAAATGGACAATCAAAAAATGGTTCACTAAGACAGTTACAAGTAATCATTAATTGTGGTGAAAAAATTTATAATAAAAAATATTTGTTTTACTCAGAGCAAAGTTATCACCAACTATACTGTGTAACAACCTCGAGGGAAACAATTTACACTCAAAGCCTCTCAGGATACCAGAATAGAAAAGGCTTGTCATCTCAGTTGCACTCACCAGTGTAAAATAAAACACCACTGCCTTCAGAAATTCGTATTGGAGCATACATAAACTTGTTCTTTGCTAGATGTTTCATGTAAGTAGAAACAGAATTCTTTTTCTTTCTATCACACCCTCTATCCAAGTTTTGTAGTGTAGCAGTTAGATGACCTTTGTAGAGAGACTAAACAAACCACCCTGGTACGAATGGGAAACAACAGTTCTTTACAGGTGCATTTTGAAAAACTATTAACAGGGGAAAAAGGAGAGAAAAGACTAATTTTTTCCTATAAAATCAACGGGATATGACTGATTTACCCCCCATTACAGTGGTAAAATTCTTAAAACAACTTACAAGCAGAAAAGCTCTGGCAAGGAATTCACCCCAATTCATGATGGAATGGAACGTACACCAAAAAGGCTGCATGGAACGACAGAGCTAATCCCACTTTATTTATCTTTATAGTATCCATTATATTGCATCAACCCTATTCAATTTTGCAAACTGCTAGCTGTGCAGCATTGCCTTCCATGTGTAGTTTCCTTATGCATCATATGGTTTCTGTGACTGTACTGCCCGATTCAGAAGCAAGGACTGTGCACAGTTGAAACCGAACTTCAGGTAGCTCATAGGTAGGCTTGTAACATTAATGGAGAATTGCTGCTTGACATTCTGCAGTTGCTTGCAAAATTATTCACTTCCTAAAATCATTTGGGACTATTTTTACTCAACAGTCTTGCTGTGGGTACCCAGAATACTGGCAACATTTCACATCTTTCTGAATTTTCTTTCTGTACATGCTGCTTGCTTAGCTCAACCTTATGCAGTAAAAACGTTATTTCTGCTACTGACTGCTAGCAAGAAATTTTCTTTGTGACTTCTGTTTGATAATGAGAGGCCAGACTGGAACTTTTTTGATTTGACATATATTAAATGGTTAAAAGTAACTTTTCTGAACCTATCTAGGTGATGCTTCCTTAATTTTTCGTTCCCAATTAGGTTTAAAGTTTCCCACATTACTTGATAACCCTACAGCTGTTAGTACCACTTTGAAACGCTTTCATCATGTGATAGATTATATAAAGAACATTAGATTACCTGAAAAGATGTTTTTGAGATTCTCTACAGCCGCTGCCAGTTGGCTATGTTGCACTACAGCATCCTTAACATCCTTGAGGTTTTCGATGGTGTTGATGCTCTGTCTCCAGTCTTTATTGACATCTATCAAAGACTGCTGGATGTCCTTTACATCATTCAGTGCATTGTGCAGTTGACTTAAACCTGTCCGGACTCCATCTAACTGCGACTGGATTGCTGCCTTAAATGTAAACAAAAAGAAAGACAAAAAAGAACTCTTACATTAACCACTAAATATTATAGGTTCTGTATTTTCAACATTTCTCAGAAATTTTTATCTACATATCAGTACCTAACATTTTCCAGAAAAAAACAACTGGAAAGGCAATATTACAGCTTATTAGAAACATGTAATTTTGTGTTAATGTGTGCACATGCTTTTTTTTTTTTAAATAAAAGTTTCTAAGGAGCTAGATACAACTGCTTTACCTACAAAGCTGCAACAGGAGCTTAGGAACTTAGGAAGATAGACTTACAAAGACGATGACCTATCTTAAATCAGGAACATGGGAAGGGAGAATCAGGTTTCTTCATGTTTCCTTTATGAGTTCATTTCAAAAGGGGATATCAGAAGAAAGCTGATGCAGAGTTTTCCCCAGGATGTTTTGCATGCACAGATTCACAAAGCATTTTATTAAAGCAATTATGATTTTTTGACCTACAACTGAAAAGGTTCTAAAAAAAATTATTCTTCACTAAACAAGTGTTCTAAAAAACCCTTCCTGCCTGTGGTGACAGAACTGCAGAAAAATCAGAAATAATTCAGCCAAAACAAACAAAAACCTCCAAACCCCTACCAAGCTGCATAAAGCTTCGTCAATGTAAAACAAACAGACTGACAAGCCAACTACTCGATTACTATAGCATAAAGTGAGGTTTTTGACATGGGTATCTCTTGTGACAGGTAGCACTTGAAATAATGACTCTTCAAATGGGCTGTTAGTCCAGAATGCCATTTCACAGTGCTGACATATTACAGAAGGTGTATTATAAAGCATATCTGTGCAAAAGAAATCAGATCACATCTTATTTTCAGAAACATGCAACTAAAATGAGATTAGGCAAATAGAAAATGAAACTGGAAATAACAGACTTCAAAGACAAGCCAAAAGCTAGACATTGGTGAATGCTCAGTTGCCGATCTCAAGAACTTGAAGAAACTTTGTAAAAAGAAACACGGCATGGACAGTTTAGCTAAGCTCTGCACGTATTTTTTGCCATACTTCTAAGGTCAAAAAGCCTGAGCAGTCATGGGATTTTTTGTCTGATAGTAGAAGCCAAAGAGGAAATCCTGGTAACTATGAGCAACATTTATTGTGTTTTAAATGTACTCAGAAAGTCCCAGAAAAATGCAGTGATTCTTAAGCCACAATTTCAAAATACAACATGCAGATTTTCCTGATAAAAATGTATTTTCTGTCAAACTTGGAACAATTTAGCAGTGGTGAGGCATCTTTATTTTATCGGTCTAAAGAACTGCTGCATTAACAATTATTTCCCCTACAGTAACTGAGATAATTAGGTTACCGAAATACTATGTGGTATTCAGACAACGAGGGACAACGACACAATCTCCTGAGGCTGACCATATATTAAAAAATACATGACCATTAAACATTCAGTACTTCTGACTCAACTCTTCCATTTATTCTGAGGCAAATCTTCCAAGTGTTCTAATTCTTACCTATTTAACTTCTGCAGAAATTTGATTATGTTAAACAGAAATCACTAATCTTGGACACTAACTCAAGCAGCCAAAGTAATTTCTAACAACAGACATCCACCCAGATGCCCAGTTTGTCTCTTAATATTGGGGATGATGGGTGATGGGGAGTGAGGGATACAGACTTTGCTTCCTAGAATGCATATTCATCTTCTATTGGACTGACCGCTTTTTTACAGAACTGGTACCCTGGCTGCCTGGTCTCCTTAGAGGTCTGTGGTTCAAATTCATAGCTGCACAGCACCTAGGAACCAAAAAGCATGTTTATACTCAGGAAAACTCATGACTTATGAACTCTCCTGGCGCACATATCCAGTATTTCTTCAGTGTGAGAAATACTTAACCTCTCCAAAACTTAACCTTTCCCATTTACTGAACAAGTGTGAAAACAAAGTTGGCTGTCAACACTCCTAACCTCTCATGGTCTGGAATAGAGACCAGGCAGCTCTTTGCTTACATTTGGACTGCATAGCACAGAAGGACCAGCCCTCAGTGCTAGCCATCTGTCATGTCAGAGTTCTGCTATCAATATTTAAAAATACTGCTTCACTAACCAACATCAGCCTCACACAAAGCAGATTAGTCGTACAAATTTCAAAGTCAGAAGAAACGCAGAGAGGGGATCTAAAAGCGCAAACAAGTGAATAACTGGAAGACAATGGAGAGACAGGAGTAGGGTAACCAACTGGAGGAGATGCTGGCTTTTTGTGCTGAACACCATTCCAGACCTCAGCTGCTTCACCTCTAAGAGTGAGGCACAGCTATTACCCTATCTTTCTACTCTTCCATCTGGATCGACTCGATCATTGCTATTCATGATCAAAAAGAAAATTTTCACGAAGAAAATTATGACAATGGTGAAAGCGTATCTAGTCAGAAAGAGCCACCATGTTCACACTAAAAGATTTACCAGGTGTTCATTCACATAGATGAAGCAGCTTAGATTTTTCAACAGTGATCCAACCTGAAAAGCCAGCAATTCCTACAGACAGCGATCCTAATGACCACATCTTTTCATCTTCCCCATATTTCCATCTGTTACAGTAATTCTTATGGGGAAAAACTGCTGTACTATCCATTGCATCACAGCCATCACCTGTTTCAGGAGTGCTTCCTCCATAGACCTGAAATGAGCATTTTTGACCATCTGTAGATGACTGAAGTTAAAGCAACATAAGGAAAATTACAAGGAAACTTTCTCACTACAAAGTGGATTGAGGTATTTACAGAACTTAAAGTTATATGCAGTCATCTACTGTGACAACTGTGCTTATGTGCTATAAATAGATCACAGTACCATTTATCAATTATTAATGGATTTCACTATATGCCTCCTGCCTTAAATCTGAAAAATCCAAGTCATCAGGAGTACTTCTATACTAAAACCAAACAAAAATTCACATGTAATTTGCTAACTGATTTTTCCTTGTGAAAGACAACAGTCTCTTTTCTACTTCATGTAGACTTGCATGAAGAAACAAAACAGTTTTCAGATACACTAATTCTTGCTGAAATATAACACTAGATGCAATGTATACCAGCCAGTTTGATCTGGTAAAAAATAAAAATGTTCCCAAAGCACCTTTTTTTTTTGGCTCTACTCCAATCATTGAATACAGTGGTCTAAGATAACTGCTGAGCACGTATGTGCTCGCATGTACACGTGTGAAGTGAGGGACAAGTCACATGGTCCAGTTGCACAAGAGACAAGATGAAAAATATCCTAAGTGACCCATTAACACACAATGAACCAAGAAGCTTTCACTTAAACCAAATTCTTAAAACGTCCAATCTACCTGCCCCCTGCCTTGTTCACTGGAATACACTCTTTGCTTGAAGAGTCTGAAAGCCTTCAATTCCTCTCATGTTCCTTTCAAAGAGTTTTTTTATTTTACAATCTTTAGGTGAATAAACTAGAATTATTTTTTTAAGCTGTTCTTCATCTAAAAAGCCTACTGGCACCCTGAATTTAACTGCTTATATTGAACTTCATGTTTGTTCTTTCTTTACTGTAAACGTAGTTATTGCTATTATGCCAAGAAGGAACACAGGCTATTTTCAGGACTGCGCTGCAGGCAGAAACATTCAAGAAGTTCTCTGATTTTTTTCCCCCCTGACCTTCAGGAAGGACTCAGCCTTTTCTCCTTCATTCACATCTCCACACGCTATCTACAAGATTTAGCTATCCGCCATAAACCCAAATAAAAGTCAGAGACTAAACATATTTTCAGCACTGATCTTGTTTCAGAGGCAATCCTTAGGTTTTATTACAAGCTCAATATTCAATCATTACAACAAAGGTTTACTGGCTGACAGGCTACACAGCAGAAGGTGACTTGCCTATGGACAACCCGTACAAGTTATAGGTCATAAGAACATCTGAAATGCTTGCTAATGCAAGCAGTTTTAGGATGCAAAGGTTTTGTTTCGTTTTGCACACAGAGCAAAAATTGAAGTCCGTGATTTAAAACTATCTGGATGAAAATGTAAAGGGAAAAAAAGAGAAGGAACACTCTTTCTGCACAGCGGACACTCAGATTTATCAAACTTCATACCTTGAGCCGAGCTTCTACTGAAGCCTTCTTACGAGCTTCCCTCCTGCGATACTGCTCCACTTTGTCCAGCTGATCAGGACGCTGAAGCATTCCTGCTACCCTCTGAACAGCTGTCGCAACTGCTTCCCTATCCGTTTCCTCCATTGCTGATTAGAATCTCAAAATGCCTTCATAATTTAACAGCACTGGAAAGAAAAGTAACATTTTTAGAACATACGCTTTCACTTGATGGATCATATCAAACTTAACTGGAGAAAAAACTTCAGCAATATGCCTGCAGCAGAATTTCTAGTGAAGTCAAGACATGCATGCAAACCACTATCAGACTTTAAAAGCTGAAAAGGTAAAATCTGCTGGCTATCAAACTAGACCTGTTCACTCAAGATACTAATGCAAGGCAAAAAGGATGCCAACCACCAAAAATGCAAGATCATGGCATCCACAGAACTCCAAGGAATGCATCTGGAATTCCCGATTCCTTCTAAATAGGAAGGAAGATGTTACATCTCGAGTCTTGGAATCAAACAGAACACTTCCAGGTTCTGAAGTTGTGACCACAGAGAGTACGCTTTCATGTCCATATTATTCCTTTAAAGTACCTAACTTTTAAGGCAGCCTGCAAGTACATCCCTTAATCTCAACAGATCCTCCATTCACGTCTGTATCTCTAATATCTTCACCAACTGCATGCATATGTATTTACTCCAGGACTACTTGGGCAGTGGGAACTCATGACCTACTTTACTTTCCCGGCTGTGCAATCATAGCTATCACCTCTCTACTGACGGCCTGTTTACCTCAAATGCTGTTTGTCTTCCTACTTCACATCTCAAGGCACAGGATTTCTTCCTGCCACTCACACCTTAGAATTAATACCCCATTTTTGTTTAGCTCTATTTATTTCCATGCTATCATGACTTTATCAATAATTAAAAAGATAGTTATTCTAAAAGATGTTACTACTTTTTTTTTTTTTTAACTTTACTAAAAAAGTTACTACAGAAAACGACACTGCGGTAGACAGCTTCATGGTGAACTACCACCATTATTAACAACTCTGGATATACAAAACAGAGTTACGACAGGTTTAACACACGCAGCCACTGCCCAGGCACACCAAGCAGCCCTCACGCAGAAAATTACAGCGCCCCAAAACCTCCCACGTGATTTTGTAGCAACTTGCTGAGGCGGACAGGCTGCCGCCCAGCCACCAACCGTGCCCACAGGAAGAGCAAACTTCGAGGAACCATGCCAGCTTCACACAGGGGCGGTTACCCCAAACCAGGCGTGCTTTCAGAGTGACTCGCTGCAGCAAGCGAGCAAAAGAGAGCCCAAAGTTGTCTTGGACAGGCTTCGGCAGCAAGCACACCCCAAGCCCCCCATGCACACACCCCCAAACACGTATCCCTAAGCATCCCCCAAGCACACCCCAAACATTCATCCAAGAACCTTGTAATCAACTCATAAACACCCCTCCAAGCACACACAGACCTCAAGCAACCTCAAAACACCCCCCTAATGCCCCCAAACATTCCTCCAAGCACCTGAGCAACCCCTAAACACCCCCCAAGCACTCCCCAAGCACCCCCTACGCACAGACCCCAAGCATCCCCCAAGTCCCCCATGCGCATACCCCCAATCACGCCAACCTAAACACCCCCCAAGCACCCCTCATGCTCAGACCCCAAGTAGACCCCCCCAAACACCCCAAAAGCACACACCAAGCCCCTCCCCACACTGCCCCAAACACACCCCAAACATTCCTCCAAGCACCCCTCAATCAACCCCTAAACACCCCCAAACACCCCCCAGGCACAGACCTCGAGCAACCTCCACACGCCCCTAAATACCCCCAAACCCACCCCAAAACACCCCCAAATATCCCTCAGAGCACCCAAGCACCCCCCAAACACACTCCCTAAGCACCCCCTATGCACAAACCCCAAGCACACCCCCCAAAACACAAAACCCCCAATACCCAAGCACCCCCCATGCACAGATCCCAAGCAACCTCCACACACCCCCTAAATACCCCCAAGCCCACCCCAAAACACCCCAAACACTCCTCCGAGCACCCCCTAAACACACACCCCAAGCACCCTACGGACCCTAAGCACCCCCCAAGCACTCCCCAAGCACCCCTCACGCACAGACCCCAAACAACCCCTGAACACCCCTCACAGCCCCCTCAGCGCCCGCCCCCCCCCCAACCGCCGCCCCGCAGCCGTTACCGGCCTCTGCCAGGCGCCCCCCTCCGCAGCCCGCCCCCGCCCCTGGGCGCCGCGCTGACAGGCGCGCAGCGCGCGTGCGCGAGGCCGGCCGCGCAGGCGTCTCGGGAGGGGAAGTGGAGGGGGCGGGGCGAGGGGAGCGAGGCGCGTGCGCGCTGCGCCGCCGCCACCTGTCGCCGGGGGCATGCGCGGCCCCGTGAGGTGGCGCGGTGGGGGGGGTTGTCGCTCTTTCTCATCCTGCGAGGCAGCGTCTCGGAGTTGAGGACGCTGTCGGTAAATCAGTCATAAACTGTCGCCGAAATCAGTCATAAACACTAAACTGTCACCTAAGCTGTCACCGAAGTCAGTCATAAACACTAAACACATAAATAAATAAATAAAAATACTGTATGGGAAAGTCCCCAGTCGCTTTTCATCGCTAACACCCCTCACCCCCCGAGCGCCGTGCTCCGTGCCTGGGGCTTTATGTGATTTCTTGTAAGCTGAGGAGTAAAACTAAGGAGCGTTTTCTGTAAAATGAAATGAGTTAAGAAATGAGCAGCTCGTTGGCGGCTGCAGGGGGGAGACGGGGAAGAGCAGGAGCCTCCTCTGCTGGGTTTGTGTAGGGGTTGCCATGGCACCTGCCTGAGGCGCCGGGCCCGGGAGGCTGCGGGCTTGAAATCCCCCTTGGGATCAAGAACAGTCCTCGGCCGTCTTCTTCTTTTTTTCCTTTTCTTTTTCTTTTTCTTTTTTTTTTTCTTTCTTGTTTTGCTTCGTTTTGCTTCGTTTTGCTTTGCTTTGTTTTGTTTTCCTGGCTAATCTGTCACCGATGCTAAAAGAGGGCTAACTGCACTGCCCGCGGGGGCGGTTGGTACAACATCACGCTGCGCGGTCATTTTGTGTCGATTTAAGTCGATTTTGGGGTGGTGGTGGAGATGGAGGAGGCTGGGGGAGATGAGACTGAGCTAGGGGAGAGAGCCCAGCCTAGGTCCTCTCCCGATCACTTGGCACAGCAGGAGTCGGAGCAACTGAGAGGAATGCAACTTTCTTCCAAAGCTGACATCGATCTCTCTCCGCCTCTCATTGCTATCAAAAAAGGTAAGGGAGAAAATAATGGTAAGTACTTCATAGTGACTTTCTAGGGGAAAAAGATCAAAGAACAAGGTGAGAAACTAATTAAGTAGAGTGTTTAAAGGGATAGCAGGTGTTCACATATGCTGAGTGGAACATGCTGTTCTGAATGTGCCAGTGTAGGGGCTGCAATCTGAAATTTTCAGCTTTATGAATAAATACCTACCTCTAAATAAATACATATGTATATATTTATGAATATATTTACATCACCAGGCATAGTGCTGCTCAAATCCCTTAACACATTTTCTACTGTTGAATCATAGTAATGTGATTACAACCATTTTTCCAGAATTAAAATCAATATTACTCTATAGTATAGTATATAGTATGGCATATAATATGGTATCTCTTTTCTGGAAAATATTAACAGTGTTAATAGATTAAATAGTTCAAAGATTATTGAGCATGGTCTCTTAAAGACATCAGCCAGCCCCTCAGCATTTGTGGGTACATCCCATCAGGGCCCATGACCCAACCTATGTTCAGTTCTTGCGTGTTCTGTAACCTCACCCTCTTCCACCAGGTCAGGGAATACTTAAGCAAACTGGACATATTAAGTCCACGGGCCCTGATGGGATGTACCCACAAGTGCTGAGGGAGCTGGCTGATGTCCTTGAGAGGCCACTCTTGCTTACCTTTAAACAGCCATGGCACCTGGGAGAGGTGCCTGAGCTGGCTGATGTCCTTGAGAGGCCACTCTTGCTTACCTTTAAACGGCCATGGCACCTGGGAGAGGTGCCTGAAGCCTGGAGGAAAACAAATGCCACTCCTGTTTCCAAGAACGGCAAGGAAGAGAACTCAGGGGACTACATGCCTGTCAGCCTCACCTCAAAACCTGGGAAAGTGATAAAGCAGCAAATCCTGGCACTTGAAGGAGAAGAAGGTGTTTGGGAGTAGTCAGCATTCACCAAAGGAAAGACATGCCTGACCGTGCTGATAACCTACGGTGAAATGACTGTCTTGTTAGCTGAAGTGAGCACAGTGGATATTGTCTACCTTTTCTTCAGTATGAAGAAACAGTTTAAAATAGAGAACTAGACAAAAAAAAAAAAAGGTGGCTGGCTGCAGATAAGTTAGTATCAGATAACTTAGTATCAAGAAAACGTTAATACCCTTACTTGTTACTAAAACAACTTTAAGTATACAAATAATCATTTTTAGGAAAAACAAATGCATATGCTAAGTTTTTGATTAAATAACTTAAAGATCTTCAAAAGATCCTAAGGAGGCTTAAGCAATCAACAGAATATCATTATACTAATAACATGTCTTATTTTTATTGCAAATATTATCAATCTTTATTCTTCAGATATTCACATGCACAAGTTGGTAAAGCGTAGGCAGGTAGCAAGTTTGTTAGAGATGCATGTGACTCACAATCTGAATTTAGATAAAGGAGTAACAGAGGAGGAACAACTGGATGAGAATATTAGGCGTGAAAAGTGATAGTATTTCAACCTGTGACTTTTCCAGAATTTATTTCTTCATAATAGTACCTTAAATTGTTGCTTTTTGTTTGTTTGTTTTAACCTCTACTGCTGTCAGTAGGGATTCTTTGCAATTGATCTTCAGATAAATGCTATTAAAAGATACCTTTTATCCCTAACAGATTCTAAGGGTTTCTGTAGAGGCATGGGTTTTCTAATGTTCCTTTCATGTCTCGTTTCCCCCAGCCTGAGAAGAAGTTAGCCAGAAGATACTAAGACACGGTGTGGTGACATCGTTGCACAGCTTGTAAATGCGTTTATTGTGCATATACCAAAATAAGTATAACTTGTCACTTCTTCTTGTCACTAGACACAGAAAGTAAGCATCGTAGACGAGGGGTTCTGAAGACAAGGAGCACTGAGCTAGGATCTGCTGTCACAGGATCACCTTTCACTGCTGTTCTTCCGGCAAGTGTTTTCATTTTAAAATAGGTGGTGATTCAGCTGCCTTTTGTCTGTTAAATTTTCTTTTGTACAGGTTGTTCTTGAAGTTGTCATTGACAAAGTTTGGCCTGATACTGGAGGTTTCTGACTTCATTAATCTCTGTTAACTACAAGAAAAAGGAACAGCGAACCACTCAAACGTGCATACAGTGTTAGGCCATTTACTTTCTGTGCTCACAATGTGTGTTGTTGGGGTTTTGCTTCGTGGAGTTTTTGATCATTCATTTGTTAATTCCCTTTCTTTGCCAAGATGAAAATTAATGTTGGTTAAGCATACTTAACCAATACTGCATAACGCCACATCTGCACCATCTCATGGGAATATCTCATGTCACTTTAAATGAGGTGGCTTAATTTGTGAAGGTGGTTGAGTCCAATCCATCCAGAACTTTGAGCACGCTTATTTGACTAAAATAATTAAGATAATGAAAACATATATTCTTTTTGGATCCAATCATGGTCTGGGCACAAATGTTAGTTTATTTTATGCAGTATCCAAAATGTGTTTCTCCCCTAAGTTATGAATCGGAGGTGAAATATGTTATAAAAAACATTGGTTTTTTCTGCAACAGTCAGAATACTGTATTCTGCCTCCACTCCAGACACTACTAAGGTGTCTATTAAATCATGTTCAGTCATCTAATGCACTTAGAAAAACAGCACAGAAGAAATTATATTTGGTACTTGGCATCTAGCATCCTTACTAAGACATAAAAAAGAAATTGCTATCAGAGAGAGAGTAAAAGTTGTATTTCTGTAATGTTTTAGAGATTTAAAAACTATAAGCATATATATTTTATAGCTACATGTTATCTCTAATAATTTTATGTCATGTAACGTGGGAGTTTTTTGGCTTTGCTGCATGACATTTGTCTTGAAGGAGGGAGAAACTGAATACTGCATCAGGAAAGGCATACACAAAACAAGAGGTCTAGCTGTTTGCATGGGAGCCAGGCATGATGAGTGACTGACACATATGACATGGGAGAAGAATGAACTGAGAATCAGAAAAATGTGGCTTTTAGATACGTCTGAACGGCACTGACCAACAGCTACAGATATTTGGAAAGTCTTGGTGTCTCCAGGTCTCAAAGAGATGCAGTGAGAGAGAGAAGTGTTGAAGAACATCCAGAATCTGGGGTAAAACCAGTTGTTAGGAGCCAAAGGAGGCCGAGGGTAAATCAGGATTAGTCAATTACAATTCCTGGTTTAGCGTACTGGAAAGACGATGTAATTTCTCACTGCTTTTCTCCAATAAAAATCGTGAATTACAGAGGCACTCCAGACATCCCAGATACTCAGCAGGAACTGTGTAGAGGGGGGGAACGCTCAGTGTGATGATTCTTTAACCCAAATCTTTACTTTTATTTGTATAGCTTCTGAAGATTAATTGTTGACTTAAAAATGTTATTTACCGTATCTTGTTCACACTATCATGAAGATTTTAAAAAATTGTTTGTCAACATAAATTTCCTGCTTTGCCACTTCGCCACTTTGCTACTACCAATATATGACCTGCATATTATTATTTTTTTTTTCCATTGAGGTAATAACTTGATACTGTATGTTAAAATGCTGACAGTATAGAGGTGGGGGTGATCCCACATCTGGAATATGCACATTTAGTTTGGAAGTTGGACTCATAAAGCTGAGATTTGAATTAGGGCCATTATAATGCCAGGATCCTGATCTGATTCTGAGGTTCTGATCTGAGGTTTCTCTTGTAGCAGCTTTATACTGAGAAGCAATTCTGGCCTAACAAGTTAATTATTAGTGATTTTTATTTATCCTTTCCATTCCTTTGATGTATTTTTTTATGTTCCATGTGATGTAGTTACGAAAACACCTTAAAGATCAACAATAAAAAATACAGTCTTTAAATGCAATATAAAATAACTATGGGAAAAAATAATCCATCACAAACTTTTATTTTCTAGACAACTGGTAAGAAAAGTATAGTACTTTCCAGTGAAACTAGGAAAGAACTAGCCAAGCAAGCCAAAGTCATCAGAGAGGAGAGAAGAGCACAGATAGATGAACGACACAAGTATTTGATATCAAGATTGGCAGATGGGATGGGTTTAAGTGAGCAGCAAGTGGAGGAGGCCATTATTTCTGATGACAAGGTAAATATTAATTATCACTAAATGATCGTTATTAAATACCTTTCCAAAATTTCCAGTCTTTTGAAACTGCTTCACAACTAACTACCATTATAATTTTATTTTTAGTTTCAACTTATAGAACAATTCTTTGCCTCTAGTGGACTTAAAAAGTTACTCTTCTTTTACCAAGATGTCTTGCAGGTACGTTTCTTTCATTACTTCTGCAAAAGTAATATATATGTATATATATATGTATATATTTATTCCTGTGGCGGTTGCAAAATTCAGAAGATCTTAGAAGTGACTTTTTTGCTCTTTATGCCAAGGAAAATAGAAAGGAACCTGGGTCTCATTGTTTAGATATTGCCATCTTGGCTTAGGTGGAAACAAGAGAATGCCCTGTGGTCTGGTTTGATACTGTTCTTATTTTCACAAAATGCAACTTAAAAAATGGCGAAATAATTTAATAATCCATTCTTCAAAAAAGATACAGATAGTTGAGGTAAAGTGTCCCCAGTATTCAGAGTTTTAGAAGATTAGCTAAAATAAGTATTGGAGCAATGGGGAATTGCTTGTGTAAAAATCATTTTGTCTTCTTTCAGTTTGAATTCCACCAACTCTAGTATGGACAAAGCACTGATTCAAAAGGGTGAAAAGTTCCTTTGAAAATACAAGTGGCTTCATATTCTGGTCAGCAAAGGTGTTACTTTAGGCTTGTTGGGGAGAAAAGCTAATGGATAATGCTTGATTCTCAGTGAAGTGCAGGTTCATTATAACCTATACTTTTC